>NC_079221.1:50345426-50650426 GCF_029633865.1 Lampris incognitus | reverse complement strand
CTTTTTTTAGCATATGATAAACAGAACACTCGAATGAGGTATACCCTTTAGGTAAGTAGGTAGGATAAAGAGGTAAATATCATATTCAAATCTTGCATTCAGTATGGTCAGTGCAATTCAAAATGCAACATAAGCACGGTAAGCAGGTAATAGTAAACTTTAACTCTTGCATTTGGCATGATCAGTGCAATTCAGAAAATGTAACGTTCAACATATGATTATTATTTGCTTTTTTGTTTGTTTTTTTTGACAAATGTCCATAGAGCAGCGATCCGCCTACACCCTTTACATTTACAGGTCAAGGACCTTTCTTGGTTTAACTGCACGTCCAAACCTGGTAGTGTATGTGGTGGCCAGTGATACAGAGAAATTGCAAAAAAAAGTCAATGAGACGAGGATCCTTCAAAATAAGACTTTTATTGGCATATCAACAAAGTGAGTCAGGTCTGCAGTGAAAATCAGATAGAAGCCTCCCTGTCTTTATACCATTTACAAATCTAGTGAACAATCTACTTGTGTCAGTCAATGTCCTGCTTTTAATCAGGGGCCTTGTTGATCAGGACATATTGGTAGAGCAGGAACCTCTCTATCGATGCAAGGATGACGTCGGGATGTCTTCAGTCATCCCCCTTTGACAGTAATGGTTGTCTTGATATGCTACTACTACTACTACTGTTTTCTGCATGATAATGGTTACACTTACATAATGGAATGTCACTTATCCTACTTTTGGGCATAAAAAAGTTTATCTTCTACTAACGTTCTGTCCTAGTTATATGGCCTTGTGCTGCTTGCCACAATTCCTTGTCACTCTAATCACATGAAATGACAGATACCCACATGTGCCCTTACGTAATACCATATATTTTCCCCCTTTGAGGCCTACAAGGCCTCAACCTTGCTTTAAAACCTCTCTTTGTCCTTCCTTCACTTACATTTTCCTTTTCTTCCAACTTGACTCTTAACACTCTCACCTTTGCTCATATTATTCCTTGCTATTTCCCTTTTTTTTTTTTCTAAAGCGCTTTAAGCACTGTTAGAATCTCTACCTATGATCAGCGATGGTAATCTTTCTTGCATACAGTATATCATACACTAACTAGTTTGTTTGTTTGTTTTTTTCTCATTTCATTTTTCATAAACACTCATCCTCGTTATGACCGGGCATAATCCAGTCTACTGGGAGCGCCATTCTCACTTACAGTAGAGTAACGTCACTGTCACCCTAATTTTTGTCTGGTTTCTTTAGCTTAGGGAAACGAGAGCGCCTAGTGCAGTTTCTCACCCTTCCCTATGCACCAGTTACAAAACTTGGGACAGATTGGTTCCCTTTCTGTGTCGGGCGTTGTTGTGCTGTCATCTATCTCTGCTGTTTCTGTTGCCAATAGGCTGTGGAATGGCCTGGTCCACCTCCGTTGCTTCCAATCCTTCCTTCTTAGGTCCTTCACCACTATCCAGTCCCCTGGCCTCAAGTCATGTAGTGTTCTGGATGCTGGCTGGGGAAAGACTGCTTTAACCTGCTTGTGGATATCAGAAAGCACAGGGGAGAGGTCTGCACAATAACATAACATTTCATCTTCACAATGGCTAGTTTGTGGGAGTTGCCATTTAACAGGTCCAATCCCAGTGTTGAGTGGTATATTTTCTATAATGCTGGTCAGCCGGGTCTTTCACCCTGTCACTGACATGTGTTTTCAGAAACTGAGTTCTATTCCTACAGTTGTCCAATTGTGAGTTTTGAACTGGTTTTGGTAAAAAGGCATGATTACCTAAAGCGTTTAGGATTCAGCTTCTTGTGGGAAATTTTAGTTATATGGATGATAACTAAAATCTATGGTGTATTTTAGTTATACTGTGGTTTCATCGTCTTCCCTTATGCTGACATCGTCATCCTCATCTTCTATATACGTGGGTTTGGAATATAAATCCAGATATAAGTCCAGGTAACCTTTCCCTGAATTGGGAGGTATTATGATAATTTGTTTACTTAGGCCTGTCAGTACTAGGGATCTCAGAACGGGTATGCAACAGCAGAATAGACATCCCAATCCAAGGAAGCAAATAAGTGCTGTTGCTCTTACCTTTATTAGGGTTGCTCCCCACTTTTCCCAATTGAGTTCTAACCATGAAAACCAGTCCTGCCCAATTCCAGCATTGTCTTCTACCTCCGTTCTTAGGTCCTTTAATTTGTTCATGGCTTTTGTAAATGAACCTGCAGTTGAAGTGTTGTTTGGAATAAAGGTGCAACACAATTCTCCAAAGAAAGCACAAACTCCTCCTTTTTCAGCTAGTAGCCAATCTAAAGCCTGTCTGTTCTGCCAAGTGACTGCACTGGTGGCCTGTAGTTGTGCTCCCAATGCTGAGAGAGCATTGTCAGTATAATTAATGAATCTTTGTTGATTATAATACAAATAATTAATCCATTCCGTATTCTTGTTTTGCGAGATCCATATAAATATGGATTCAAGTCCCGCGGCTATCTCATTTCGTGCTTTAAATTCAGAGGGAATTCCTCTAGGCTGGCCAATGGAGTCCAAGTAAACCTTGGGATCTGATGCATATTCTCTTTTTTCTCTTTCTTTTGTTTCAGTTTTCTGCTGCGATTCGGGTAATACTACTACTTCCATTATTGCTTGTACTCTCGCACAATGTCCTTTCCAGCCCTTGGGGAGAGTGGATCTCAATTTATCTGTGTCACACAGCCAATACTGATCCCAAACTATCTGAGTCTGGTTATGGAAAGGGCAATTTGGGGGCCAAGGATTAGTCTGATTTACACCCTTAATTAGGATGGCTACTCCAAGACTGTGTTTTTTACAAACTGCCGATACATTCCAGATGTAGTCACACCTATTTTCTGCGAAGTATCCCACTGGATGATTTGCTTCTTTCTCAAAACATTCAAACTGGCCTATTAGGCTAAGTACCGCACCTACTGGGGTTGCTGACATTTCAAGTTTTGAGGGAAGTCTAACATCTAACTTACAACAGCGGTGGGCTTCTGTCACTAATTGACTGTTGAAGTCAGTCAATTCTAAATAGTCTGTGGATCCTAGGTACAGTAGGCATTCTGTCTGACAAGTGGGTCTAAATTTAGCGTCCAAGTTATTGCCTATGGTCAGCCAGATTGCCGTATCCTTCTCACACTGTACCCAGCTGAAGTTGGTATTGGTAATATATAATTTTTCTTGGCGTGCTTTAGTACAGACATCTTCCAACTGGTTTTGGTGTCCTGTATACTTAAGCCATTTATACCACTGATTATTCAGAGCTTGTTTGTACAGGTTTGATTCCTGCAAATCCTTAACACTGGCTATTGTCTGAGTCGTGTTAGTGATTTTCTGAGTGCCCTTGCTTCTTCTGCGTCTAAGTCGTCTCTGTCTTATGTTACACATCTTGTGTCCCTCTGGAACTGTTCCTGCTACTATTTTTGCTATACAGTCATAGTCTATAGTGTCCTTAGGTTCAGTTCTATCATCCCCACGAAAGGCCAGAGAAGTCAATGGTGGGGAATTCTGCTGTAGGTCTCCATATCTCAGCATTCGAGAGATTGGTTTCTCTTTCCCTTCTTGGCTCGGTTTGGGGATTAGATAATTGGGGGCTGCTTTTACCTGGGGTGCCATGCAAATTAAGTATCCCAGCATCAGTAATATCCCCAGTAGACCTCATTTTCCTTCTGCTCTCTTGATCTTTGGCATGCTCAGTCCCCCTCGTCTGTTCCCTTCCACGCTGACCATTGTCTTCTCCCTCTGTCCTGCGGTGGTTTCGTGAGTCTTCAGCGGGCGATCCTTCCTCATTCCGGGGCGCTCTGACGCAATGGTTGAGATGATACCATGGGGATCCCTCTACTTGGACTGCAGTTGCTGAAGCTCTCACCACTCGATATGGTCCTTCTCGTCTTGGGGTGTTCCACTTCCTCCTGAAGACCCTCACATAGACATAGTCACCTGGCTGGATCTGGTTTGGGACCTGGTCTGTACACCACTCCTTCTCCTTACTCTTTTCCTGTTGATAGATAACTCGTTGGATTTTAGACAGTTGTTTCACATACAGTTTTATTTCATTTTCCAATACCTCCAAGTTAGGTCCTTTTTGCATGCATCTATACAGCGGTGTAGGCATGGGCCGGCCCGTTAGTATTTCATGCGGGGTTAGTTGCGTTTTGCGGTTAGTCTGGGACCTATATGCCATTAAAGCAAACGGTAATGCATCTACCCAGTTCAGTTTAGTATCAGCACATATCTTATTTAGCTTGGCTTTTATTGTTCCATTCACCCTTTCTACCATCCCTTGTGATGGAGGGTGGTAAACACATCCTAGCCTTTGCTTTATCCCTAACTTCTGATACATTCCTTTAATAGTTTTCTCTACAAAGGCCTTACGATTGTCTGAGCTTATCAAAGATGGTATCCCAAATCTAGGGATTACTTCTGTACATAAAAATTTTGTGACCGTGTCAGCACTCTGATGTTTGGCTGGAGTGGCTTCTACCCATCCACTAAATCGATCTTCCACTACCAGCATGTATCTTTTTCCTTGAATCAGCTTTATCATGTCTATGAAATCCATTGTGATGTGTTTGAATGGTCCCTCCGGAATAGGGATGTGTCCAATTGGGGTAGTTATGCCTTTTCTAACATTGTTTTTTAAGCAGATTTCGCATCGTCCTAGTACTGCATCTACCTGTGTTTGTAATTTAGGTGACCAGAATCCCATTGTGCTATTTTTCTTAGTACCTCCCCCCTTGTACAATGGTCAATACCATGAGCATCCAAAATCACTAGGGAGAGTAGGTCAACTGTTGCAACCAGGAGACCTTCATGATTTCTCCATATGCCCTGTGAGTCTTGGGAAGGCCCCCTTTGTTGCCATAGCAACCGCTCCACATCTGATGCCGCTGCTTGGATATCAGCAATATCATTTTCTGTGATTTCTGTTGTCATTTCTGCTGTTAATGCCAATTGTGCTGTGACTGATGAGGTTGCAGCCCTTTTGGCGGCCTCGTCCGCAGCATTGTTTCCAACTGTTTCTTTAGATTTGTCTTTTTTGCGCGCTTTGCATTTTATAATTGCTATTTGTTTTGGCCGCATCATCGCCTCTATCAGTGCTATGACTTGCTCATGATGCTGTATGGGTGAACCATCAGTCTTCTTGAACCCTCTTGATTTCCATATTGATCCGAACAGATGACACACGCCGTGTGCATAAGCAGAGTCTGTATAAATCATAACTGACTTATTTTCTGCCAACAGACATGCTTCAGTTAAGGCTATTAGCTCCGCCAATTGGGCAGAGCAAAGTTACGCACATTGTTCTGCTTTGACTGTGACTGGACTCTCAGTTTCATCTATCTGGATTACCGCATATCCTGCTTTTAACCCATCATTGTCCCTATAACAGGACCATCTACAAAGTAGCAGAAATCAGAATCCTCTATAGGTTCAGCTTGCAAATCTGCACGTAGCTTTGAAAATATGTTCACTTCTTTATCACAATCGTGCAGTATCCCGTCTGTTGGTAGCGGGATTGAATCAGCCGGGTTGACTGTCTGAGAATGTTTAATTTTCACATCTGGGTACTGGAGCAGGTTGTAATAAGTCTTCAATCTTTGGGTAGTAAGTACAAATTTGCCTTTCTCAATCAAATTTGCCAATTTGTGATGAGTATGTATTTGCACTTCATATCCCATAGTGATAGTGGATGCTTTTTCATACATGAGGTAGGTTGCAGCTAAACCCTGATAACAGGGTGGCAGTCCCTGTTCCACTGGTGATAATGCAGTGGAGTAATATGCTACAGGTTGTTTTTTGTTTCCCACCCCTGTGTGCTGCATAAGAATAGCTGTTGCATGATTTTGCCTGTGGGAAACATACAGGAAATGGTTTTTCATAATCAGGAAGTGCTAATGCCGGTGCCTGCTGTAGCAGTTGTTTTATAGTTACAAATGCCGTTTCCCCATCTGGTGTCCATGTTAGGGGAGCATGTAACTTTTCAGTTCCTTCAGCCTTAATCATACTGCGCAATGGGCCTGTAATAGCAGTATAGTCATTTATCCAGTCTGAGCTGTAGCCTGTCATGCCCAGAAATGTCATCATTTGTCTGACTGTTTGAGGCTTTGGTGCCTTAGCAATGCCTTCTAATTGAGTAGGGGATATTTGTTTCTGTCCATTACTCAATATTCTGGCCAGGTATTCTACTTCTGGTTGACAGTACTGTAGTTTTTTCTGGGATGCCTTGTGTCCTCTCATAGCCAATTCCTGCAGGACTATGACAGTATTTATGACACTGCTCTATGGTGTCTGAGCAGATGATTACGTCATCAACGTACTGTATGATCGTACTCATTACTTTTTCAGCTAACGCATCCAAATCTTCCTTCAGCACCTTATTGAAGACATAAGGAGAGTGTTTGAATCCCTGTGGCAGCCGTGTATATGTATACTGTTGCCCGCCGGTAAGTAAATGCAAACAGATATTGAGATTTCATGCTCAAAGGGATGCTGAAAAAGGCTGAACACAGGTCAATCATCGTGTAATACCTTAAAGATGGCGGCACGTTTGTTAGCAAAGTGTGAGGATTCGGAACTTCCCATCATAGTCTTCCACTACTTCATTGATTGCTCGTAAGTCATGGACTAAACAATATTTAGATTTGTCTGCTTTTAAGATAGGGCGGAATGGTGTGTTGGCTGGAGAGCTGGTTTTTATTAAAACTCCAGCCTGTATGAGTCCGTCAATGGTTTTGGAAATACCTTCATCAGCCTCAGGTTTTATTGGATACTGTTTGATTCTCGGTGGTCTGCATCCTGGCTTAAGGTTAATTTATTCTGGTTGAGCTGATTGGACAAGACCTACATCCATGTCATGCTGTGACCAGAGTTGTTGTGGCACCTTTGAGAGCATGTCTGCTTTTAGGTCTTCCTGGCTCATTAGTGCCAGTACCTGTTCTGGCACTCTTATCACCTGAGGTGTGGCTCCTGCCGACATGGAGATCATTACCTTGATGAAGTTATTATGTAAACTATGCCAGATATTGGGATTTTCTGTTTTCTCCCATTTCTTGGACTGTGCCTCCACCACCATTGGTCCCAAGTGTTTTGACTCATAGTCAGTATTTATCAATAATGAAATATGAGGAGTAGCATGGGGCACTTTGAATTGAGTTTTGAGATACGGTTTTGTGTAGCTGCACCTTGTTTCCCAATTATTATGGCTGCAGCGTTAATCTGCACATTAGGTGGTTGCTCTTTTATCCATTTGTCATTAAGCATTTCAGTGCTTTGTTCATGGTATTGCAGGGTGGAATGGTAGTCCAGAGAGGGGGCGACTGCCTGTGGTATCTGTGCCCCAATAAACGGTGGCCATTTGTTTACTACTTCCTGCACTTCCTGCTGCATCTGTCCTAACCAAAATACAGTTGCTGTGCTGCCTGTTCCTAGCACTGGCATCTTCAAGGATTTGTTGCTTATGTAAATTCCGTCTGATGTGCATGAGATTCTACATCCTAACTTGCATAATGGACCTCTCCCTAATAGATTGACTGGAGTGCTATCCGATATTAATATAGGGATGTGTGTTTCTTGATTATTCACAGCTAGGGATACAGGTTCTGTGGTGGGAATCAGCTGCACCTTACCCGATAATCCAACCATCTTGACAAATTGTTCAGACCGGGGGAGATGAGAGGCATAGGCTCGTGAGACACAGGTGTAGGCGGCCCCTGTATATGTCATCATTGGTGTATTTTTGCCTTCAATTTGAACCTGCAGCATTGGTTCACTATCAACTCCCCTTGAGATCATGGGCAGCTGATTTTCCCCCATTAGATCCTCTGGGCATCCCTAGTACCCCTGGTTGGGGCCCTGCCAAACATTGTCAGGTCCCGAGGGGGGTCTCATGTCCTGCTGTGGTGCTTGTGGCCATCGTTGTGTGGGGCATTCATTTCTCAGATGCCCCATCTGTCCGCATCCCCAGCAGGCCTTTGGTCCATTGTTGGGTTTTCTTCCCGGCCTCCTTCCTTGGGATGGTCCTGGGTTTCCTCTACCCCACCACCCTTGGTATCCTTCTCTTGGATAGGGAGGTTTTTGATATGTGGCCATTGGATGATGTTGCATGGGTGGCGCGGCAGGTTGTGAAGGTACAGGGGCAGGTTTTGGAGCCTGAAAAGCTTGCTGTTGTCCCCCTTTGTGTGGTTGTGTGGGGGTGGTTGCCATTGCCCCCTGCACCTGCTTTTTCCAAGCTGTCAGCTGCTGTTGAGTCAACTTTCTTTGCTCATTTTTGTCATGTTCCAGCATTCGCTGTTCCTGACTTCTGTACTTATCCACAACGTGGGCTATATGATCACAGAACTGCAGGTATGGCATTGAGTGTAACCCCACAACTTCTTCTCTCTTGGCTGGGTCCATTCCTCTGATAGCACAGTCTCTAAACATGGCTTGTTGTAGACTGTTGTCTTCAGGATTCTGTCCTAGCTCTTGTCTCCACATCTTTTGGATCTTATAAATGTAGGCTACTGCATTTTCTTTGTCAGCAATTGGTTCATCACGTAACATGCCTGGTTTAATGCGGGCCGGGAACTGCTCTCTTATTCTGCCCCACAGAGATAGTCAGTAGGGGTTAAACAGATCCCCATCATTTGCTTGGGATGTGGCAGCTTTGTACATTGCAGTTGAGCTCACTAATTCCTCCATCCCCCTTTTGCCTAGGATCTTTCCTAGGATAGCCTTCATGTCTCCTACAGCCAGGAGTTGACCCACAGTCTCATCCTCAAAAGCTTGTATCCATTTTTCTGCTCCCTCATGCAGATCAGGGAGTCTGTTGGTAAGACCATCCATGTCCATTGATGTCCATAGAGTGTACCGCATGTCTCTCCCTTTTACCCGTATAGGAGCCATAGCACCACTTTCTCCCCCCTCCCCGGGAGAATGAAAGCCCCAGGCAGAGGGGTCCAGTCTCAACAGCCCAGCCCCCGCTCCACCCGCACTCCCCCTCCCCTCCTCTGGGGTGAATGTAAATGAGCCGGTCAGGGTCCCAGCAGTTCAGCCGCTTCTCACCCTATAGGGAGTCCCTTTCTCTCCTCTGAACCTCATCTGCTTTAGTTGCTCGGCTGCCTCCTCTGCTTCCCTCATAACATACCCCTGTTGCATTCGTAACTCCTCCTCCAGCCTTCTTATTTCCTGTCAGTAACACTCCTCCATATCTAGACAGCCTTCGGCTGCCTCACTGCTCTCTTCTCTCCCCCCCCCCATTTTCTCTCTGCTCTTCTCAAGTCCTCTCTTACTTCAGCATATGCCTTTTACTGACTTTTGCTTTTTACTGTATCTTTTTGCCTACTTACGGTATCTTTCTGACTACTTACGGTATCTTTCTGACTGCTTTCTCCTGACCAAAGGAAAAGCTTGTCATTATTCTCTTCCTCAATTGCCTCTCCTTTGAATGCACATTTCTTAGTTTGTTCCCCGTTTAACATCATCTGGGAACTGTATGGTGGTGGAGACGCCTGATCTTCTTTCTTACCTTCTTTTTTCCCCTGTAATCCCCTGTATTTGTTACATACTTTTTCCCCTAGTTCCCTATTCATTTTTATTATTTCTAATTCTTCTTGTCTTTTCTATTTTCTCTTCTGAGATTGTCTTTTGGTTTATATATATATATATATATATATATATATTTTTTTATCAGCGTCTCCATTTCCTCACACATGCCTACATCAAGCGCCTTTCTCTGGCAACGGAGTGGCAGAGCCGCTTGTTCTTCGATGCCATCTCTTGTTTACATCTTTTCATCTTATCTTGCAACAGCGGGTGTTGCGTCATCAGTATGCTTTCTGCTGTCTGAGGGGTTGCCATTGTCCCTTGTTTGGGGCTCTCACGTCTCACTGTATCGTCTCCTCTGTTTTCTATCTTGAATAATGCTCTTATTCGTTTCACTGTTACAGCAGGCACTCTTCTTAATATGCAAATTCTGCCTTCAGATCTTAGTCAATTAACTGTTCGTGTTTCTACTGTAATTGTCACAACTAGATTTGCAAACAATGCTCCAGTCAACCCTATTTGTGTTTCATAGCCAATTTCTGGTTGTTTTAGGAAGGAGAAGACTTCTCCCGTCAACGATAAATCTCCTGTCAATGATCCACACCCTGTTGATATTATTTTCTCTAATGCAGGTCTCATCCTTATGGGGCTTCCACAAATAATTTAATAATGCATTCCACAGGAATTTTGGCCACTCTTGTTCAAATTGAGCTATCCCTCCTAATACAGTAAGATTCTGTAACAGTGATCTCTTATTTTCATCACGTAGGATCCCACATCAGAATAAAACTGCTCTTTCCAGAAATGGTCTCTGAATCCTTTTGTTTTTATCAACAATTTTTTCTATTATTTCCTTCAATTAATCTCCTGTAATGTCTTTTGTCCGTTTTACTCCTCCATCTTAACTTGCACTCTTCTCCACATTATTACACAGAACAAAATCACAAAGACTCCAAAATGTTTTTACCCCGAATCTTGTCTGTTCGTTTATTTCTGCTCCCTCCTCTCCTGTTATCGTTTATACTAGTGTGTTACCTATAAGGGGCCTGACTCATAGGTCCTACAGTCTTGTGGAGAGAATTTTTTTTTTTTTTTGTCTTTTAGCGGTCAGGTGCCGGCTCCGTCCTGGAGTTTCTGTGGGTCACACAGGCTGGCTCGGATAACCTTGTCGCCTTTCCCCTGTTTCTCTCCAGCCTTCAGAAGGGCCGTCTACAGGTGCTGTCCCCTATTGGGTGTTGTGGGTCACTCGTCCCTCAGTGAGAGTCAACCTGGAGTGCGGCCCGGCCCCTCTGTTGGTTTTACAAGACTGCGGACCGATTTAGGGCTCAACCAGGCCCAGGCTTTTATCTACAAGCATATTATTCTTCAGGCTGCAGGATTTAGATACTGTATCCGGATGTACTATTACACCCCGATACTATACCGTACCTTTTCCTGTTACCCTAAACAGGCGCCTAACTCCCCAGAGCTATGTCTTGGTGGACACTGTATGAAACGTTTCTTACTGTTCCTTGATACTGATACCGTGCCCTGAGACACTGTATTTTGCAAACGATACCGTATATCCCCTATATACTGTTACACAAAATACTGTACCATGCCTCGTCCCTATATTTTCCTAAGATAGATGCTTCACTCTCTACACATGTTAACTCCCCCATGCAGAAGGACCCTTGTCTCTTTAATTTGTTCATTAAATTTGGTAAGTTTTTGGAAACAGCTGTTACCGGCACAGATAATGGGCGTCTCAGCACCGATCTCCTCACAGAAATATTTATATAAAGTAAAATATTGCTTACCTCTTGGTGGCCACTTTTCTGTGAGGAGTCCAGAGCCGGGGCCCACTCTGCATCGAGGCAGCTTGCTTTATCCAATCCTGTTTGTGACGCCAATTTTTCTCTGTGGTGGCCAGTGATACAGAGAAATTGCAAAAAAAGTCAGTGAGACGAGGATCCTTCAAAATAAGACTTTTATTGACGTATCAACAAAGTCTGAGTCAGGTCTGCAGAGTGACTGAAAATCAGACAAAAGCCTACCTGTCTTTATACCATTTACAAATCTAGTGAACAATCTACTTGCGTCAGTCAATGTCCTGCTGTTAATCAGGGTCCTTGTTGATCAAGACATGTTGGCGGAGCAGGAGCCTCTATCGATGCAAGGATGACGTTAGGATGTCTTCAGTCATCGCCCTTTGACAGTCTAATGGTTGTCTTGATATGCTACTACTACTGCTACTACTGTTTTCTGCGTAATAATGGTTACACTTACATGATAGAATGTCACTTATCATACTTTTGGGCATAAACAAGTTTATCTTCTACTGACATTATGTCCTGGTTATATGGCCTTGTGCTACTTGCCACACTTGTTTGTCACTCTAGTCATATGAAATGACGGATACCCACATGTGCCCTTACGTACTACCATATGTACGTGTATGAAGATGTAGTGTCCGGCGTTGATGTCCCTTGTTCTGTACCATCATTTGGTTCTGGCTGTACTTCACAGCTTGTGTGTGTACTGTTGTCCTTTGGCTGTAGCAGGTGACAACGATTGCGATGATAGACTTAACCTTCATCGATGTGGACGTTGTAGGATCTCTCTGTGTCTGCATGCTCTGTCACAGTGGCAGGTTTCCAACATCCGTTTGGCTGTTGGATGTGGACTGTGTCACAACACTTTAGTGTTGACAGTGGTCTTGCTCTGAGGTCATAGTATTGCTTCTGTCTGTGCTGACACTGTACTCTCCTGGCATGCACAGCCTTTTGACAGACAACTTGTGGCTGGAGTTGTTTACCTGTGATGGGAAGTACTGACCTCAGTCGTCGACTCATTAGCAGCTGGGCTGGTGGCTTCAGGCCATTGACTGGAGTGTTGTGGTACTCCAGCAAGCTGAGGTATGTATCCTTTCTTTCTGCTCTGGCTTTGTCCAGTATCATCTTGGCTGTCTGGACGGTTCTCTCTGCAAGGCCGTTACTCTGTGCATAGTGGGGGCTAGAAGTGATGTGGTTAAACTCCCATGCTTCTGCAAAGCTCTTGAAATCCCTGGAGCTATAACAACTACCATTATCACTGTTAACTCTCTCAGGTATTCCTTGTCTAGCAAATATGGCCTTCATTTTGTGGATGACTACAGATGAAGTAGTGTGATGTAGTCTTTCAATCTCAAAGTATCTACTGTAATAATCTACAACTACTATATAGTCTTGCCCTTCAGAAGTGAACAAGTCCATACCTACAACCTGCCATAGCCTCTCAGGAATGGGATGTGAGATCATTGGTTCTTCCGTGTTTAAGCTGCAGCGCTTTATGCATATGGGGCATCTCTCCACTACGTATTATATCTGTGCATTCATGCCAGGCCAAAATAGAATGTCTCTAGCCCTTTGTTTACTCTTTTCTACTCCCATGTGTCCTGTGTGTATGCGTCTTAGCATTTCTTCTCGTAATGTGTGCGGAACGATGATTTTCTCACCTTTGAACAACACACCGTTGATTTCTGTGATCTCGTCCCTGTGATTCCAATATTCAGCAACACTGTGGGTGGACACTTCTTTCTTGATTCAGGCCAGCCAGCCCGAATTACCTGTTTCAACATGGTGAGCTGCGCATCTCGGGATGTAGCTGCCTGGATTTCCATAAGCTTGCTGTCACTCACAGGTAGGTTACTCATGAACGTGTGTACTTGGGCATCCATGCCTTCACTCAGATTGGTTTCGCCGGTGACGATTGACTTCCTGGATAACGTGTCTGCGACTGGAATGTCTTTTCTGGGGCGGTGCATGATAGTGATGTCATATCTTTGCAGTGGCAGTATCATGCCTTGAAGTCTGACTGGTGCTGCTGCAAAGGGTTTCCTCAGTATCGATTCGAGAGGCTTGTGGTCAGCCTCGATGACTACGTGGTGACCATACACGTATTGGTGAAAGCGCTTACACCCAAAGAGGACCGCGTAGAGCTCTTTTTCAATTTGAGCGTAGTTTTCTTCAGACTGATTTAGTGGCTTTGAGGTGTATGCAACTGGCCTACCTTCCTGTAGGAGCACTGCTCTGAGGCCACTCTTGGATGCATCAACCGGTAGTGTCAGTTCCTTTTCTGGATCAGAGTACTTGAGGACTGGACCTGGTTCCTGTACAATGAGATTTTTCATGTTCTGGAACACCTTGTCGTGTGTTGCATCCCGTACAAACTCATTGCTTTCCTTCAGTAGTTTACATAGTGGTGCATTCACCTCTGACAATCTGAGTGTGAATCTGGCCAGGTAGTTGGTCATTCCCAGTATTGTCCCAAGCTCTGCCTTGTTCTGAGGTCGCTCCATATCTCTGATGGCTTCCACCTTGCCTGGGTCTGGTTTGATGCCTTCACGACTCAGCCTGTGCCCGAAGTATTTGACCTCTGGAACACAGATGACACATTTATCTGGGTTCAACTTTACCCCTCTTTCCTTCATCCTCTGCAGCATGGCCCATAGGTTTGCGTTGTGCTCCTCTTTATAGGCCATACACCAGAATGTCGTCAACGATGGCTGCAACACCACTGAGGCCCTCGTAGGTCTCATCGATCCTCCTCTGAAACTCATCCTGTGCTGAAATGACACCAAAAGGAAGGCGGAGAAACCTGTACCGGCCAACCACAGTGTTAAAGGTTGTCAACATTGAAGACTTCTGTTAGTTTGATCGCCCAGTAGCCTGACCATGCATCAAGCACACTGAAATATTGTGCTCCAGCCAGCTTTGGTGTGATGTCATCTAATGTTGGCATTGGGTAATGTGGTCTTTGTATTGCCTGATTCAGGTCTTTGGGGTCAAGTCATATTCTCAGTCTGCCAGTGCTGGGTTTTTCAACAATCACCAGTGCATTCACCCATTTTGTAGGTTCTGTTCCCTTCTGGATGACTCCAGCTCTTTCCATCTCATCCAGCTCTTCTTTCAAATGGTTGCGGAGCTCGAGTGGAATCCCATCATGGAGGGTACACCACTGGTACTGCATCCAGTTTCAGGTGGATTGTGCGTTCTCCTGGGAACTGTCCAATGCCCTTCAACACATCAGAGTACTCAGCCATAATGTTAGTGGGTTCATTTTGTGCAGCATCGACAGATAGCACCAGTTTGACTAAACCTGTGTCTAGGCAGGCTTGCAGGCCTAGGACAGGTGGGCCCTGTGTACTGACTATGTAAAACTCTCGCATGACAGTGGTGCCTTTGTACTTGCATTCTAGGTCACACATCCCTGTCACATGCAGTGCTTGACCACCATATGCACTGAGTTTTATTTCTGCTGGTCTTAGATCTACATCTCTAAAGTCCCTGTCATAAATGTCTCTCGGTATTGTGTTTACATCAGCACCTGTGTCCAGTTTACACTTCAGTTTGTCCCTTTTTGGTCCCAACTCCAGTTCAACAAATGCTTGCCTTTTGTCGTTATTACTGGGATTCTTAATAGCTGTGTCTATGAAGGATTCATCCTCGGTCACATTGTCATCTTCTACTATGCCATGCACTTTTCCTGTGTATCTTTGTCATTGTGGCCCTGTCTTGCAAGCTTTAGCAAAGTGATTAAATTTCTTACACTTACTACACTGTTTCCCTTTTGCTGGACAGACCTCATCGTCATTGTGTTCCTATGCACAATATCCACACTTCTCATTTCTGTATTGTTTGTGGTCATCATTTCCTTTGACATATCGCCCCTGTCTGTGGCTAACTGTTTCATTCCTGTTGGGCTTCTTATTTAACCATCGTTCTGATCTGTTCTTGTGCTAGCTCATGCGATCTAGCGATTTCGATGGCTTTCTCTAAAGTCAAATCTGGTCCGTGGGTAAGCAGTTTCTCATGCACCCTTGGTGAGCTGGTTGCAAAAACAATCCTATCCCGGACCATTTCATCGTTGTTAGCATAGTTACAGTCTTTAACAAGTAACTTTAGCTCTGTTGCAAAATTCTCAAAGGACTCTCCCACGTTCTGCATCTTTTCATGAAACTTGTACCTAGCAAAAATCGGGTTAGTTTTAGGAATCACGTATTCCTCGTATCTATCAATACGTTTTCATTAACTTAGCTTCATCAGTTGTCAGTGTCCATGTGTTGAAGACGTAGCGTCCTTTTTCTCCCACCCATAGTAGAAGATAACTGCACTTTGATTCTTCGTTCTGCAAACGTAGTGGGCCTGAGAACATTAGCTCAACATGCTGTCTAAACTTTCTCCATACGTCCGGCAAGTTCGTCGAATCTCAGTCCATCCTAGGGTTTGGAACGCCATGGGAATCCATCTTCTCTCTCTTTGACGTGAGTTCGATCAACTACTCTGACACCAGGTCGTATTAATTGATACAGTATAATGAATGAGGCAGTTTACTCAAATTGTTTGTATTTAATGAACTCCATCGGGGCATCCCCACGACATCTCTGATCTCCAGTACTTCCGTACGTCCTATGTCATATCCTGTCGTATCAACTGTACGTCATATGTCATATCCTGTCATATCAGCGCAAATAGAGAAAAGGCAAACTCCCAGAAAATCTTCTCAACTTCCAATCTCTTCTTTCCACTTTCTCCTCCTCCCTTTCTGCTGCTAAGGCTGCCTTCTATCGCTCTAAAATCCTATCCTCTGCCTCTAATCCTAAGAAACTCTTTGAAACCTTCTCTACACTTCTTCAACCCCCACCTCAGAACCCACAGCAAGGACAATATGCACAAACATACAACATATAACAGTAAAGGTATGGTAGAAAATGCATTTCATATCTCATGTCTATTGCTACTCTACTTCCAAAGAACAGTTTGAAAATTGCTCATCTGAATATTTGTAGCTTGAGGAACAAATTGAATTAAATTGCTGATCTGTTGTTTTCAAACACAATTCATATACTTGCTCTTTCTGAAACACATTTGGATGAGACATTTGATGATGATGCTCTGACCATACCAGGATATAATCTATACAGAAAGGACAGAAATATGCGTGGAGGTGGAGTTGCCTGTTATGTTCAAAATCATATTCCAGTGAAAGTTAGGGAGGACATTATGTGGAAGGAAATTGAGGTGTTGTGGCTTCAGGTTAACGTGCCTCATATTAAATCAATTTTATTGGGCTGCTGTTACAGGCCACCAAGCTCAAATCATTATTATTTAGATGTTATAGGCTAGGATAAGGTATGTGAATTGAATATGGAAGTTGTTTTTACAGGATATTTAAATGTCGACTGTCTATCACACATATGTCCCTTAAAACATCAATTGATCACCATAACCGAGGCATGTTGTTTGAAACAAATGGTAACACAACCTACTAGATTAAACATTAACAATAGGGGTATCAACACATCATCTTGTATTGATCATATTTTATTGAGTGAAAAGGATTTCTACACCAAGGCAGTATCAGTTCCAATAGGTTGTAGCGATCACAATGTAGTAGCGAGTGCCAGGAAAAGTAAAATACCCAAAGCTAAACCAAAAGTTGTGTACAAAAGGTCATACAGGAGGTTCTCTCAGGAAGGCGTCTTGGAAGATGTCAGTAACATATGTTGGTCAACCATTTATGATGAAAAGGAACCAGATGGAGCACTAGAAGTCTTTCTTAAAAAGTTTCAGCCAGTCTTGGACAAGCATGCACCTGTTAGAAAACTGACAGTGAGAACTCATAGAGCACCATGGGTTGACAAGGAGTTAAAGCACCACATTTCTCTGAGGGATAAGGAAATGGAACAGAAAAGTGGTAGTATAATTGACAGACAGAAATACTGTAAATTAAGGAATTATGTTCGAAAGCTCAACCAAAAGAAAAAGAAACAATATTATGCTCTACAGTTAAGCAGAACAAGGAATAATGGGAAAAGGCTTTGGAGTACACTGAACAGTATAATGGGACGAAACTCATCTTTACAACCCACCTATATTGATTGCGGAGGTACCTTTATTACTAAACCCAAAGAAATTGCAAATTACTTGAATGACTATTTTAAAAGCAAGGTATATGAATTAAGGAAAGAATTATCACATGGGACCAGGGGCGGATCTACGGGGTGGCAAGGGGTGGCAGCTGCCACCTCTGGGACACAGTCTTGCCACCCCTGTTGCCACCCCATTTATAAATCAGATAATATGGTTTTAAAGTATATTTTATGTACATGCATGGTGAAGGTCAATGAGACCCGCACCAAACTCATCTCAAACAGAAGTCGCCGATTTAGAATCCCCCTCCCCCTCACAGGCGCGGATCTACAGGGTGGCAAGGGGTGGCAGCTGCCACCTCTGGGACACAGTCTTGCCACCCCTTTGCCACCCCAGGAAAAAATCTCTAGATCCACCACTGCATGGGATAGATAATAATTTATCCATTTATAACATAAAAAAATATATGAGAGATAAACCATGTCATTTTGAGTTTAATGAACTAAATACAGAAACAGCTGAAAAATTAATTAAGTTAAGATGTAATGACAAACAACCAGGAATTGATAATGTAGATGATAAACTGATTCGAATAACTGTTAATTACATTGCACACCCTATCTGTCACATAATGAATACGAGCCTGAAACAATCGATCTTTCCACAAGCTTGGAAGGAAGCAAAAGTCATACCATTGCCCAAAGATAAGAAAACATCATTTAGTGGCCATAACAGCCGCCCCATAAGCTTGCTATCAGCTATAAGTAAGATCTTTGAGAAGGCAATTTTTGATCAAATACAAGAATACTTCTCAGCAAATAATCTGATAGCAGATTTCCAGCATGCCTATAGAAATGGACATTCTACATATACAGCTATAGCCCAAAAGACAGGTGACTGGTACAAAGATTTGGACAGCAAAATGATCTGTGGTGCAGTCCTATTAGATTTTACAGCAGCATTTGATGTAATTGACCACAAGCTCCTTCTTGAAAAGCTGGAGTCTTATGGTTTTAGACCATCTGCAATGGCCTGGATGGAAAATTATTTGACGCATAGATCACATAGAGTCTTCTTTAATGGAGATTACTCAGATAGTGTATCTATAGAGTGTGGAATTCCTCAAGGAAGCTGCCTAGGTCCACTTATGTACTCCATTTTTACAAGTGATTTACCCCTCGTACTAAAAGATGCTAAATTAACATTGTATGCAGATGACACTACAGTGTATGGATCAGCAACAACACCTGCTGAGTTAAATGTCATCTTGAATAGGGAGCTAGATATAATCTGGAAATGGGTCTTTGAAAAGAAAGTGATACTTAATGCAACTAAAACGAAAAGCATTATATTTGGTTCAAATCATTCTCTTAGGAAAGAGCCAGAGCTAAAACTCTTTATAAATAAAACACCAATCCAACCAGTAAAGGAAACTAAGCTCCTGGGCATCATTCTTGATAATAAGCTGTCCTGGTCAAAACACATGGACATTGTTGTAAACAGAATGGGTAAGGCATTGCCAGTGGTAAGGCGATGCAGAAAATACCTTACACCAAAATTAACTAAAATGGTAATAAACACTATTGTTCTCTCACAGCTTGACTATTGCCACATAATATGGTCGAATGCCATGAAAAAAGGATTTAAGCAAACTCCAGTTACTACAGAACAAGGCGGCATGCCTTGCTCTCCAATGTCCATACAATACGAACATCAACAGCATGCTCCTCTGTCTACAATGGTTAAAAGTTGAGGACAGAATGAATGCTGCACTTCTATCTTCAATATGGAAGGTTTTACAATACAAAACTCCATTATATCAGTACAATCAATTAAAACACAATTCAGACTCATTTACATATGCCACTAGACAGGCAACAGAAGGCCGGTTTTCACTTCCTAAGCCAAACACTAATTTTCTGAAGCGTACGGTAGAATACAGATCAATGAAAGCATGGAATTCCTTACCACTCACTGCCAATGACTAAACTGACATAGAAATCAATATTTAAACAACAAATAAAGAAGCACCTTGGAATGTTATACTTGTAGGATGCAAAATACATGGTCATACGTACACATATTACACACACACACACACACACACACACACACACACACACACACACACACACACACACACACACACACACACACACATACAGGACAGGGTAAGGTGTGATTTGAACTGAATTGTATAGCCTGGATGGTTTCAACAGTTTGTACATTGGAATGTTTTATGTATGTGTCTTTGCTGTTGGATGATGACTTATGTGTACTGTAAAGTTTAATGTAGGTTTTTGCTATTTTTGTTTGTTTTGTTTTTGTTTTTCTCTGTCTTGTTTTAAATATATGTATTAAATGTATTGTTTTTATGTGGACCCCAGTAAGACTAGCGGTGCTTTAGGGCACAGCTAATGGGGATCCTGATAAATAAACAAAATTAAACTAAACTAAACCTCCTCCTCCTACTTCCTCCCTTCTCCCTGATGACTTCACTAACTTCATTGACAAAAAGGTAAACGACATCAGATCCTCCTTTTCTTACCACCCGGTTAGTGCTGCTTGCACTATCCCACCCTCTGCACCCTCCCTCGCCTCTCCACGTCCCACCCTATCCCACCTCGCTCCCCTCTCCCCCGACGAGGTTTTAAACCTCATCACATCCAGTCGCCCTACCACATGCTTCCTTGACCCGGTCCCCTCCCCTCTTCTTCAGTCTATAGCACCTGAACTCCTTCCCTATCTAACCCACCTCATCAACACCTCCCTCCAGGCAGTATGCTTTCCGTCTGCCTTCAAGACAGCTAGAGTCACCCCCCTTCTCAAGAAACCATCGCTTAACCCCTCTGATGTCAAAAACTACAGACCGGTTTCCCTTCTACCCTTTCTATCCAAAACTTTCGAACGTGCTGTCTTTAACCAATTTTCTGTGTACCTCCACCAGAACAACCTCCTGGACCCCAACCAGTCTGGGTTCAGGGTGGGTCACTCGACAGAGATGCCCTCCTTGCAGTGACAGAATCGCTGCACTCTGCGAGAGCAAACTCTCTCTCCTCTGTCCTGATACTCCTGGACCTGTCAGCTGCGTTCGACACAGTGAACCGCCAGATCCTCCTCTCTACCCTTAAGGGGCTGGGTGTCACAGGCTCTGCACTCTCAATGTTGACGGGTCGCTCCTACCAGGTGACATGGAGGGGATCCGTGTCGGAGCCTCGCAGACTTGACTACAGGCATTCCACAGGGTTCGGTTCTGGGTCCCCCCTTTTTTTCCCTGTACACGACATTCCTGCTGTACACAACATCCCTGGGTTCTGTTATTCGCTCGCATGACTTCTCTTACCAGTGTTATGCTGATGACACCCAGCTGATCTTGTCCTTTCCTCCCTCCGACACACAAGTAGAGACACGCATTGCTGCGTGCTTGACTGACATCTCGGAGTGGATGGCGACACACCACCTGAAGCTCAATCTGGACAAGACAGAGCTGATGTTCCTCGCAGGGAAAGGTTGCCCGCACCGAGACCTGGCCATCACCAATGACAACACCGTGGTGACGCCAACTCGGACTGTGAGGAATCTGGGTGTGATCCTGGATGACCAACAGTCATTTGCTGCAAACGTTGCATCGGTTGCTCGCTCCTGCAGATTTCTCCTCTATAGCATCAGCAGGATTCGCCCATTCCTCACCGACAAGACGGCACAGGTGCTCATCCAGGCTCTGGTCATCTCCCGGCTCGACTATGGCAACTCCCTCCTTGCTGGCTCCCGGCGTCAGCCATCAGACCTCTGGAGCTTGTTCAGAAAGCTGCAGCTCGTCTGGTGTTCAACCGTCCTAAGTTCTCCCACACAACTCGCCTTCTCATGTCCCTACACTGGCTCCCAGTAGCTGCTCGCATCCAGTTTAAGACTCTGGTGCTAGCCTACAGGGCAGTGAAAGGAACAGCTCCTTCCTATCTCCAGGCCATGGTCAAGCCCAACACTCCCGCCCGACCACTTCGCTCTGCTGCCTCAGGACGCGTGGTTGCCCCATCGCTCAGAGGCCCTTGCCGCCGATCGACCCGGTCACGGCTGTTTTCTGTCCTGGCCCCACAGTGGTGGAATGAACTCCCCACTGCTGTCAGGACAGTGGAGTCGCTGCCCATCTTTCGGCGCAGGTTGAAAACTCACCTCTTTAAGAACTACTACCCTGTTACTTGTTCTTAGCACTTATTGTAGTCACTCATTTCAAAAATCAAAAAAAAAATCTCTGTCTTGCACTTTTACTTTAGCACTGGTTTTGCTTAGATGCTTGTTTAGATGCACTTATGACCTCTGATGACCAGTAGTTCTCCTGCTTTTCTACGTTAAATGCACTTATTGTAAGTCGCTTTGGATAAAAGCGTCAGCTAAATGACTGTTATGTAATGTAATGCAATCAACTGTAATGTGATAGGTTACAGTTGATTAGTTGAGCAGTTATTATAACTGCTCAACTAATGAGGAGCGGAATATCAATACAGATGCAGGAAAAAAAAATTCATACATTGCAGTACAGGCCTGTTTCGTGCGTCGCGCACTCATCTGCAGCTAATGTGGTTCAACAAAGAAAGACATACAGTTTACGTTGCCCAGCGTCACGCCCCTAATTTCAGTTGGACAGCAACCAATCAGATGAGGAAACATTTAAACTATAACAACCAATGGGCTAGGTAGTTATGATGCACAGCAACCAATGGTGGGATAGAAAACATTACAACCAATGGGGTAAGGGACTGGGGCTTGTTTTAAAAAGCATTTAGGGACCAGGGCACTTGAAATGGCGTACATTTAAAATATAGCAAGGTAATTTATGTAAATCATATAGTGGGGTGGTGTTGGGGCACAGTTGGAAGGGCAGGCAGTTAAAATATTATTTAAAAAAACCCTCTAATAAATGTCACGTGTATCATCTAATGGGGGGGGGGATAATAAAGACGTTTTACTTACAGTTACAAAGGAGATATATTTTTCGGTGTCTACAGCTGGTGGCCAATTCGTTTCTATTATTCAAGGTGAACATATCAGGTCTGCAAATAATAAAATACTTTTCTGCCAAGCACAGGTTACATCTTTTACCTCTAACTGAATATGCATTGCTCTTTGCAAGGATTTTCCATGAGACAGAATTACTGATAATCTTGTCTACCAATGACCAAATGTGGCGGCTACTGGCCGCTGCATTTTTTGCATGTTCATTTCTGAAGCTACTCATATGAATTTGCCTCAACATACACCAAAATACCCGACCAAGACAGAGACATAATAGCCCATGCTAATGAGTCAATCTTATTTCACAAGGGAATCCCATGACAAAAGCAAGGTAATAGCAAATTTGACGTAACCATGGGCAGCTTCGACGGGGCAGAGACTTGTGAGCTAGTGGGCTTGTACTTGCTGTCTCAACTACAGGTCCTAGACATCAACGTCGGGCTATATAGAGACGACCGGCTGGCAGTCTGCAACAAACCAGCAAGAGAAGTCGAGAGAATAAAAAGGAAAATGTGCAGCATATTCACAAACAATCGACTAAAATTTTCAAATGAGGCTAACAAAAAACATTGATTTCCTCGATATCTCATTAAACCTTAAAAATGGCACATACATGAGGCCCAATAATATACTGCAATACGTCCATAGAGAAAGCAATCATCCACCCTCCATCTTGAAAAATATCCAAATGAGCATAAACAAGAGACTCATGTTTATCATCCAGCGAAGCCATCTTTAATGAAGCAGCCCCCCCCATACCAGGAAGCCTTACAAACGTGGATATAATTTCAGACTAAAGTACAATCCACCACCAATTAGCGACAGCCAGCAAAAAAAAAAAAAATGCAGCAGAAGGCGGAACATCACCTGGTATAATCCTCCCTACAGCGACACAGTGGCCTCTAATATTGGAAAACTATTTTTCAAACTTTTGGATGAATGCTTTACCCCAGACCATCATTTGAAAAAAATGTTTCAACAGGAACACAGTTAAAGTGAGCAACAGCTGCATGCCAAACGTTCAGCAGGTTATTTCATCCCACAACACAAGCATCATGGCCAAGGCACACACCCCCTCACCGCAACCAAACACCTTCAACTGCGACTGCCATGTTAAGGCATCGTGTCCTCTTGAAGGAAAATGCCAGACAGAGGGAATCATCTCCCAGGCATCAGTGACAAGCGAAGACAACTGCAATGTGGACCCTTACATGGGATTAACAGAGGCCCTTTTAAAACGAGGTTTAATGCCCATATGAGTAGCTTCAGAAATAAACGTGCAAAAAAATGCAACAGCCTTAAGCCGCCACATTTGGTCATCGGTAGACAAGAGTATCACTAATTTTGTCTCATGGAAAATCCTTGCAAAGAGCAATGCATATTCAGTTAGAGGTAAAAGATGTAACCTGTGCTTGGCAGAAAAGTATTTTATTATTTGCAGACCTGATATGTCCACCTTGAATAATAAGAACGAATTGGCCACCAGCTGTAGACACCGAAAAAATATTTCCTTTGTAACTATAAGTAAAACATCTTTATTATTCCCCCCCCCATTAGATGATACACATGTGACATTAGAGGTTATTTTTTATATTTTAACTGCCTGTCCCTCCAACTGTGCCCCAACACCACCCCACTATATGATTTACATAAATTACCTTGTTATATTTTAAATGTACGCATTCCAACAGTGCCCTGGTCCCTAAATGCTTTTCAAAACAAGCCCCAGTCCCTTATCCCATTGGTTGCAATGATTTCTACCCCACCATTGGTTGCTGTGCATCATAACTACCTAGACCATTGGTTGTTATAGTTTAAATGTTTCCTCATCCGATTGGTTGCTGTCCAACCGAAATTAGGGCATGATGTTGGGCAACATAAACTGTATGTTTCTTTGTTGAACCACATTAGCAGCTGATGAGTGCGTGACGCACGAAACAGGCCTGTACTGCAATGTATTAAAAAAAATGTCCTGCATCTGTATTGATGTGTGTGTGTGTGTGTGTGTGTGTGTGTGTGTGTGTGTGTGTGTGTGTGTGTGTGTGTGTGTGTGTTTGTGTGTAGTATAAGGCACATTATATTTGTTATGTCCGCGCTGCCCCGTCCAGCCAACCCCCGTCCCTGTCCCCTGTTCCTTATTTCCATTTCAAGGGGATGGCAACCCTACTAGTAGGTGCTATGAAGTCTTCCTGATCTGTACTGTTCGGTTCTGGTAAACTGTCCTCTCTGCTCTTCATCAGGTGTCTCCTGTTTATCCTAAAGGTTTTTCCTTCAGGTGTTTGGATCACAAAAGACCTTGGCTGAATATGGCTGTTTCACAACAGCTGGCTGCCATGTATTGCCTACTCTGAACCGAACTGTCTCTCCCTCCTGTAGTTTAGGCAGGTTTCTTGCTCCATGATCAAAGTAGTTTTTTTGTTTTCTCCGTCTTGTCTTCATTTTTTCATGCACATTCCTTTAGAGCTGAGGCTTTAACAGCTTAGCTGTCACTGGCAGTGTCGTTTTCAGTCGTCTACCCATCAACAGCTGGGCAGGAGAAAGTTTCATTCCATCCAAAGGCGCATTCCTGTACTCAAGAAGAGCAAGATATGGGTCTCCTCGGCTCTCTTCTGCCTTCTTGAGCAGGTCGTATAGCTTGTTTAGTTTGAGCGTTGGATTATGGGACTCCTGGGCTTGATGTCGTGTGCTTAAACTGCCACTCTGTGAATTGTCTGAACTCCTCGCACACAAATTGTTGCCCGTTGTCTGACATGACCTCATATGGGACCCCATGCCTAGCAAACATGGATTTAAGAGCTACGATAACATGCTTGCTTGTTGTCTGTGGCAGTTTGGCAATTTCAGGATATTTCGAGTGATAATCTACACACATTAGATATTCACTTTGATCAAAATGGAAAAGAGCCACACCTAATTTCGCCCATGCTCTGTCTGGTATGTCATGGCACATAAGTGGTTCTTTCACATTGCTCTTTTTGAAAGTGGTACAGGTGTTACACTTCATCACTGTGTCCTTTATCTGTTTGGACATGCCGGGCCAGAACATCACATCTCTGGCTCTCTCTTTGGATTTTACAATCCCAAAATGGATTTAGTGGATTTTCTGTAGCATTTCTGCTCTCATTTTTTGGGGGGACCACAAGTCTGGAGATCTTAAAAACAAGTCCTTCTGAACAACTGGGTCCTTCTCTGGACGTCCAGTATTTCTTTATTCTATCTGGAACTTGCTCTGTCCACCCTGACTCAACCACTTTCTGTTCGCTTTACTGTTCGCTGTCATAGCTATATCATTATTATTATTTGAGGTGTGCATCCAAACTGAGACGGAGAGCTCTGCATGTGTTGACTTGACTCTTTACCGAGTGATTCTTGTTCTGTCACGTTACAGGTTGTTCAGCAGGTAAGTAAATTAACAGCGCCCATAGCGGCTAAACAATATTACTACACATCACATTCGCGATTATAACAATAATAAAAGAGATACCCGGCGTTGCCCGGGTAAAATGTTCTCACCAAAACAACCAATACGATCGATCTTTACGATATAATCTGCTACTACTACTACTACTTTCGGCTGCTCCCGTTAGGGGTCACCACAGCGGATCATCCATTTCCATCTCTTCCTGTCTTCTGCGTCTTCCTCTGTCACACCAGCCACTTGCATGTCCTCCCTCACCACATCCATAATCCTCCTCTTTAGCCTTCCTCTTTCCTGGCAGCTCCATATTCAGCGTCCTTCTCCTAATATACCCAGCATCTCTCCTCCACACATGTCCAAGCCATCTCAATCTTGCCTCTCTTGCTTTGTCTCCAAACCGTCCAACCTGAGCTGTCCCTCTAATATACTCGTCCCTAATCCTGTCCTTCTTCATCACTGCCAATGAAAATCTTATCATCTTCAACTCTGCCACCTCCAGCTTCACCTCCTGTCTTTTCATCAGTGCCGCTGTCTCCAAACCATACAACATAGCTGGTCTCACAACCATCCTGTAAACCTTTCCTTTAACTCATGCTAGTACCCTTATGTCGTTTCACACTCTGACTAGTATTTGATTTAATGTATCACCCGCAGCAAATACTTCTGCCTACGCCGTCGCTGTACGTAAGGGGTTTTGTTTCAAGACAGTCAGCAGGAGGGTATTTATGAGGGAACTAAGTTGTTAGCTGGTACGTCTTCCTGCTACTTGATCATATTTCCACTGCTAGGAGGTAGAGACAGCAGTGTGTTACATCTGCATAGGACAACAACATCTTTACCGGTTTAAAATATATTGAACCGTTGTCATTTTGTCTACAGCACATACAATCGTACAACAGTCCTGGCTGTGCTCCCCTCTGTTCTGGGCAGGATGGTGACGGGAGAGAGGACATGAGGCCAGGTAAGAAATCAATACCTCACACAATAAGATGCAACAGGGCTCTACACTAACTTTTTGCATTGGTTGCACTGGTGCGCCTAACTTTTTTTTTTAGGTGCACCAGCACAAAATTTAGGTGCACCCACATTTTTCATTGCGTCAACTTTAACACCAAAAGGTCTCCTTTTTATCGCTCTTCTGTCATATAATGTGAATGATTTTTTAAAACAAGGTGTAGAAAAAGCTTGTCTTCATTTTAAACACAATATATAAAGAATATATATATATATATATATATATATATATGAAGAACATATAAAGTAAAATAAAGTGTTTAAAGTGCTACACTGAGCTTAAATTTAACATTTAAAAGATTTAAACATTTCCAAATAAAAGTGTTTGTGCTTTTAATGAAAAAACTTTCAATGGCTCTACCTCTCTTCATTTTCACTCGTTTTGTCGCATAGACCAGCGTTTCTCCAACCTCTCCTCCAGGAGGAGCACTTGTCCTGCATGGTTTAGATCTCTCCCTGCTCCAACAAAGCTGATTTAAATGATCAGTTTTGTTATTAGGCAGCTTCAGGAGCTCATAACGAGTTGATCATGTGAATCAGCTGTGTTGGAGCAGGGAGAGATCTAAACCATGCAGGACAAGTGGTCCTCCAGGAGAGCTTTGAGAAACGCTGGCGTAGACCTATAGGCTATTATTCTCCCGTTCAAGATCTCTGGCGCTCAGCCTGCTCAGGTCGCTCGCATTTTTTGAACTGACACTACTTAGAGCAGTGAAAAGGACCACAGCCAATCAGAGGCAAGGACCCGCCCGAGCTCTGTCTCTTATTGGTTTAGACCACGATACCATCAGGAGAACACAGAGAGATGCTGTGCTTACGAAAGAGATTTCAGTGTTCACCCGAGCAGCATCGGATGCACCAGTGCCACCTATCATTTTTTTAAGTTGCACTCTTAAAAATTTTGGTCGCACTCTCGAGCCCATAATAAGGGCTGTACGGTGTATACTGGGTGTAATAATGAACAGTACCCATCAGTTGGTTCAGAAAATAAGCCATGAAATGACACATGCTGCCATTTTTAAATTCTGGGTGTAGCTTAAGGAAAGTCTTACACCTGTTTAAATGATGATGTGAACTTCATGATTTCTTCTCCAGATTGTGATGGGTTGTGTTTTAGAACAGGGCTCTTCATATTTGGTTGGCTCCCACTGGGGTGTTTAGTGTTTTCAAGGGGTACATTGCCCCTCCTGAGTCAACCGTGCACGTGCGCAACTCACATCTATGTTTGAGTCAGATCGGGCAGCGATAGTGTCAGAACCAAACCATTAGGTCCAGGTCAAGCATACCTTCATCATCCCTGAGGGACAGTCTGTTGCACAGCCAGCAGTAACGCAGAACCATTTCATGTCATTTGCTTTATTTTGAACATGTAAATAAACAACAACAAGAAACACAAAAAGGATATAAACAAAATAATATTCAAGTGAAATGAATAAACCTATGCAACAAAATCAATAAATAAATTATCATAAACAACATAAATTAATTATAACATGTTCACAAAGGAGTAGGAGGAAGTATAAACTTATTTAAGCCTACCCTTTCTGCACTACTCATCAATTACTTCATCAAATTTATCTTATATACAGTTTATAAACAAGTGTCCATCAGACAAATAACAGTAAATAAAAGGCTAATGGCAGCCGGGACAAATGAGTTCTTGAGTCTATTGGTCCTGCGTGTTGCTCTGATGAGAGTGCTGACACTGAGCACATCTAGCTTCAACATTCATATGACTATTTAACATTTATATGTAGGCTCAATATTTACATTTAACATTTATACATTTATGTTACATGTCTATTGGGTTAGAGGAGTGTGCAGCATGGAGGACAGGCCAAGGGGCGAAGGAGAGGGGATGAAAGTGAGGAGGGGGAAGGAGGAGTAAGAATATTAGTTTTTGTTGGTGGGGATATCAATGTGCTCTGTTTCATCTTGTCCTCTTTGTTTTGCTCCTCCGCCTCCTCTGCTTTCTCCTCCTTCCCCTCTTCTTCATCTTTTCCTTTCCTCTTCCTACTTCTCCAACTCTTTCTCCATCTTCCTCTTCCTCCTTTTCTTTCACTTTCTCTTTTCAACCCTTCATCTTTTTCTCCACCAATTTTGTCTCTACATCCTGCTCCTTCACTTCTCTTCTGCTCCCCTCCACCATTTTCTCTTCTGTCTCCCTTCTTTTCAACTTCTTCTCTTTGGATGAGCCCCTCTTTGTCACTGTCCCCAGTGTATCCCTTATCTTCATCATTTTCTCTTTCGATGTTCCCTTCCTCTACACCACCTTCTCTTTTGATGTTCTCTTCCTCTTTAACATCTCCTCCTTCGATGTCACCCTCCTCTTTATCATCTCCTCCTTCAATGTCACCCTGCTCTTTATCATCTCCTCCTTTGATGTCACCCTCCAATTTATCATCAACTCCTTCAATGTCACCCTCCTCTTTATCATGTCCTCCTTCAATGTCACCCTGCTCTTTATCATCTCCTCCTTTGATGTCACCCTCCAATTTATCATCAACTCCTTCAATGTCACCCTCCTCTTTATCATCTCCTCCTTCAATGTCACCCTGCTCTTTATCATCTCCTCCTTTGATGTCACCCTCCAATTTATCATCAACTCCTTCAATGTCACCCTCCTCTTTATCATGTCCTCCTTCAATGTCACCCTCCAATTTATCATCAACTCCTTCAATGTCACCCTCCTCTTTATCATCTCCTCCTTCAATGTCACCCTCCAATTTATTATCAACTCCTTCGATGTTACCCTCCTCTTTATCATCTCCTCCTTCGATGTCACCCTCCTCTTTATCATGTCCTCCTTCGATGTCACCCTCCAATTTATCATCAATTCCTTCGATGTCACCCTCCAATTTATCATCGTCTCCTTCGATGTCACCCTCCTCTTTATCATCTCCTCCTTCAATGTCAACCTCCAAGTTATCATCAACTCCTTCGATGCCACCCTCCTCTTTATCGTCTCCTCCTTCAATGTCACCCTCCAATTTATCATCAAATCCTTCGATGTCACCTTCCCTTTTATCATCTCCTCCTTTGATGTCACACTCCTCTTTATCATCTCCTCCTTCAATATCACCCTCCAATTTATCATCAACTCCTTCGATGTCACCCTCCTCTTTATCATCTCCTCCTTTGATGTCACCCTCCAATTTATCATCAACTCCTTTGATGTCACCGTCCTCTTTATCATCTCCTCCTTCGATATCACCCGCCTCTTTATCATCTCCTTTGATGTCACCCTCCTCTTTATCATCTCCTCCTTCGATATCACCCTCCTCTTTATCATCTCCTCCTTCGATGTCACCCTCCGATTTATCATCAGTTCCTTCGATGTCACCCTCCTCTTTATCATCTCCTCCTCCATTAGCATCTGTGAGGGAGGTCATGGGGTTCTGGTCTTGCTGGCTGCAGGTTTCATTGATCTCAGACCCCCAAGATGACTCTGAGAGTGGGCAGATGGACATGGTGTCAAAGGAGTCCATCACGCTGGATACAAAACAAATAATGTATCAATCAATGAATTAATCAACTGGTGAATAAATCAGTGAATGAATCAATGAATCCACATCAATATGTCTTTATGAATTAAACACCTTAAAGGATCAATCCTTTCTGGTCTTACTTTTATGGTTTTTGCCATTGTGCATATCAGTTATGATATTTTAATCACCGGCTTCATTTTTGTGATTTTGGACACGGGACCACAGCGAGACGCAGCTTTAAAACAGCCACTTATGATACAACTGAACACAAGCTTGAACCCGTCCTTTAAGCTAAAAAACAAAAGAAAACCTAGTGCCTGAGTTACACTGTGTTCATGATTTCCCATTATCTATGACTTTTAATTTGCACTGGCAGCGTAGTTAGTTGATGGTTACTCTACCCGGGGTATTTAAATAGGCTGGTCATCCCTGAAAGCCCAGAGACTGGCGACACTCAAGGAACACGTCGTAGGAGATGTCGGACGAGGCAGGAACATAAAATAAATTCTGACATGCTAGACTTTATGTCGGGGTTTCGTGGAGCGTCCAGACGCCACATCGCTGTTCTTCCATCATGTCACACTACACGGGGTCAAGACCCCCGTTCGTCGTTCCCAATGTTCATAATCAGGCCTGATGCGGAAAACGTGCTGGCAACGACAGAGTCGTGTCAAAATCGGGCTGAATTCGTGTAGTCTGATCCCGGCATCAGATGAGTGGTGACACGTTTCTCCTACTAACTTTGTGTCCAGAATAACTGACACAACTTTCTGGGATCTCGGGGTCGTTTTAACTTCTGAATATGTGGTGAGATAACTGGGTTCAGCTGGACTTGTTAAAACATGTCTGGCGCTCATATTCACTTGCCCCATAAGACGCTGTTGTAAAGCTGAGGCCAGCGGTGGCCCCGTGTTCAAAACCTTGACAATGTGACAATGAAGTGGGTGAGAAAAATATCACAACTGATATGCACGATGGAAAACTAGAGAAATAAGACCCATGTTATAAAAGAAATAGAATTAGCATTTAAAATGGACATGTATTCACACACACACACACACACACACACACACACACACACACACAGTCACTCACTAGGAGCTGTGGTGGTAGCCCATAGCGAGGTGGGTCATGCTGAGGAAGCGATGTCTCAGAGCTTGGCTGGGGGTGATTCTCTGGGCAGCATCCAGGTTGAGCATTCTTTTGAGCAGATCAACAAATGCCTGGATGTCTTCCTCCTCGTGCTCATCTGCCCCCTCAGGTTTGCACTGGATTTAGAGACCACACAAACCACAAGTCAGTCAAGTCAAAAGAAAATGCCTGGCTCATGTTAAAGGAGCAAAGTGACGGTTCTCAACTGAGTCATCACTTGTAGAATAAACCGGTACCAGCGGTACCACTTACCTTCAACAGGACATCAACGGATTCCAACCTAAACCTGCTGGGGCACCTGGGCGATTTTCCTGTGTCCCGAAAGTACTCCCATGGCAGCTAAAAGAAATAACAAACATGCGACAAGTCTTTGAAACCTTTTCAACAATTTCACTTGTTACTTATCTAATGTGTTTTCTGAGCGGCTGAAGCAGGAAGTTGTTATGATACACTACCTTGAGCCTCCAGGTTTGATGGTTTGAGTCCCTGGTGAATAAACACCTCGTCCTCATACCAGCATCCAACAAGTGATCTGCTGGCATGCCTTGTGTCGCCACAATGGCTCTCATCTGGAGAGACAACACAACATCACATTAACCCACCTTCAGCTTCAACAATGGGTTGTGAGATTCTGTCTGTGTGATGAAGCAGCTGGTGAGGGACATCAGGTGACTTACCATTTCAAATTCTTTCCAAGAAGGGTAGAGGTTTCTTCCCAAGAACATCGCTGCCATTACACAGCCAAGGGACCACATGTCTATTGCCTCTGAGATGGGGAGGCCCAAGACAACTTCTGGTGCCCTAAAGTTGGGGAGACAAGGACCAAAGACAGCAAACATTACCAAGGACCCACAAAACAAAATCACACATTTGTAGATGAATTCACGCATCACTCACACCTGTAATAAAAGACGGTGTAGGGAAGAGTGAAATTGCTTTTCCTAAGCTTGATATAGTTCTATTTTCTCCATTTGTGTATCCGCTGTATGTTTTAACGTGATTTTGTGATTGTGGTGTGCTGTCTTGGCCAGGTCTCCCTCAAAAAAATAGATTTTCAATCTCGAGAGACCTTCCTGGTCAAATAAGATTAAATAAATAAATGAACAAAAATCAGTACTAAATGTCCTCACCAGCTGAGAATGATCAGATCTAACATTTCTCCTCATCAGTATGGAAGAATAGCACAACTGTAGCTTCTGGTGTCCAGCAGAACTGCAGACACACTGCTGGACACTTCAGGTCTCAGTACTACTCACCTGTAACCAAGAGGCTGAAGGATGCTGCCACGCTGAACCTCAGAGGAGGGAACAGCCAGACCAAAATCAATCAGCTTCACCCTGAACGGCTGATTGACTTGGTCCACCAGCATGATGTTGTCTAGTTTCAGGTCTGTGTGAATCAGCCCGATGCTCTTCAGAGCTGTGAAGGCGGTGGCCAGCTGGAGACGGAGAGGCAGAAATAAGAGATGACTCTCCACACTCGCCACACTGGCAGAGTTTTGAATGTTGGGCACCGTGTCATATTCTGTCATTCATTTTCCCAGTAGATTCAAGGTGTGCAAGACGAACAAGCCGAGAGTTTAACGTGTCACTGTACCTGTACTGTGATGGGACGAATCTCATTCAGAGACAGAGGTCTAAAGTGTGTCTGTCTCATGTAGTCGAGGAGACTCATGTGTAGCTGTTCAAACACCAGACACGTGAGTCCGCGATAGAAAAAGCCTTCATGGAAGCGGACGATGTTATGAGTGTCTGGATCAAGACTGCTGACTACTTTCAGCATGGCCAGCTGTGGATACACGAGTTAGAGAGGTTCATACAAAGTACTTCTACCAAATATAAATACTTATACCAGCTGTTCACGTCATACATTTTGATGAGACAGGTTTTTTTTTTTGTTTGAAATTTTTCCTTCTTTTGCTCCCTGGTTGTATTTGGCCAATTACCCCACACTTCCGAGCCATCCCCGTCACTGCTCCGCCCCCTCTGCCGATCCGGGGAGGGCTGCAGACTACCACATGCCCCCTCCAATACATGTGGAGTCGCCAGGCGGTTCTTTTAACCTGGCAGGAGCCCCGACTGACCAGAGGATGCGCTAGTGCAGTGACCAGGACACATACCCACATCCGGCTTCCCACCTGCAGACACGGCCCGTTGTGTCTGTAGGGACGCCCGACCAAGCCGGAGGTAACACGGGGATTCGAACTGGCGATCCCCGTGTTAGTAGGCAACGGAATAGACCGCTACGCCACCCGACGCCCCTGAGACTAAATATTTTAGCAACAAAAACAGACGTTAAAACAATGTTTTAGTCAGCCTACTCATTATTTTGTAGCCTGAAGTCTTTACCTCCTTCTCAGCCTCCAGAGCATACTTGCTCTTAGTTTTTAGGATCTTAACAGCCACGGTCTCTTTTGTGGGTAGTTTGAGACACTGGGCCACTTGTCCAAAGCAGCCCTCTCCTAGAAAGCTCTGCAGCAGGTAGTAGGAAGTACTGCTAGGCAGAACATAATACTGAAATTCCTTCACGTCTGAGGTGGATTTCTCTGATGAGGAACTCATTCTTGTTTCACAAATCAAACAATCTGCAGTTTACACGTTATACGTCTTCACTCATTCACCTCCACATGCGAAATGGTCTGTTTCCAGATGAGCCAGCTTTAAATAGGCCGTCTCACTAATTCTAGAATCCATCCATCACCAAGAATTCTAGAACCTGTCAGCAAGAAAATACAACCAGGGACCAATAATGCAGATGTATGAAATTACCAACTATTGACAATGAACTGCTAAATTATTTAATAATTGCTGCTCATATTGTTTGTTTGTTTTGTTTTGGGGTTTTTTTTGGGTTTTTTTTGTTGTTTTGGTTCAGTTTTTCTGACATTAAAACATAATATTTCACCACAACGATAGAAAGATAGATAGATAGATAGGTAGATAGATAGGTAGGTAGATAGATAGATAGATAGATAGATAGATAGATAGATAGATAGATAGATAGATAGATAGATAGATAGATAGATAGATAGATAGATAGATAGATAGATAGATAATTGTCCTTACTTAATGAATTTTGTTACCACACAGTCTGTACAGCTAAATACAAGTTCATCACATCAGAAAACAAGTTTATCTTCATACTTACACATACAGTATATGTATTTGGGGGGGGGGGGGATTTTGTCCTTCTTTTTCTCCCCAATTGTATTTGGCCGATTATCTAATTTATCTTTGGTCAGTTATCTAACTGTATCTAACTATGGACGTATGTATTATGTATACAGTATGTGACATACTGTTTACATAATACATACATCCATAGTTAGATACAGTTACACAGTTGTTACACACAACAACTGTGTAATGTATTAATGGTCATGCACAGTTATATGTTGTATGTTGTGTGTAACACAACATATAACTGTGCATGGCCATTAATGAGACACATGGACGAGCGTTGTCACCGGGGTACTTTATTTAAAGCTGCTGTGGCAAAGGGGACAGAACTTCAGTCAAAGCAGGCTTTTCTTTCCAGGATGTCGGCTTTTATCTGCAACCAGATGGGAGGAATGTGAAGAACGGGTTGAGGGGCCATCAACAGCTCACGCTGCATCAACAGCAGCATCCCATCCCAGATACCAAGTTACAGCAGCGACACTATCTACCTTGTTATACAGCAAGAGCTCTACAGCAACAACACAGAGACGTACCCACAAGAACGGCCTGACGCCAAAAACTACTCCTGTTTGTCTATCTCTCTCTCTCTCTCTCTCTCTCTCTCTCTCTCTCTCCCTCTCACTCACTCACTCACTCACTCACTCACACACACGCACACGTTTCCTAATTTTGTTGGATAAATGTTTCAAATCCACAATTTCTTTGGGTCCAAGTCGTGTCTCCTCTAAACATCAAACATGGGAAACAGAAAAGGGAATTCTTAAGCTACACTTGCCATTAGCCAGTCCTTTCATTGAAACCAAGTAACACAAACTTAGATTTTGTCATTTGTCCTTTTGTGTTATTTGGACATCGTTTGGACGCTGTTACACCAATCTTTTCGCTTTCAATTTTTCCTCTAAAGACATTGAAGAAAATGGATGATAAATTAAATATCCACCTCCTTCATGCTAACACTCACGCACATGCACAGAATAGTCAACAAACTTTCACCTGCACCTACCAGCAATCGGGTGAAAAGTTTCAAGTTGTACATATCAAGTTACATCCACAATTATGAGGACTCATCCTCATAACATGCCATTGTCAATAGCACGCGCCAACAAACAGGAAATTGGTATGACCGCTGCAGTAGAAACCGGAAATCAGTGGACTACAGTTATGCACAGAGCCTAGTGGGAAGCCGGATGTGGGTATGTGTCCTGGTCGCTGCACTAGCGCCTCCTCTAGTCGATCGAGGATCCTGTTCGGGGGGGAAGGGGAAACTGGGGGGAATAGCGTGATCCTCTCACGTGCTACTTCCCCCTGGTGAAACTCCTCACTGTCAGGTGAAAACAAGCGGCTGGCGACTCCACATGTATCGGAGGAGGCATGTGGTAGTCTGCAGCCCTTCCCGGATCGGCAGAGGGGGTGGAGCAGAAGAGTGGGGTAATTGGCTGGATACAATTTCGGAGAAAAAGGGGGGGAAATCCAAAAAAATAAAATCCCCAAGTAAGGCGAAAGAGAAAACTTATGCTCAGACTATGGAAATACTACAAGCCCATTTCTCCCTGTAACCCACTGTGATATCTGAAAGATATGGCTTTCACAAAAGAAATAAGTGGAGAGGAGACAACAGCACAGTATATCGCAGATCTGGAAAAAAAAACTGTCAGAGCACTGTGAGTTTTGAGCTTATCTGCAGGATGCATTGAGGGACAGGTTGTCTGCGGCCTCAACACCAGGTATATATAGAAGAGACTACCTACCAGAAAGCGGTGGAAATCGCCATCTCTATAGAGACGGTGGCAAGGGAGTCCCAGCCGCTTACCAGCTCCATGAAGGTGAATGCCACGTCCCTCATCAACTCCAGGGAGGACATGCACCCGGAGTGGTAGTTCAAATCATACTGAAAGTGACTGCTTCTACAAAGATCAGATCTGCCACCGCCCTGATAAGAAAGGGCACGTTTCACACACATGCAAAGAGAGAAGCAGGGAAATAAAGCAGCAAACACAGTGAGGGAGAAAAAGGAAAAGGAAGGAAAATTCAAAGACAGGTTAATAAGCTGGACACTAGTGCTGAGCCGAGTGACACTGATACGACACTCAGACGCTGAATTAGCCCTGAACATGGTAGATGTAGCTAATGATGGGATGTGGAGAAGAAATGTCATACAGCGGGACAATTCAGCCTCTTCTGCAATCTGGGTCAGGCCAGAAATAGAGGGGCAAACAGCAGAGATGGATCTAGACACTGGGGCAGCAGTCTCCCTTATTTCAGAGAAGCTGAAAGTGCCTACAACAACTCTTGGTGATTTACCCAGTTCAGTGAATGGGCCACCCCCATCGTGCCAATCACAAAGAAGAAGGGGGTGTGTGCATCCGCAGGGATTTTAAAGTAACCATCAACCCTGTCCTCTGTGCTGAACATTATCCCATCCCCCAGATAGAGGACTTGTTTGCTTCTTTAGCGGGGCACTAGGGTTTCAGCAAACTTGATCTCTGAGGTGCCAGTCCAGGAGAGCTCCCACAAATACCTCACCATCACAACATACAAGGGAATGTTCCGTTACAACCGGCTTCCTTTGGGAATAACGTCAGCGCCCTCTGTCTTCCAGCGAGTCATGACCAAGTTGTTCAGGGGATCCTCAATGTGCACTCTTTTCTGGATCACGCCCTAGTAACTGAATGTGATGACACTGATCACCTGAAAAACAGTGCTGAGTCGCTTGGAGAAACTTGACCTCTGGGTGCAGCATGAAAAGTGTGAGTTTTTAAAAAGCTCACTGGAATACCTGGGACATATCGATGCCACAGGCCTCCACAAATCCCCAGAGGCCCCTGCCCTAATGAATGTAAGCCAGTGCCGCTCTTTTCTGGGATTAATAAGCTATTATGGCAGATTTGTTCCAAACATGGCAACACACTATCGTACTGTTTAGATATTGCATCATTGTTGGAGCTGTCAGGATAAGGATGATGTTCAAACATTTCACTTTATTGATGCAAACTAATGATTTTTATGATGATGTCCAAATTAAGCCACGTGGACATATGAACGGTAAGAGGAGAGACAATTTGGACAAGAAATAGTTTTGCTGGTGTGTAACCTGGAAAGAACTTGGCCCATAACTGTCAGATAGAGATTTATCAATAGTCTACCGCATGTTATTTTCTTACCAAAGGAGTCTAAATTAGCCAAATGTTCTCAAGGGGGGACAACAGTGCTCTCTTAATGATGTTGCTCCATTACTGTTAACTACTACTACTTCTTTCGGCTCCACCCGTTAGGGGGCACCACAGCGGATCACCTGTTTACATCTCCTCCTGCCCTCTGCATCTTCCTCTGTCACACCAGCCACCTGCAAGTCATAGTGCCAACATTCAAAGTTCCGACTCTCACCTCCACACTCCTACCCTCCTCCTCTCCTGCTGCCTCTTGACATGCCCCCCCCCTCTCTCTCCTTCACCTTCACCAAACAGTAGCATAGTTCCACCAGCCCCCTGCTGGCCAACAGTACCGGTGGTGGTTGTTGGTGACCCGGCCCTCAACCAATCCAGAATGGAAATCTGATTTATGATCTACATATTTGATTTGGCAAAGATTGTACGCCGTTCCTGTTAACTGTTAACGCCATTACTGTTAAACTATATAATGGAAAAGTAACACACACCGTCGGCTGCAGTGTGGTGCTGAGCACTAGAAGTAGAGTTGAAAGTAGGAAAAAAAGTGTCACACACCAGCTCCATTTGTATATCTCCTTTTTATTTCTATTCTATATTTGGATTCCATTTAGGCCCTCAGGCCCTCTACAAAATCAACAATAATATTAGGACACAGGCACTGGTGTGTTGCGTAGACCACACACAAGTAATACCTCTGATGGTGATTAGACAATCATGTTCCACCATTAGGGTGAGACAACCCATCAAGAGGCCCTCAGCGAATCAAAACACTCAACAAACAGTGACAGGAACTACAGCCAATCAAATCACTTCAAACAAAGTGACAAGAACCATTATTTCTGCTACCACATATAGAGATTTAAATTTTATATAACAACATTTTGGTTAAGTATATTCAAAAATGTTATAAATACATTTATTTGAAATATATTTCTAATGGATATACAGAAGAGTTGAACCTCGGCTTTAGATGAACATCATAAACAACTTAATCTAAATATCCAATAAATATAGGTACATTACAGAAAACACTTCAAGTCATAAGCCGTGACTCCAGTAATGGTCAAGTGAATTTTAAGCAAACTTTCAAAATGTCACAAAAAAACAAACAAAACAAAAAAAGCAAATTAGGCACACTTCCATCAACTGTTTTGCAGTGAGTCAACTAGGCTGCACAACACACTGTTTCTTTAGAAGTTGGTGGTCTAGGCTGCATTATGCATGGCTGTAATAAACAGAGTAGAAGAAATAGAGGTTTTGAACCGGAAACACAACCAGTCACCTTGGCCATCTATGAGAGAAAGTGGAGAGAGGTTTTCAGGGATTGTTTCAGTTGGGAAAGTTGTAATTGTTCTTTCACGTCAGCTTTTATTGGCCATGGAAAGATGCTGACAGCGGAAACTGCTGATCAGTCATGTGAGTTACATCAGAACTTCTTCTGCAAAGGGGTTTCCATATCCGATGTAGCGCATTAATTCTTTCTAACAAGACAAAAACCACCTTAAGCCAGTGTACAAACTTTTTTTTGCAAAATTGAGTTGTTTTTTTTTATCATGAACCTTTTCTAATGAGATACTTCAAAATGTGCATAAAAATACAATATGGAAACACAGCTGTTGTTTGTATTCAGTCCATGAGGTTACAGGGTTCTCAGATGGTGGATCCAATAGCGTTCCCACCTGGAAAGTAAAACATTCAAGTTACCTCCTCTTGGGGGGAGTGATACTTTCTCAACACCAATAGTTCAATCAGGAGAGCCATGGCGAATTAATTAAATATAATTATTTACTAAAACAGATTATTTAGCAGTAATTAATACATGTCAGGAAAGTCTTAGGCAGTTAGACTCAGCAGAGAAATGTAATTGAGGGGCATCAGCCCTGAGCAGCAGCATAATACAGTATATCCCCCAATGGAGTCCAGACACTGGTGGTGAGGGCACATGCATGACTTCTGCTGAGATGATAGATAGATATTCCAGTTCTTCTTGCCATGCCTAGGTCAGGGGCATTAACCCTAATATGCATTTCTTTGATGGAGGGAGGAAACCCACACAGACATGGGGAGAACATGCGAACGCCACTCAGAAAGGACCTCTTACGGCCTAGGGTTCAAACCCAGGACCTTCAAGCTGTGAGGCAACAGTCTTAACCACTGGGTCACCGTGCTGCCCCATAAGGCTGGTGAGGCTGATGAAGAGATGAAACTTATGATCTGCGAGGACTAAGTGGTGATGAGGAGGTGGACGGGCACATATAGTAGCAGCACAAATGCCTAGAGGTGCAGAGAGAAACATATTTAAAAAGATAGCAGCAAGATGATAGGCTCACCATGCAGGTGTGTCACCGTGCTATTGGATAGATGAGAACGGGTGACGTGTTCAGCTGATAACTCAATTAACAGCCCCAGACAATGACAGCGAGGGAGGATATGAGTGAGCACGCATGAGAACATGGCAGGATAAAATAAGAAATGTAACTACAGAATTATGCATTGCAAAAGATAGTCTTCCTGACTGAGCTTTGGCTAGCACTCAGTATCTGAGAGAGAAAATGAGATGATTAAATTCAACAAAATGTTACTTTACTGGATAATTCAAGTTTTTGTATCTAATGGTGCTTCTGTGTCCAGCAATACGAGTTTTCAATGTTGAACTTTCTTTCCAACATACGACTTACCACAAGAGCAAGTTATGAGATAAATGGCCGATGGTTTAACAGGAAATAACTGCTTTTATAGTGATATCTTCACCTGTGTGAGGATGTTTACAACTGTTACAGCGGTAAATATAATTACAACTGACTACAACCACCACAGTGGCAGTAGCCCTCAGGGAGAGGTGCTAAGGTAGCTTGGGCTGGTACAGATTTAGGAGGAGGTAAATATGAGTATACTAGGTGTTTTTATTTCCCTCTTTTATATACCATAAGAGGTTGTTCTTTCAATTCACCATTGAGTTGACAATCAGATTCGAGTTTTTTTGTTTTTTAATGGGATCCCCATTAACAATTCTTCCTTTGGTCCACAAAAAAAGCTTTACATTGTGACAGTGCAATTGTAACAACTTACATGGTGACGCCTCACATAACAAAATAAACAGAACAAACACTAGAACACACACAGAGACCAGACAAGCTCCTGACACGACAATAATCCAAATATATGAAATCCAGTGACTTCATTTCCAGTGTTAAGCGATATCTTCAGTCTAACCTGAGGAGCTCACTTAGATGAGTGATGAAATGTATCTGCCAGTAAACATTATATCCAGATCAACTGATTCAACTTGCTTTGATTCCCTGAGTTTACTTTATTTATTCCTGATGCTACAAATGTGTATGTGGGCTATTGTTAGTCCCTTCTTAGGTAGTTGAATAAAATTATGATAATAACTTTACTCTTCATCTAATAACTAGTAGACGTCAGAATTCTCACTAAGATAACTTTTATTTATACACAAAACAATCAAACATAGACATACAGACAGCCACACGTGAGTTAAAGACACACACACACACACACAAACCCATTCACTCGCCCTGTCACCCCAAATGTCCATGTTTCCCGGCCTGAGTAACCTGACCTCCACGCTGACCATCTTGTTGTAATTCCTTTAATTTTAAATCATGATTCCGCTATTTCTATATGTTTTCCTAATCAATTATCCAATTAATCAATTATTTGTGAAAAAAAAAGGAAAACTTATTCTAATTTAGCTGAACCCCAAAACAGTGGATTATTCTTTAGGTCTACATATTGAAATAATTTAATTTGTTTTAATATATAGTTTCAACACAATACATATATAATGTATAACTATCCTATTTATAGACCCATGTCTTATTCAAAAAATTAACCCTTTCTAAAACAAAACAAAAATGTCTACTTTAACCTAGACATTGGGTGTCTCCTAGAGATTAGCCAATGCATATTAAAATACTGAAAATATATCAAATGTACAACGAAGTTAAAATAAATAATATAATTGAAACAAGTAAATTGAATAGGCTAATTCACAATTCAATTTAAATAATAAATCCACACTTTAGCCAGTACTAGTTCCATTTTAGGTAATAGTCATTATTTCCTTTATTGTTATGCCGTGTTCACACCGAAAGACACAAAATAATTCGCGTCGCTCTACTCGCGTGAATGTGGTCGCGCGAGACGTCGCACAGACTTTTATTTTGTCACGCCACAAAAACACTCACGCCACAGAACGGGAAAAAGGAGGAGGGACTAATGTTATATATACCGACAACGTCTCCAGCTTCCATTCCTGCTCCTGCTCTGTCTCCAGCCGTCCTTACCCAAGACCCAGCTCTGCCCTGCTCGACCAGCCTCCCGTCCCCCTGCCTCGTCCTACCTGGTGTCTCTCCAACTCCCAGCCTCCATCTTGGATTTTGACCTTCCAGTGAGACCATTCAGACCGGCAAGACCAGCGTCCACTATTAAACCCGTTTCTTCACACTATCTGGGAGTTCTTTGTCTGTGTCTGTATCAGTGGATGCCCAGAGAAGATATTGGTTATTATGACAGAACGATTTGGCCACAAAATGGACACCTCAGACACAGACAATGAACCTGCTTTTCTCCGTCAGACAGTTTCCCAGCAAGGGATCCTGCTTGGTCAACATAAACAATGCATGAGGACTCTTTTTGACCACGACCAAAACCTAAGCCAACAATTATCAAAACTTACCTCTCAAATTTCATCTCTAGTCTCCATCCAGACAGCCGCCCTCACTGTAGCTCCGGCTGCCTCAGTTCCAGCGGACCCTGAGCTCAAGGACTCCAGAGCCCCGAACCCAGAACCCTACTTAGGCCAGCCTAATCAGTGTAGGGGTTTTCTTTTTCAGTGCTCCACCATCTTCCAGTTAAACCCTGTCTCGTTTGCATCTGGTGTCTCCAAGATTCAGTATATTTGTGGTTTTTTTAAGAGGAAAGGCTTTAGCCTGGGCCGAGGCCCGGTTCTCCAGTCATTCGTTCCAGGACACAGATTAGGACGAGTTCTTAAAGGAGTTTAAGGGGGTCTTTGATCACCCTGATTATAAGTATGATGCTTCCTTGAGGTTAATGGCCTTGTCCCAGGGCTCCAGGCCAGTATCTGATTACACCATTGAATTTTGGACACTGGCTTCAGAGGTGAATTGGTCGGAGAATGCTTTAAGATCAGCGTTTATAAAGGGACTCTGAACAAATGAAGGATGAACTGGTTTCAAGAGATGAGCCTGTTGAATTGGACTCTCTGATTTCATTAACTAACAGGCTTCGTTCTCGCCTTCAGGAGAAGACTTCTGTTTCCAGACCCAGGAGCCCCATGTCTCTGCCAACCTTCAGTCCTGCCCGTGCTGCTGTTCTGGCCCCTCCTCCGTTTCCTCCTGAGGAACCCATGCAGTTGGGCCGGGCCCGCCTTCCTCCAGAGGAGATACTTCGGAGGCGTCGGGCTAGTGAGTGCATTTACTGTGGGAAGAGTGGACACTTTATCGCCGCCTGTCCGGTGCGCCCAAAAGACCAGGCCCACCAGTAACTATGGGAGCTTTGGTGGGCCAGACCAAACCCTCCCATAAGGCAGAAAACCGGTTTCAATTGCCTGCCTCCCTCTGTTGTAACTTTTTCTCACTGCCCTTGCTGGCTTTGGTGGACTCCGGGGCCGAAGAGAATTTCCTCGATCAGCAGGTGGCAGAACAAGCCCCTGGAGGAACCTCGTACTGCTCTGGCTGTTGATGGGAGAGTATTGGCACAGGTTACACACCGCATTCTGCCCCTCACTGTGATTCTTTCTGGTAACCATAGAGAATCCATTTGTCTACATATAATTTCTGCTCCAAGCACACCTCTCATTCTTGGTCACCCATGGTTAACACTTCATAACCCCAATATCGATTGGTCTAATGGAAAGGTCTTGGGTTGGAGCCCCTTTTGTCATCAAAACTGCTTGCAGTCTGCCTTTTGCCCAACAGGTGGTGCAGATTCTCCCCCTGAATCTCCAGACCTTTCTGGGGTCCCGGTGGTGTACCATGAGCTGCAACAGGTTTTTAGCAAATCCAATGCCCTCTCTTTGCCTCCCCATCGACCCTATGATTATTCTATTGACCTGCTCCCTGGTGCTCCTCTCCCCTCCACCCGCCTCTACAGACTCTCCAAACCTGAACATGAAGCTATGGAGAGGTACATTCAGGAATCCTTGGCTGCAGGCATTATCCGGCCCTCCTCTTCCCCCTTGGGAGCCGGATTCTTTTTTGTGCCCAAGAAGGATTCTACGGTAAGACCTTGCATTGATTTCAGGGGAATAAACAACATCACCATAAGAAATAAGTACCCTCAACCTCTCATTGATTCGGCCTTTACACCACTCCAAGGAGCTACAGTTTTCTCTAAGCTAGACCTATGTAACGCATATCATCTGGTGAGAATAAAGGAGGGAGGTGAATAGAAGACGCATTTAACACACCTTTGGGGCATTTTGAGTATTTAGTGATGCCTTTTGACCTTACTAATGCCCCTGCAGTTTTCCAGGCATTAATAAATTGTGTACTCAGAGACTTCCTGAACAAATTTGTCTTTGTCTACCTGGAAGACATTCTCATCTTTTCCCAGACCTTAGAGCACCAGGATAATGTGAGTCAGGTTCTCCAACGCCTGCTGGAAAACAAGCTTTACGTGAAGGCTGAGAAATGCCAGTTCAATGCAGAGAGGGTCAGTTGTTTGGGATTTATTATTGAGAAAGGTCAAGTGAAGACGGATCCAGAAAAAGGTGAGAGTGATAGCAGAATGGCCTGTTCCTGCGAATCGAAAACGGTTGCAAAGATTCCTTGGTTTCGCTAACTTCTATCGAAGGTTCATTAGGAATTTCAGTACTGTGGTTGCAGCTCTCACACGCCTTACCTCCCCTGCAGTCTTGTTCCGGTGGTCCCCAGAGGCTGATTCCGCTTTCTTCCGTTTGAAGCATCTTTTCACCCCAACCCGTCTCTGCAGTTCGTCGTGGAGGTGGATGCATCTGAAGGTGGAGTGGGAGCTGTCCTCTCTCAACGCCATGGTCCAGATAACGAGCTTCATCCCTGCGCATTATTCCCCAAGCGATTGTCACCAGCTGAGCAGAACTATGATGTAGGCAACAGGGAATTGCTGGCTGTTAAGATGGCTCTTGAGTGGTGACACTGGCTGGAGGGTTCTGAACAGCCATTTATAGTATGGACTGACCATAAGAACTTGGCATACATTCAATCTGCTAAAAGGTTAAACTCTGGGCAAGCCAGATTGGTTTTATTCTTTAGCAGATTCAACTTCACACTAACCTACCGTCCTGGATAATGTAACATTAAACCCGATGCCCTGTTTAGCCAGAAGGAGGCCCCCACCGAACCTGATCACATCGTCCCTGCCTCCTGTGTTGTCACCCCCATCTCCTGGGAAATTGAGTCATGCATCACGAAGGCTCTCCGCTCTCAACCCGACCCAGGTACAGGCCCTCCTGATCGACAGTTTGTCCCCAAGGCAGCTCGGGCTCGTGTATTCACTGTAGCAAATTATCCTGCCACCCTGGAGTTAATAGAACCCTGTCCCTCCTCAAACGTTACTTCTGGTGGCCATCCATGGCCTAACTGGTTAACTACCACTCGGCTAACGTTAGCTTTACGTGAGCTCTGGCCTCCTGGCTCTGCATGCTAGCTTGCAGATCTGGCTCTGTCCCTCAACTCCCGCTGGATTTTTTTTATTTTGTTTTCCCTCGGCAGTGGGCACTATCCCTCTTTTGGCCATCATCTTTTTTGAAAGCGACTTTGAGTGTTAGAAAAGCGCAATATAAGTTTATTATTACTATTAATGCTCGCAGTCCTCTGTCATTTCTGTGGTGTAAGAGTCTACATGGTCTGCCTTCTTTTCCTCGTGGGAGCGGGTTTATCCAATCGTCGTGTCTCCTCACCGCTACACACCAATCCTGGCTGACTGACGCAATAACTCCCAGAGTTCCTTACGGCTTTCTCGCGCAGAAAAATGTTTTACAGCAAATACGTTTAAATTCATGAAAACATTTTAAATCCAATCCAAATCCCATTTGCTGCGCGTTGTGTTGACAGGGTTGTGTTTTTTTAAATAAAAAGTTGACACCCTTATGGGGATTCCTTTTGGAATTTACGCGGTTTCCATAGTGACCAGTTTTTTTGTTAACATATTGCTTCGGCAATACATGTACTGCTCTTTCTACGTGTTGTGCTTCCTAAGCGTTAACATAGATTAAACAGCCAGCCAAACTGCCTTTCAAGAGCCAGGAAAGTGAGCCTTCTTGCTCTTTTGATGACTTCCAATTGTAGCAGTCAAGTTGACAACATTGAATCGGAGTAAACCTCTAAATAAGGAGAAAATAGAAAAGTGCTTACTTAAAATACATTCCATAAACTCACATTATTAGCAGCCATGCTAACGTGTCTGACCGAGTAGCATAGCGCAGTTGCAGCGATTGTATTCAGTTATCAAAACGCATTACATTTAAGTTACAAATGTCTTGTTATCATGTAACACTTATTCATTGCTTAATGAAGGATTAACACGACAGATTGAGATAGAAGTAACGTGAATTTGCGTGACAATAGCGACCATGCTTGGTTTGTTTACATTCTAAACTTCCCGTGGTGTTACCTCTTTATGCTTCCCTCATCTCTGTGGGCATCAGAACAAAGTCCCACTCAAACATTAACATTATCAAATAGTTAATTAAGTGATGTGAACATACAAACACTTCAAGTTTAAAGTTACTTAAGAACACATAAATCACATTATGGGCAGAACACTCCCCGCCTGGCATTTAATCTCACTAATGATTCAACAGTCCTCGCTTGACCTTTGACCTTCCTTAGGGAGGAGCAGGACAACCTCAGTAATGGGCCTGAAGAATGTCTTTACTTTGTCTTGTGATGCAGTCTTTATTTCAACCTTTCTGACCTTTCCGTCACTGCTTGGAAAGGTGGCAGTGACCAGACCCATAGGCCACTCATTGCGGGGGGACTGACTCTCTTTCAGCAACACAATGTCCCCGGAAAGGTGGAAAGCCACGGCTGACCTGAATGATGTGGCTTGGTGGATTAAGAAAGAGACAGCTCTCAGCAACAACTCCCAAGTGGAGAAGCGCTGGAACTGCTCTGAGGTGAGTTTACCTTCACTTATGTCAGTGGCGAGCGCAGTCAGCTGAGGCCTCATGTCTGTCTGTTTCAGGATCCACTAAATGAAAAAGCTTGTATATTTCAGGCTGGTGTGGCTTGTAGAGGAACTCTGTGTGCATGGTTTTCAGAAATGTCTCATCTTCAAAAGACAAAGCGGGTTTGGTGTCATTTGCTGTTCTCACGAACACATTCAGTCCAAGTTTGTTCTCAGGACGCACGCTGACAGGTGAGTGACTGGAGAGGTCATGTCTTTGCTCCCCGCGGTAGCTTGCCTTGTCTTTGACGTGGATGTGATTTTGATACGGTGTCAGGTAAGAAGGACGTCCGTTCTGCAGGACGTTTGTCTTGAAGACAGTAACAGTGGGCTTGTGGGCACTGTCAATGCAAACTTCCCCAACTATGACCCACCCCAAGTCCAAGCGCTTGGCAAAAGATGCATTGTTAGGGCCATTAATCTGTTGTCTCACTTTATGTAGACAGATAATGTCTCTCCCTAATAAAATGAGAGTCTGTGCTTCAGGGTCAAGCTCTGGGATATGAGGAGCCACAGGCCTCAGGTGAGTGTGGGAAAGAGCGACCTCTGGTTAGGTGATTTCCAACCTGTTGCTCATGATCTCATTGCAGTCAATGAGTGGGGGTAAATCCAGACACAATGGGCCGTCGACTGCTTCTATCTGGAAACCGACTGCTTTCCTCCCAGCCATTTCTGTGGTGCCAGCACAGGTCCTCAGCAGGTAAGGCGCAGGGCTACCGTGGATGCCGAAAAGCTGGAAAAACTCAGACCTGGCCAGCGAGTGGTTGCTCTGGTCGTCAATGATGGCGTACATCTTCACAGCACTTTCTCTTTCGCCTTGTGGGAAGACCTGCACCAGACATATCTTTGCACAGGATCGAGCCGGGAGACCATCTCCGTAGACCACTGTACACTTGGAAGTCACCTCTGAAGAAGAGCTGCATTGCTGGTCTGTGTGTGGCTCCGCCACAGAAGACGCCGCTGGTGACAGGGGGTGTCTTGATGCATGGCTGTGCAGTGTTCCTCACTTTCACACTCGTTGCATTTCAGTGTCACTGGACATTCTCTGGCCATGTGAACGGCAGAGCAGCACCTGAAACATCTTCTATTTTCTTTTAATAACTTTTTGTGTTCTGTGAGTGGCTTCATTCTGAAACCTCTGCATCTTTCCAGAGTGTGCGTCTTGTTATGGAGTGGACAGTTTTTAGCTGGGGTCACTTACTTTTTCTGCTCTGTAAGTCAGGTGTGCATCAGCTGTTGCTGCCACGTCGGTTTTGTGGACAGATATGGTGGTCCTCACACTCTCCTGTCTCCCTGCAGCCCTCTCATTGCGGTGATGACTGTAGCTGTTGTTGGTCAGGATAAAGTTGGGGTCGTTCCTGGCCTTTGCCTCGCGGCAGACGAAGTCAACAAAGAAGGCAAATGGGGGGTAGCAGACTGTGATGTTCTTTATATTTTGCGCCAGCAGACAGCCATTTCTCTTGTAGGTTCTGTGGCAGCTTTTCGACGATGGGATTGATACCCCGTCGTGTGTCGAGGTAACTGAGGCCAGGTAAGTACCCGTTTGCTTTGGCTGAGAGCAGCTCCAGGAGCAGGTCACTAAGCTCTCTCAGCTTGGAGTTTTCTTTTGAACTGAGACGAGGGAAACTGTCCAGCCGCTTGAATAGAGCACTCTCTATCACGTCGGGGGTGGCATAGCACTCTTGAAGTCTTGTCCAAGACAACTGCTGTGCAGCTTGGGGAGCAGAGACATACACTGCTCGGATTCTTTTAACATGGTCTGAGGACTCCTTTCCTAGCCATTTAATGAGCAGGTCTAGCTCTTCACTAGCTGTTAACTCTAGGCCCTGTGTAGCATTACAAAAGGAGGACTGCCATGCTCTAAAACTTTCAGACCGATCATCAAATTTATTTAGCCCTGTAGCAACTAACTGCCTGCGGGCCAGATACTTAGCAAAGTCTATCATGTCAGGGTTCTGATTGACAGGAGGAGGGCTCTGTGTGTCATTCCTAGGTGAATGGCCTGGGTAGCTCACACGCTTGCCTGGGGAGCAGCCTTGTTGCTGATAGGCTCTGGGTGGAAGTGAGAGTACGAGGTGGGGCGTCGAGGTGAATGTGGCTGGTGCTCTGACGCAGATAAGTACTCACTGGGTTGTGTGGCTGAATAAACAGATCGGGCAAATGTGGGGCTTAACACAGGGGCGTGTCTACATGGCGGTAACTCTTTGAGACGGAGAGGAGGAGATCTGTCTGAAGGGGGAGCATTGGGGTTGAAGCTGACCCGTGCATGTTGTGCCACGTATGCCTCCGTCCGCTGCTGTACCTCCAGTGGTGTGATGGCACTCCTGGGACTGAGCATGTCCTCACACTCCATTTTGGCATGCCGCCTCTAAGACTTCAGCCTCTGCATTGGCAGCAGCCGCTGCCTTTTCCAGTTCAAGGGCTTGCAGGTTCGCTTCCATTGTAGCCTTTTCTAGATCCAGTCTAGCTTTCTGCTTCTTTATTTCTAGCTCCTGCTGTGCGAATGCAGCTCTGGCGCGCGTGGCTTCAGCTACAGCTCTGGCTCTTGCGGCTGCGCCTGCTACTGAGCACTTGGAGGCAGACGAGTGCCTGGATCCGGACACTGACGGTGCATTTTCTGCTGCTTGGGTCTCCATAACTGTAGCATAAATTATTCTGACGGTCTGACTTTTCACTGTACTGCTCTTTCTACATGTTGTGCTTCCTAGGCGTTAACATAGATTAAACAGCCAGCCAAACTCCCTTTCAAGAGCCAGGAAAATTAGCCTCTTGCTCCTTTAATGACTTCCAATTGTAGCAGTCAAGTTGACAACATTGAATCGGAGTGAAACTATAAATAAAAATAGAAAATTGCTTGCTGAAAATACATTTCATAAGCTCACTTTATTAGCAGCCATGCTAACGTGTCTGACCGAGTAGCATAGTGCAGTTGCAGCGATTGTATTCAGTTATCAAAACATCCAAAACTCATTACATTTAAGTTATAAACGTCTTATGATCATGTAACACTTACAGTCATTGCTTTCTGAAGGATTAACACGACAGATTGAGATAGATAAAAGTAACGTGAATTTGCGTGACAATAGCGACCATGCTTGGTTTGTTTACATTCTAAACTTCCTGTGGTGCTACCTCTTTATGCTTTACGCTTTATGCTTCTCTCTAAATGGTGGGCCGTGATGTTTTCGTGCATGTGTTCAAGGGCAGTGCATATCGAAGTGATCGAGGCAATGAGCGCCAGCAGCTTCATCAACGCCTTAAGAAGTTTCTTCGCAGTCAGGGGCCCTGCAAAACAGATACGATCTGACTGTGCCATGAACTTTGTCGACGCCTCCCGAGGGCTAGACATGGACAATGACACCTTTTGGAACAGGTGGAATACCTCAAAACGTTGCAGCTTCACAATAAGTGGCAAGAGAAAAGGTCAAACCTTCAAGAAGGGCGTCGTTCTCTTGAAAGACAACCAGGTGAAAAGAAATTAATGGCCATGAGCATCATCACAAAGACCTTTCCAAGAGGAGATGGATTGGTCCAGAAAGTCGAAACAGCAATCGTCAAAGACAGAACTAATAAGACTTTCTCTCGACCAGTCACAGAAGTAGTCCTGCTTCTGTCTCCAAAGACTGATTAATGTGGGGCCTCATGAGTGTCGCTGTATGTTTATCTCATGTCATAGCCTCAGCTTGTGGTAATATACACTCACTGGCCACTTTATTAGGTACACCTTGCTAGTACCGGGTTGGACCCCCTTTTGCCTTCAGAACTGCCTTAATCCTTCGTGGCATAGATTCAACAAGGTACTGGAAACATTCCTCAGAGAGTTTGGTCCATATTGACATGATAGCATCACGCAGTTGCTGCAGATTTGTCGGCTGCACATCCATGATGCGAATCTCCCGGTCCACCACATCCCAAAGGTGCTCTATTGGATTGAGATCTGGTGACTGTGGAGGCCATTGGAGTACAGTGAACTCATTGTCATGTTCAAGAAACCAGTCTGAGATGATTCGAGCTTTATGACATGGCGCGTTATCCTGCTGGAAGTAGCCATCAGAAGATGGGAACACTGTGGTCATAAAGGGATGGACATGGTCAGCAACAATACTCAGGTAGGCTGTGGCGTTGACACGATGCTCAATTGGTACTAAGGGGCCCAAAGTGTGCCAAGAAAGTATCCCCCACACCATTACACCACCACCACCAGCCTGAACCGTTGATACAAGGCAGGATGGATCCATGCTTTCATGTTGTTGACGCCAAATTCTGACCCTACCGTCCGAATGTCGCAGCAGAAATCGAGACTCATCAGACCAGGCAACGTTTTTCCAATCTTCTATTGTCCAATTTTGGTGAGCCTGTGCGAATTGTAGCCTCCGTTTCCTGTTCTTAGCTGACAGGAGTGGCACCTGGTGTGGTCTTCTGCTGCTGTAGCCCATCTGCCTCAAGGTTCGACGTGTTGTGCATTCAGAGATGCTCTTCTGCATACCTCGGTTGTAATGAGTGGTTATTTGAGTTACTGTTGCCTTTCTATCAGCTCGAACCAGTCTGGCCATTCTCCTCTGACCTCTGGCATCAACAAGGCATTTTCGCCCACAGAACTGCCACTCACTGGATATTTTCTCTTTTTCGGACCATTCTCTGTAAACCCTAGAGATGGTTGTGCGTGAAAATCCCAGTAGATCAGCAGTTTCTGAAATGCTCAGACCAGCCCGTCTGGCACCAACAACCATGCCACGTTCAAAGTCACTTAAATCACCTTTCTTCCCCATTCTGATGCTCGGTTTGAACTGCAGCAGATCGTCTTGACCATGTCTACATGCCTAAATGCATTGAGTTGCTGCCATGTGATTGGCTGATTAGAAATTTGCGTTAACGAGCAGTTGGACGGGTGTGCCTAATAAAGTGGCCGGTGAGTGTATAGCCATGGTTGGTTATTGTTTAAATTAACACACGCGAGCCTCCCTACCCCAGTGTAACGTTACATCAGTAATCTCGTCTGTAGCAGTCGTAAGTTCTGCGACACTTTTTTTTTCCTGCCAGCTAAAGCAACGTCTGTGGGTACATTTTGTATGTTAACAAATATATTAACATACTCAGCCGAATGTAGCTAAGTTAGACTAGGCTAGCTCTGTTAGTTCTATATTGTAGCGGATTCGGGGGACAACGCAACCACAGGAACTGCTGCGGCCGGGAAGCGAACCCGTATGGCCCGCACCGCAGGAGGCATCGCTAACCGCTCGACTAAAGGGTCAGACCCGCGAATTAGCGTGTCTACTTATCCATGCACGTTATACTACCCCACCGCCTTCGGGAAGCGCGTCCTCGCGCTTTAGCATATCAGCTTAGGGCGCCTACGCTTCCGATGGCCTTACGGTCGCTCCATCCCACTTCTGACACCAATGTAGCGAATTCGCGGGACAACGCAACCACAGGAACTGCCGCGGCCGGGAAGCGAACCCGTATCGCCCGCACCGCAGAAGACATCGCTAACCGCTCGACTAAAGGGTCAGACCCACGAGCCAGCGGCCAGCGTGTCTACTAATCCATGCACGCTACAGTATTCTTATGTTAGCTGTGATGTCGCGTTTCTGTTGCTACCTGTAATGTTGCATGCATTTCTGATACAGTGTCTGTATTGTGTTACAGTTTCACAAATTTCCAACTAAAGTTGATGGAGGAGAATCCCCATCTGTATTCCCGTCTGTCGTCTTTTTTTGGAAGTGTTTATCTGGTGGGATGTAGCTAGCACCATATTGCTAGCAAGGCCTACACAGGTGATGTCCTTGAATCATTTACTTCCAAAGATGGAAGATGGAGTATATTAATTGCTAAGCTAGATAATGCACATCCTAGTATCTGCAATGTATATGGATATATACATTGCAGATTCTAGCAGCACAAATAAGACATTTCTCTCTGATCTTGCCCAAAAAAATTAAGTGACTTACAAAACAACGGCTCATCAGCAGATTTTAATGAAGCACACGACAACAATATTGACACAGGCCCACAAAGATCAAATGGAAACTCTCAAGATAGTGACATCTCTATGCATTCAGTTAAATTTGACTGATGCCTGGCGATTTTTTACTTCCAATCTTGTTACTACATATGTTGTAAATCATTGTGTAATGCAGGGTTAAATATCTTAGAAATTAAAGATGCTTTAATAAACATGAAAAAAAACAATATTCATGTTGTTTCTGGAATGCTTCACACAAGAAGAGATGACCACTACAATGAAACAGGGAGTTATATCATTAAATTCCTAAGCCTGACAAGGATCCACTTTCGATAGACAATTGGCGACCTATAACTCTCCTTAATACAGATTACAAATTGATAGCATTAGCATATACCAATAGACAAAAAAAAAAGATGTGCATAATCTCGTTAAACGAAATACAAACAGCTTTGATAAAAGGTCGCCATATAAGCTGTATTATAAAATTAGTCTTCGAGCCTAATAGAATACACAGACCCAATTGAATCAGAGGCAGTTATTATAGTCTTATACTTTTGTAAAGCATTTGTCACGATAGAACATAAATTCTTGTTTCACACTCTAGAACCCTTTAGTTTTGGACCCAAGTTTATATCAGCTATCAAAATGTTAACTGTTTATGATGAAGCCAGATGCAATTGAAGCCGGATGAATGCTGCAACAGAGGGTGGTCCCTGATCGTCTTGGTTCTCTATGCCATTGGACTTTGGCCACCCCCTGCAAAGGACCGTGTGGTGGCTGCAGGCGCACCAGCCACTCCACGTAAAAACCTGTCACGCGCAGGCGTCCCCCTGCAAGGATACCCACAAGGAAGGAAGACACTCATACTTGACCCCGCGTGACCACTGATGGGGTGTGTGTGTGTGTGTGTGTTCCTGTACAGTGATCTATCATGTCAGAAGTTGTCTTTGGGCAGGACTGTGAGTGTTCCCCCTGGACACAGGAGGCGTCTACCTCCTCTGTCTAACACAGACACACTGAGGAGTCACGTGACCCAAACCTCCCAAACCCAAACCCAACATAGAGAGGTTCAGTGAATGTGGAGGCGAAGGTGTGGAGGTGTGTCAGTGTGTCAGAGGAGACTCTGTAGAAGGACAGAGTTCCAGCAGAGTAGTCCAGATACACCCCTACTCTGTCAGAGGAGGAGGGAGAGATACGTATCTCTGTTTCTCTTTTATTATGACAGGCAGTGTATCCATCACCATAACAGTATAGACTCCAGGACTTTTCATTACATCCAAGAAGACAATCGGCACCTCCTCCTCTCCTTCTGATTCCTCTGTAAGTCACTCCCATATAATCCTTTCCTTTCCACTGTACCTCCATGTAACAGCGGCCAGTCAGACTCTCTCTACATAGAACCTGCCTCCAGAAGTCAAACCTGTCTGGATGATCAGGATACGACTGCTCCTCTCTCACCGTCACCCTTCTGTTGTCCTCAGACAGAAGGAGTTCTCTGTGTGCTGTGTTTGGGTCCAGTGTGAGTTCGCGGGTATCTGATAGAGACAAGACACAATACAGCAGCGGTTGTTGATCTAATATCCCAGTCTATTTAGTTTCTGTTGATTTATTCACAGATTGGACCTCATTTATCAATATAAATGTGTAACTTTCTTTGTATCGTTTTATGAATTATACTGTTGCTGTATTTGCAAACGTCATACCTCAGAACATTTGATATTGCACTCGTGTGAATAATTATGAATACCAATCATTCATCAACTGCAAGCACGTTCACGTGACCTTGTTTATCATGAATTAAAATAACGGCTCCTTCTCAGAAATACCATACAAGACACAGCAGAACAAACACACACGCTTCTCATATGAGAGATGGCGTCAAACAGGTAGAAAAAGTTTCTCAGAGACAGAGGTGTCGGCAGACGGAGCTTTAATGTGCACAAGTGTAATCTACATCAGCGATTCCATTAGGAAAACCGCCTGCAGCACCCGGGGACCAACTCCAGTTCGTCTTGCCATGCCTCGGTCAAGAGCACTGACAGGGTTATAAACCCTAACGTGCATATCTTTTTTTGAGGGTGAGGAGCACCCATAGAAAATCCACCGCAGACACAAGGAGAACAGGTAAACTCCAAACAGAGACGACCTCGGATGACCCCCAAGGTTGGAAAGCCCCGGGGTTCGAACCTAGGACCTTCTTGCTGTGAGGCGACAGCGCTAACCACTGTGTTTTACGTGCAGCCCAACATCCCAGAATATCTCCTCCGCACATGTCCAATCCACCTCAATCTTGCCTCTCTTCGGCGTCCGGGTGGCCTGGCGGTCTATTCCGTTGCCTGCCAACATGTGGATTCAGGTTCGAATCCCCGTGTTACCTCCGGCTTGGTCAGCGTCCTTACAGACACAATTGGCTGTGTCTGCGGGTGGAAAGCCGGATGTGGGTATGTGTCCTGGTCACTGCACTAGCGCCTCCTCTGGTCGGTCGGGGCGCCTGTTTAGTAGGGTGTATGGGGAACTGGGGGGAATAGCATGATCCTTCTAGCATGATCCTCCCACGAGCTATGTCCCCCGAGCGATACTCCTCACTGTCAGGTGAAAAGCGGCTGGCGACTCCACATGTATCGGAGGAGGCATGTGGTAGTCTGCAGCGCCCCCCCCCCCCCCCGGATCTGCAGCGATCGGGATGGCTCAGAGAGCGGGGTGATTGGCCAGGTACAATTGGGGTGAAAAAGGGGAGAAAAAAAATTCCTCTCTTGCTTTGTCTCCAAACCGTCCAGCCTGAGCTGTCCCTCTAATATACTCGTTCCTAATCCTATCCTTCTTCGTCACTTCCAATGAAAATCTTAGCATCTCTAACTCCGCCACCTCCAGCTCCACCTCCTGTCTTTTCGTCAGTGTGACCGTCTCCAAACCCTACAACATGGTGTCACAGCCATCTTGTAAGCCTCACTTTAACTCTTGCTGGTACCCTTCTGTCGCAAATCACTCTTGACACTCCTGTACACCCACGCCACCCTGCCTGCACTCTCTTCGTTTTAAATTTACACATATAAAATAAAAAAGATACAAAAACGATTCAATACAAAATATAACATCGTTACTTAAGGATAAGGACCCACGTCGTTGTAGCAGCAGGAGATCAACCTCACTTTTCAATGTGGACCAAAGGATTTTAGCCTAAGGCCTTTATAACCATCTGCCAAAAGTGGTCCCAGGCCTGATATCGACTGACTAAACAGGCGTTCATCCAGCGAAGGCATTCTTTCTTTAATATTAGGCGATTGCTTTACATAATTCATACACCAAGCTCTGAATCCCTCGAATTCATCCTTTCATTGGACACAGAAAAGGGCTTCGATAGGGTGCAGTGGACAACACTCACCTTTCTTTCTGACTCATTTTAAACAAATTTCTCTGTTAGACTTAGAGGAGTTAATCTCTCACTTAAAGTCTTCCACCTGTCAATGGAAGACAAGGTTTCTTGAAAGAGGTATATCAGACAGTCAGCCCACATACCCTCTCCATTATCAACTGCTCACTGTCTACCAGTTTGTTCCCATGTAGTTTAAAACATGCAATAGAAGAAGCCCACTCTCGACCTTCTTGTTTTACAAATTTACCTTTTTATCTAAAATCTTGAAAAATTATGTTTCTCAACTAACTGCACACATAAATGTAGCATCTTTGAGTAATATCAGTCAGGATTCTGTGCCCACCACAGCACAGAATCGGCTCTTATTAAAGTTACCAACGACTTACTGCTCGCACTGACTCTGGTGCTTTTTCAATTTTAATCCTGCAAGATTTATGTTCTGCTTTTAATATGGTGGATCATGACATCATTTTAACTCACCTGGGAAACTATGTGGGCATTAAGGACACTGCTCTTGCCTGGTTCCGATCTTACCTATCCGTCAGACCTTTATCTCTTGTAACGGGAGAATTCTCCTCATCCCCCTTGCACGGTGTCTTACCCAGGGCTCAATTCTTGGCCCAATATTCCCTTGGATCAGATCTTCCGCAATCATAATATTAATTTTTCACTGTTATGCAGACGACACCCAACTTTATGTCCTGCTTGCTGGTAGAGATACAGACAAACCTTCCCGTGCTATGGCTCCGATATTAAATGCTGGATGTCACAAAACTTCTTCCGACTCAATGGGTCCAAATCTGAGATCCTTTTATTCGGTCCCCCTAACCTGACTGGGAACCTGAAAATTAAATTTTGGGAACTGTCTGCCGATGTCAAACACTCTGCCCGTAATTTTGGTGTGTTCTTTGACTCCGTTTTGACACACAAATCACCAGGTAGTACAGTCATAATTTCTCCAAATCAGGAACATCAAAAATAAAAGTAAATATAAATAAAATAAAAAATGAAAAAAATGAAGAAAAAAAATATATATCTCAAACGGACCTTGAAAAAGTCTGCATTCATTCCGTCATGTCTGAATTATTTTAATTCCCTGCATTCAGGACTGAGTCAAAAGTCCATCTCCCGCCTCCAGCTCAAAACTCAGCAGCCAGACTGTTAATGAATTCCAAGAGACAAGATCATATCGCTCCCATTCTTGCAACACTTCACTGGCTACTTGTTAGGTATAGGACTGATTTTAAACTTTTACTAGTTACTTTTAAAGCCCTACATTGCTCCTACCTGGATTACAGCTACATCCCATGAGCCTAGCCGTGACTCGAGAAAGACCCTCTCCAGAGTCAACCCACACAAAGCTGCGGGTCCAGACATAATCCCAGGCCGAGCCATCCACTTTGCTGAGCAGCTATCTTCTATTGTAAAGCACCTTGTAACATTGGTTTGAAAGGCGCTGCATAAATAAATTGCATTTTTATTATTATTATTTCTTTAATGTTTCCTGTTTTACATCCTGTAGAGCCGGGTCCAAACTATGGACCTGAGGGCAGATGTCACTTGATTGACAGTACTCGTCGTAATATGTGGGCTGTTCCGAGTAGGGCGACCTTCTGGACTGCACAGATGTTGATATTGCCTGGGATACGGTTGGTGAACTTTTCCATTCCCTTCTTCATGAGTCCAGGAGCTCCGATGAACACTGGTGTTGTTTCGGTCTTCATTCCCCACATCCTGTTGATTTCAATCAGGAACAATTTCTTTCATGTACTTGCGTACACAAAAGAAAGGAAATGTTGTTGCACCCAGCCCACAGCAGTGCGACACAAAAGAGAAAAACACACATCCAAAACGTCCAAAAACGACACCACCAAAAACACAAAAACAGAGAGAACATAGCACAAAAAAAAAGAAAAAGAAAAAGAAAAAAACAACAACAACATACAAACAGTTAACAACACAGTCCACTCAGTGCAACACAGTCCCAAAAAAAGAAAAAAAGAAAGGAAAAAAAGAAAAATCACTGAGAGCGAACGCCAGCCACGATGACTGTCGGAACTGCTGGTCTCCATGGACTACCAGTTAGCTTAGCCTGCGCACTGCCCACCCTCGGTGCTTCCTCTTCATTTGCAGCTCCAGGCAGGGCCATGGTCCCTAGGCCCACTGGACACTGCAGATCAGGCTCCCTCAGGCGATCCAATGCCAGCTCTCCCAGCCAGACCACTTCGACACACCTCCCCGCACTCCACACGACAACACTAAAACACAGTCAACGCTAGGTGAGACCGCCGCCAGACGGCCCTTGGTGTTATCAGAATTGCCAGTCGGCATGGGCTAGCATAACTGCTAGCATGGGCTAGCAGTTAAGCACCGCCCTCGGTGCTTCCTTTTCGGGCGCAGCTCCAGACAAGGCTGTAGTCCTTAGCCCAGCCAATCCAAAACGGAAAAAAAAAATACAAATCTAAGATCAAAATAAAAACTTCACAAACGACCCAAATTTAGACGTAGACATGGACAAAGACACTGCATAGTCGGTACTGAGTGAAGCTGCTGCAAACGTGAGTTCGCACCGCCATCTTCCCACACCGGTAATGTGGTAATCTCCAGGTACTTTTATCGGTCAGCCTCTCTGTGACTTTCACTGAGGTGTTTTTTCCGGATGGTGTTGCCATGCACCTCTTTTGCTTGCTGTCCTTGATAACGATGACGGGCTTGTTGGCTTTTATCTCTCTGTCAGTGTGGATGGGCATGTCCCAGAGGATGGCGACATAATTGTTTTCAGTTACCTTTTTTGGCTGATATTCGTACCACTTCTCAGTCGTCTTGCTCTTGTGATTATTATTATTATTATTATTAATGTCACTGCTCTGGCCGTGACTATATTTTCCTTATGTTTCTGTGTTCCCCACTTATGTCTCCTCCTCCCCAGTCTGTTTCACTGGGTCTGTCAGTGTGTGTGGCATGGGTGCGACTCACTCGGTCTCCCCTAGCTCCCGCTTCACCTCCTCACCTGTCTGCAATCTACTCATCGGCCCTCCAGGATAAGAACCTCAGCTCTACTTCCACTCACCACCACATTATTCAGCCTGTTTCTGTGGTAACAGCTCTCTCGGCCACTCTAGTAGCAGTTGCTCGAGTATATTTTTCCTAAGCTGCCTTGTCTATATTTACTCGTGCCTGCCGATGTCACTGTGTGTCTTCCTGTGTTCAGGATTCCCTCGTGTCTTCTGCCATGTCTGCCTTGCCTGCTTGCTCCACTCACTGGATTACCAGATCGTCTGCTCAGCCTGGCCTCAAATTTCCATGCCGTCTCCCCGGACAGCCTTTTCCAACTGGCTAATCATCCACACCTTCACCAGCCACCTTTTGCTGTCTACAATAAATCTTCATTTGTACCGTCAACCTAATGTCTCTATCTGCTTTGGGGTCCAAAGGAAACCAAACCGTGACGCTTAATAGGAGTCTTAATATAGTAGTTTCAATATACTCTTAACATTATTCTTAATAGTGATCTTAATAATTAGTCTTAATAGTTGTCTTAATAGTGGTCTTAATATAGTCTTAATCTTCTACTACTACTACTTTCGGATCATCCGTTTCCATTTCTTCCTGTCTTCTTGCAGCTTCCTGTCACACCAGCCACCTGCATGTGCTCTCTCCCCACATCCATAAACCTCCTCTTTGGCCTTCCTGTTTTCCTCTTCCCTGGCAGCTCCATATTCAGCATCCTTCTCACCAATATATCCAGCATCCCTCCTCCACACATGTCCAAACCATCTCAATCTTGTCTCTCTTGCTTTGTCTCCAAACCGTCCGACCTGAGCTGTCCCTCTAATATACTCGTCCCTAATCCTGTCCTTCTTCATCACTCCCAATGAAAATCTTATCATCTTCAACTCTGCCACCTCCAGCTTCACCTCCTGTCTTTTGGTCAGTGCCACTGTCTTCAAACCGTATATAACATAGTCTTAATAGCAGTCTTAATATACTTTAACAACAGGGATCTGGTGAATCAGAATCAACTCAAAAGTCACTCGTCATCCGTCCTGTCCCTGAAAAGATGCTATTGTCAAATCCTCTATAACACATTCAACCCATTTAATATTTGGACTTTACAGTATTTTGTCCCTTTAAATCTTCTCTTTCAATAATTAAATGAATATTACACAGGGCGACAATCACAGGAAGCCTTTCCAGTAAACAAATTTTCTCATCTTTTGTTCATCTTTCTTGATATTTCCATTTTGGAGGGCAGAGTCTGTTCAAATAAGACTATTTAATGATAATTTTAATGAATAAATGTGAAAGATTCTGCATAAAAGTAGAACTGCGGAGTTTACACACATCTTAGGTGTGGTCTCAGGTTTTCATACATTTCTGCTAGATGTCTGAAAAAGTTGATAGATCCAGTTTCCCGTATAAACATCAGTACGAAGGAATCACACAAACATTGGTTTTTAAGTTCCTTGATGAATGAAACCCATTGAATGTTAATTTCTCACCAGTTTGATGAAGACTTTAGTCTGCTGTGGTTTCGTTTGGCGTGTGTCAAAAACACCCAAGCCGCCTAGCACTTCCCCCAGACAAGTCAACCCCACCTTCTCGAGGTTCAGACTGTTTTCACTAATGGGGCTCTGACTATGGGCGAATCACCAGCGCCCTATAAAGTAACCGGTACAACTGCTACCTTGTGGGATAAGGCTTTTTAGCCAAAGGCTAAGGGTGGGGTAACCCTGAACAGAAACCCCCGGAGGAGTAAACCCCCGTAGACTCATTATCATGGCCCACTGGCATGTGGACACGCCCTGATAATGAGTCAAGGTTACCTCAGTTATGGGTTAAATAACAAAGCTATGGGGATGCAGTGTAGTGGATGTGATATTTCAGCAGAAGAGCCAATCAATGACCAATGGTGAAACTGAAAAGACGCTGAGCGGAAGAACCCTTTTGTGGTCAATGGTAAGGGTCAACAGCTCAGTCGAATCTGATACTGCTCACGTCCATAGTTGCAGCGAAACATGGACGTGTTTTAGTTAGACTCGTCTTACTAAAGCTATCGAAAGATTACATCCGAGGATACTCGACCTGATGATGATTGATGGAGACACATCATGTCAACCATCATCTTCATTCCCAGTAGGATGTGAATGAATGGATGTCACACTGCTGTGTGGATGCACTTTCCATCCAAACAGTTGAATGTGATCTGCTTTGTATTCATGAATAAACTAAGCACACACTTACACTTCCTCAGACTTGGTTTCAACCAGCACACTCCAGCGTGGTCCAGCCTGGGGGTGGAGGGAGAAACACAGTCACACAACACATTCTCCATTTAATAAACCTCCTCCAATATCAGTCCTGTCCACTGTTGCAGAAGAACCAATCTGATCAAGCATCAGAGTAGGAGACATCCTTGTAGAAGACATGACGAGTGAGTGTCATCCATACCTGAGAGTGTCCAGTCTGCATTGTGGATCCGCCAGTCCAGCAGAGAGCAGCTTCCCTCCTGAGTCTCCTGGCTGGTTGTAGCTCAGGTCCAGCTCTTTCAGATGGGACGGGTTGGAGCTCAGAGCTGAAAGCAGAGAAGAAACACCTTCCTCTGTGACCAGACAGCCCGACAACCTGAACACACGCACACACACACACGCAAGCACACACACACACGCGCGCACGCACACACACACACACACACACACACACACACATTCCTTTTAGCTGTTGATGTCCAAGCGTGTTTATAAAGAGAGAAGGCCACTTAATCCAAGGTAAAGGAAAGAAAAAAAACATAAACAAAATGAGGGGGAGGTTGACCCTACCACCCCTACATATCAACATTCTGTTACCGTTTGAATTTAGAGCAACAGCAACCAATAAAAGGAAAAAAAAGAAGAAGAGGAAATCATGTGCAACAGAGTACAAAATCCAAAGCGAAACATTTTTATACACATCCACCCATGATATGAAATGTCTCTCTTGCAGTCTGTTAGACCCTTTAGTACAATAGCTGCCAACCTTGGACCTATGTAGTTTAGAAAAGAGGACCATATCTTATAAAATAAATTTACCTCTGTAAGTCAAGTATTTATAGGTATAAGCTCAAATATACCCTTTTGCCAACCTGCTATCGTAGGAGGCTTGTGATCTATCCATTTCCACAAGATATTTTTTCTTACACTGAAAGAAAGAACACATAAAAGCCTTTTGCAGTAGGAGCTTTTAACCAGTTTGCTAGGCAGACCAAAAAGTAGACACAGAGGATCTTTCGCAAGTTGAACACCAAAGATTATGTTAAGTTTAACCACACCATTCTTTCAATATTCATCAATAAAAATACATGTCCAGACACAGTGGATATAACCCCCCACCTCTGTATTACACTTTATACATAGCTCAGACTTGTTATGATCCATTTTATGTCTAAGCTGGGGAGTTACCTGTAAGTGGTGTAATAATCTAAATTGATATTATTTAGTTCAATTACAAGTGACTTCATCAATATTAAGGTTCAGGTCATCATTCCATTCATGGAGTTTGGATATCGGAATACTTCTATCATATTGATTAAGTACCCTGTAGCCGCGCCCTAAAATACGCCTTTTGTTGTGGTCCAAAAGTATCTTTTCTATCGGGGAGGGCTGGCAATTAAACCCAGTGCCCCTTTTGCCTTGCAAGAAGATCTCTTTATGTTGCCATAGCTCAAATCCAGCATCTTTAACTCCAGGGGAAAAGACAATATTACCACATACTGGAGAAAGGGAGGACAGCATTCTTTCTTGTCCCTCTAATTTTCTAATTGCTACCTAAGCTTGTAATGTTGAGTTTATAATGATATTATTCCCAGTGATACTTTTTTTTTCCCCATTCAAAGCGAGCAGAAGACCCACCAATGATGTATTGGTCTGTGATGATTCTAGATCTAGTCATATAGATTCTGAATCATTCTTTACCCATTCAGCAATATAATGTAACTGGGAGGCCAGTTGGTAAAGCCTGATGTTAGGGACAGACAAGCCCGCCCCCATCTCCTGCGGCCTCATGAGTCTAGCTATCCTTATATGAGGCCTCTTCTTGTTCAAAATAAACGTGCTAAATTGCCTATTTATCTCTTTAATCACTTTAGTTTTAAATAATAATAATAAATTAAACTCATATAGCGCTTTTCTAACACTCAAAGTTGCTTTACAATAAACGGGGTGAAACAAGACAACAGATAAACATAACACAGACATACAAGGGTGGATGGGATGGAGGGCTACGAGAGGGAGAAGCAGCAGCCACATATGACACCAGCAGTACTCAGACAGATACAAAAAGGGAAGAAAAACAAACATCATGAATCACAGATGAAAACAAGTCTGAAGAGGTGAGTCCTGATTAATAACTTGAATGTGGGTAGATCGCAGCAGTGTCTGATGTGCTTGGGGAGGGAGTTCCAAGAGGAGGGGGCAGCAGGTCGAGTGCTCGGGCCTTAGTCTGCCTCAGGTTAGGTGTGGATGAGAGGAGGGGGCGGGGGCACGAGAAGGCAATGGGGAAAAGGTGTGTCTTGAGATCAGATTGGAAGAGTGGGAGGGATTCCGAGTCTCTAATGATTTGGGGGCATGAGTTCCAGAGCATGGGAGCTGCCCTGGAGAAGGTGCAGTCACCAAAGTCACAGAGGTTGGACCTAGGGGTAGAGAGAAGGGAGGCTGAGGTGGATCTGAGGGACCGAGAAGGTTGGTAGGGGGAGAGGAGGTTGGTGACGTATGGGGGAACCAGTTGGTGAAGGGCTTTATATGTAAGAACCAGGATTTTGTAATTAATGCGGTGGGAGATGGGTAGCCAGTGGAGGTCTTTTAGGACAGGGGTGATGTGATGCCAGGACTTGTGAAAGTTAAAAGTCAGGCGGATGCATTCTGGACCAATTGGAGTCTCTTGATAGAGCTAGCACTGATGCCATAGAGGAGTGAGTTGCAGGAGATAAAGGCATGGATCAGTGTCTCAGCAGCAGGGCGTGTGAGAGAGTGTCTTATTTTCGCAATGTTGCGAAGGTGGTATTTGACCATTTGGCAGATATGTGGCTCAAGGGAGAGGGTGGGATCAAGGATCACACCAAGGTTGCGTGCCTGGGAGGAAGAGGAGACAGTAGTGCCATCGATGGTGAGTGCAAGGTTGTTGATTTGGCCGAGAGTGGACTTGGAGCAAATGAAGAGGAGTTCAGTTTTGTCACTGTTGAGTTTAATAGTGTTTTGCTGCAACCAGACTTCAATTGCAGACAGACAGGAGTCGATGTGAGAGAGGGGTGGATTATGAGGGGATTTAGTGCTGAGGTATAGCTGGGTGTCATCAGCATAAAAGTGGAAGTTCAGGTTGAAATGGTGGCGAATCTGACCAAGAGGGAGGGAGATGATGAGAAGGAGTGGGCCGAGTACAGAACCTTGGGGAACACCTTGTGTGACTGTGGATGGAACAGAGGAGTGTCTGTGAATGTTCTCATTCATCCAGGTCATGGTTATCCAAAGGAGTTGAATCAAGTGCAACTGGACTTGGTATATATCCGTGAACACGAAGCTAGTCTGACTGGCTGGTGATGAGACTCAGAATTTATCCTCTTGGAGTCGTTGTCAGAGCTACATATAGATGTCCATGGCCCTTTGTGTCCCGATGTTTACCAACGCCCGTCGCTAACAGAGCCATAGATATGAGTGGCTCTTTTGTGTACAGATGGCCCGTCGCCATCGGAGCTATTGATTTGCATTTGTTTGGCAGCGACGGTCATTAGGGGTGTTAGTTTCGACTTCATTATTCAGTGGTCATGAGAGTCATTGGAGCCGTTAGTGACCGACTGTTGTTCTTGGAAGCTAGGCTTCTTGAATCTCCTGGGTAGAGATGAAAGGATGGCATTGTAAGTGGGAGATAGGTGGTGTCGCAGACCTCCTCCTCTGTTGTGGGATGGTTTTTCCAGTTTCGCATAGATCGCTTCCTTCACCCCTCTTTCAAACCATCTATCTTCTCTGTCCAAAATGTGTACGTTGCTGTCCTCGAAGGAGTGTGTCTTCTCCTTTAGGTGTAGATAGACTGCTGAGTCTTGTCCTGAGGAGTGTGGCCTTCTGTGTTGAGCCATCCGTTTGTGTAGTGGTTGTTTGGTTTCTCCTATGTATAGGTCAGTGCAATCCTCATTGCATTGTACAGCATACACCAGATTGCTTTTTTGGGTGTGTGGTACACGGTCTTTGGGATGAACCAATCTTTGTCGGAGTGTGTTGCTGGGTTTGAAGTATACCGGGATGCGATGTTTGCTGAAAATTCTCCTGAGTTTCTCGGAGACCCCAGAAACATACGGGATGACTGTGCTATTCCTTCTGTTCCTTTTCTCCTCATCGCTTACCTGGTTGGTCTTTTTGGAACGTGTTGCAGTTTTCACAAAGGTCCAACTGGGGTAGCCGCAAGTTTTTAAAGCTCCCCTCAGGTGTTTGTGTTCTTCTCGTTGGGCCTAAGTGCTGCTGGGCACATTGTCAGCTCTGTGTTGAAAAGTTCTGATGATGCCAGTTTGTGTCCCAGAGGGTGGTGTGAGTCGAAAAGTAGATATTGGTCTGTGTGTGTAGGTTTCCTGTAAACCCCAATGCGGAGGCTCCTGTCTTCTCCAATGTGGATGTCACATTGGGGAAGACTGTTGTTCTTTACGTCTTCCCTTGTGAACTTAATGTTCTTGTCCACTGAGTTGATGTGTTTTGTAAACGCTTGCACCTCTTGTGTTTGGATTTTGACCCATGTGTCGTCCACATATCTGAACCAGTGGCTCGGAGGTGTTCCTCTGAAGGAGTTCAGGGCCCTGTGTTCTACCTCTTCCATATATAAGTTGGCCACAATGGGAGATACTGGTGAGCCCATTGCACAGCCGTGTTTCTGTCTGTAAAACTGGCCCCTGAATTGGAAATATGTAGTGTTCAGGCAAAGGTCCAGTAGTTGGCAAATCTGGTCTGGGCTGAGGTTGGTGCTATTGTGGAGGGTGTCGTCCCATAGCAAACATTGCCTCACAGTTTCCAAAGCCTCCATGGTTGGGATGCAGGTGAATAACGAGGTCACGTTGTAGGATACCATGGTTTCATCCGGTTCCAGTTTTACGCCTTGGACCTTGTCCACGAAGTCAATGGAGTTTTGGATATGGTGAGGTGTTTCGCCCACTAAAGGGGTCAAGATGTTGGCTATATGTTTGGCAATATTGTACGTGACCGAGTTTATGCTGCTGACGATGGGCCTGATGGGGGGTTCCATCTTTATGGATCTTAGGGAGTCCATATATGCATGGAATGTTATCTTGTGGGTAGAGACGGTGGTATTGTATCTGATCAATGGTTCCTCCTTTCTTTAGTTTCTGTGGGTACTCTATTATTATCCTCTTGTAACTACTAGTAGGATCGCGTCTCAGAGGTTCATAAGTGTCAGTGTCGCTGAGTAATGACGTGATCTTGGCATGGTAGTCTGTTGTGTTGAGGATAACCGTGCATCTCCCCTTATCTGGTGGAAGGATAGTGATGTTTTCATCCTTGCTCAGGGCTGTCACAGCTTTCCTTTCCTCCATGGTTTGGTTGGAAGGAGGGAGTTTCACATTTGACAGAGCTGCTGATACCTTTAACCTAAGCTGTTCCGCCTCGGTTTCCGTTAGCTTGTTTTTCCTTATGTCTGATTCTGTGGATGTGATGAGGTCAACTATAGGTAGTTGTTTGGGTGTCATGGCGAAGTTCAGTCCTTTGGCTAAGACCTCCTTCTCTTCATTGGGAAAGTACCTTGTCCGACAGATTCTTGATCTATCTGTTCTGCGTTCCGTTTTGTGTGGGATGTTCTGTCTTTTGTCTCCAGGTAAGTATATCCGCTTGGCTAGTATTGTTGGTTCGTCGCTGTAAGTTTCGAAACTTCCTTGTCTGCCTTTCTTTGGTTTTGTGGTGTTGAGATAGTTGGGCTTTCTTGGTGAAATCAGTGATCCTCTCCAAGACTGCACCAGGCAAGTGGGGTGTTATTTGCTGGAGTAGTTGGTCAGATTTCTCCTTCAGTCCTTCAATAGTGAAATGGACCCGTCTCACTCTTTCATTCAGGAGTTGATTATGTGCCTTCTCTATGATTCTGTCTGCTCTATGTCCTTTCATTGTGGTACACAGGCGCAGGCTAGTGGGTATGAGCCTGTGTTGTCTGCATCTCAGATTGAATCGCAAGTGGTTTCTGTAGTCTGCAATCTTCCGAGCCATCCTTTCATATTCCCTCACCATTTTAAGGGTGTCAGACCCAAATTGTTCCGCAACATGTCTGTGAATGTTCTCATTCATCCAGGTCATGGTTCAATTGCTCAGATGGCGACGGGCGCGGCTGAACATCAGAGCACAGGAGAGCCATGCATATCAATAGCTCCAATAACGACGGGCGCGGCCAAAAATCGGTACACAAAAGAGCCACTCATATCTATGGCGTTGGTAAACATCGGGACACAAAGAGCCATGGACATCTATAGCTCTGACAACGAATCCAAGAGGATAAATTCTGAGTCTCATCACCAGCCAGTCAGACTAGCTTTGTCTAGTCAGAAAGGCACGAACTGAGGAAGCCTCTTGGATGAGAGGCGAAACGTGTTCACGGATATATACCAAGTCCAGTTGCACTTGATTCAACTCCTTTGGATACGCTAGCATAGTGGCTACATTGACGACCCATTTCTCACCCAAGCCACTGGTAATTGCAGAACGTTTTCGTTTCCATAAAAGAAACCAAGAGGAAGGGGCGAGTGTAACAGTGTTTGTGGCTGCACTGAGGAGGCTACCAGAGCATTGTGAATTCAATGATGTGCTGAATGACACCATAAGAGACAGACTCGTGTGCGGGCTGAGGAGTGAGGCTACTCAGAAACGTCTGCTAACTGAAGGTTCACTCACATTGGATAAAGCTGTCGAAATTGCTGTGTCAATGGAGCTCACTACGAGGGAGGCTCAGCACCTCAGTGCAAGTGGTAAACTACACCGGGTCTCCACTGAGGACAAGAGGGCTCATGAAAAATGTTACCGATGCGACAAAACAGGATATTTTGCAGCTGATTGCTGGAGTAAGGATGTGGATTGCAGGAAGTCTGGAAAAAAGGGGCACCTGGAACGCGCTTGCAGAAGTAAGGGAGCTGACAGAAACCCAAGGCAAGTAACCAAAAAGCAAATGCCAAATTCAAAAAAAGACAGTCTGTACACAGTGTGGAACCAAGCCACACCACCGCTGAGCCCAACAGCTCATTAGGTGAGGCATCAGTGTATGTACTGTCAGTGCAGGGAGGTCCACATGGATATTGGGAAACTCCACTGCTGGAGGGGAAACCAGTGCGCATGGAAATTGACACCTGTGCAGCTGCCTCCATCGTGTCGTATGCTGTTTACAAGGAAACTTTGCAGCACCTTCCATTACAACCAACCAGCATCAAACTGAAAACATAAACCGGCGAGTCAGTGCGAACAAAAGGTGTCGTCAATGTCACAGTCCTGGTGAATGGCCAGACAGCTAAACTACCATTGTATGTAGTCAGGAGAACTTTCCATCTCTGCTGGGTCGGTCGTGGCTGGAGGAGCTCACACTGGACTGGCCTGCAATTCATATGGTGTGCAAAGGTGAAAAACGTCTGACAACAGTTCTGAACAAACATGCAGCTGTGTTCAAGGAGGAACTGGGAACGATGAAAGACATAACAGTTAAACTGAACATTCAGCCGGATAGCAAACCAAGGTTCATGAAAGCCAGACCAGTTCCCTACGCAATAAAGCCAAAAGTGGAAGCAGAGCTTGAATCCTTGGTCAAGAGGGGTCGTGCTGCAGCCTGTCAGCCGGAGTGACTGGGCCACTCCAATCGTGCCAGTTATAAAAAAAGATAATTCGATGAGAATCTGCGGCGACTTCAAAGTCACCGTAAACCCAGTGCTTGAGGCTGAACAATATCCACTGCCCCACATTGAGGAGCTTTTCACTGGATTGTCTGGAGGACAAAAATTCAGCAAAATTGACCTCACACAAGCCTACCTCCAGATGCAAGTCGATGAGAAGTTGAGAGAGCTGCTCAGAATAGTCACTCACAAGGGTCTCTACCAATACTGCAGGCTACCCTTTGGAATAACATCAGCCCCGGCTCTCTTCCAGTGTACGATATACCCGATACTTAGCGGCTTGGCTGGCGTCCAATGCTACTTGGACGACATACTGGTCACCGGGAAGACAGAGCAAGAACACCTGGAAAATCTGGACGCCACACTGCAGCGGCTGGAAGAATATGGACTCAGCGTCCGCAGATCAAAGTGTGAGTTTTTCCAGTCTGCAGTAGAGTAATTGGGTCACATAATAGATTCAGAGGGCTTACACAAAGCTCCATTCAAAATCAAAGCGATCTTGGAAGCACCGACGCCTCAAAATGTGAGTCAACTACTCTCTTATCTCGGGCTCCTAAATTACTATTGGAAATTCATACCGAGCCTCTCTTCTCTGCTGCGACCGCTTCACCAGCTGCTGTGCCATGGTAAGGCATGGGAATGGACTGAACAGTGTGAGGCTGCCTTTGCGCAAACAATAAAAGGCGCTGCTTGAGTCTGACACGCTGACACACTTTGACCCCACATTGCCCTTACAACTCGCATGTGATGCTTCCCCTTATGGAGTGGGGGCAGTCATTTCTCACATCATGCCCAGTGGTGAAGAGCGGCCAGTCACGTTCACTTCACGCACACTCAACCAAGCCGAACGCAACTATGCGCAAATTGAACGAGAAGCGCTGGGAATTGTGTTTGGGGTCAGAAAATTTCACCAATATCTCTTTGGGAGGAAATTGGTCCTTCTGACAGACCACCATCCCCTGACAACAATTTTCAGGCCCCATACTGGTATTCCTTCCTTGGCAGCCAGTCGGATGCAAAGATGGACCTTGTTGTTGTCCGCCCACGACTATGACATCAAATACCGCAAGTCGGAGCTACATGCAAATGCCGACAGCCTCTCTAGGCTGCCCCTGCCGGTTGAACGTGGTGAGCCAAAGCAGGCTGGCATTTTCTACGACAGGCAAGTGGAGGAGGCTCCCATCACTTCTACTCAAGTGAAACGACACACCCGAAATGACCCTGTGCTGTCCAAACTGATAGATGTTGTGATCAGCGGGAGGAGTGGGAACCTTCCAGAGCTAAAACCGTACCTAGCAAGAAGGAATGAGCTCTCTGTGCCGGCAGGATGTCTCCTATGGGGACGCAGAGTGATTATTCCACCCACGCTGCGAAAAAGGCTACTACAGCAGCTACATGCAAGCCACAGCGGAATGGTCCACATGAAAGAACTCGCCAGGAGCTACTTCTGGTGGCCTGGGCTGGATGGGCAAATAGAAGAGACTGCGAGAACATGTTCATCTTGTCAGTGGGTGCGCGGCATGCCACAGCCAGCCCCCCTCCACCCATGGGAATGGCCAGAGGGACCCTGGCAGCGTGTCTACATTGATTTTGCTGGCCCGTTCGAGGAGAGGATGTTTCTGGTGGCAGTTGATGCTTACAGCAATTGGCCAGAAGTGGCCATAATGAGATCGACAACAGCTGAGAAAACCATCGAGAAACTTGGGGAAATCTTCAGTCGGTTTGGCTTCCCAGAACAGCTGGTGAGTGATAACGGGCCCCAATTTGTCTCACAAGAGTTCGAGCGATTCCTCGAGGTAAATGGAGTGCAACACATCTGCTCTGCTTCCTATCACCCATCTACTAATGGATTAGCAGAGAGATTTGTTCAGAGCATGAAACACGCTTTGAAGGCTTCTCGGGGCCAAGGCTCTCTCCACCGGAGGCTGAACAACTTCCTGCTGTCTTACAGAAATGTGTCCCACGCAACCACAAGAGCTGCTCCTGCAGTACTGCTCATGAAGAGACAGATCCGCACCAACCTCAACCTCCTAAAACCACCAATGACCAAAGAGACTGTTCACCTGAAACAACAAACTCAGGTTCAACAACGCCAACATAAAGCAAAAGAAAGGGTTTTCTTCCCAGGTGACAGTGTACTGGCATGCAACTATAACACCGGGCCAAAATGGGTGCCAGCTACCGTCCTGGCAAAGACAGGGCCTGTGTCCTATACAGTCCGGACAACTGAGGACACCATCTGGAGGAGACACACAGACCAACTGCTTGCTGCAGAAACAGCGTCTGAGAACACTACATCACCACTACCAGTGGTCTGTGCTGAGCCATATGAGCAGGACAACCCAGCCCAACCCACCCTCACCTAGAATGCACCAGGTCACACAGAACCTGCTTCTTCTGGGCTCATCTCTTCAGCAGTTTCAGAGACAGAACTAGCATCATGCTCCACACTGACGTCTGTCCCTGTTGCACCCCTTGTAGATCTGCCAGAGGCTGGTGCTAACCGCCGGTGTCCCCAGAGAGAACGGCGGTCTCCTAAACACCTAGATTTATAGTAGCCACACCCTGAAGAATGGGGCAGAATAATCTCCAGGGTTATGGCGGGGTGTGGGTAGTCCACCTCATTTCCTTAGTTAAAAAAAAAAAGTTATATTGTTGCTTGTCACTGGGAGTAAGGGAAACTGTTAATTATATTGCTATTTGTAATTGAACAGTTTTGATTCCAGGGATTTGAGATATTTTAGTTACCATGGACAACATAGTGTTTACATGTCATGATAGTGGCTTATTTGGTTACAGGTGTTTGTTCTGATATTAGTGATGCCACATGTTCATTAAGTGGGGAGGAGATGTTATATATTGTGATTATACCTGGTCCGTTTCTACCACCTATAGGTGGACCAGGGTATTGATATTACGGGTGTCTTGGAGTGTCACGTGACAGTTGTTGTATGATAAAACCACCGGCTGTCATGACGGCAAATTTCGAATCCCTCTCCCGACTGATTTATGTTGTAAACCTAGCAGTATAAGTTGGTCAATACTCTAAGGAAGATACAACAACTCCCAATGAAAATCTTAGCATCTTCAACTCTGCTACCTCCAGCTCTGCCTCCTGTCTTTTCGTCAGTGCCACCATCTCCAAACCATACAACAAAGCTGGTCTCACTACCATCTTGTAAACCTTCCCTTTCACTCTTTTTGGTACTCTTCTGTCGCAAATCACTCCTGACCAGAGGTGGACACCCCGGCTTCAGAAAGCAAAAGTCCTATCATGTAATTGTTCTAGCCATTCACTAAACAAGGTGATTTACCTGGCTGAAGAGTTGTGCTAATTAAATTCAGCTGGTGTAGTGCATAGGTGGAATAAATACGTGGCAGGACTTTTCCTTTCTGAAGCAGGTTGTCCACCTCTGTTCCCGTTTCTCTTCTCCACCCACTCCACCCTGCCTGCACTCTCTTCTTCACCTCTCTTCTGCACTCCCCATTACTTTGAACAGTTGACCCCAAGTATTTAAACTCATGTGCCTTCATAAACTCTACTCTTTGCGTACTCACCATTCCACTGTCCTCCCTCTCATTCACGCATATGTATTCCATCCTACTCATACTGACTTTCATTCCTCTTCTCTCCAGTGTATACCTCCACTCTCCGGGCTCTCCTCAACCTGCACCCTACTCTCACTACAGATCACAATGTCATCCGCAAACACCACGGAGACTTCTGCCTGATCTCATCCATTAACCAGTCCATCATCATTGCAAACAAGAAAGGGATCAGAGCTGATCATTGATGTAATTCCACTTCCACCTTGAACCCATCTGTCATTCCAACTGCACACCTCACCATTTGTCACGTTTCCCTCATACATATCCTGCACCACTCCAACATACTTCTCTGCAACCCCCGACTTCCTCATACAATACCTCACCTCCTCTCTCAGCACTCTGTCACGTGCTTTCTCTAAATCCACAAAGACACAATGTAACTCCTGGCCTTCTCTATACTTCTCAATCAACATTCTCAAACCAAACATCACATCTGTGGTGCTCTTTTGTGGCATGAAACCATACTGCTGCTCACTAATCATCACCTCTCCTCTTAACCTAGCTTCTATTACTCTTTCTCGTATCTTCATGCTGTGGCTGATCAACTTTATACCTCTGTTGTTGCTGCAGTTCTGCACATCGCTCTTATCCTTGAAAATCGGTACCAGTATACTTCTCCACTCCTCCAGCATCCTCTCACTTTCTAAAATTGTGTTAAATAATCTAGTTAAAAACTCCACTGCCATCTCTCCTAAACACCTCCATGCCTGCAAAAGGTTGTTGCTACAAATGGTTTGTAATTTGTCCGATCAGAGAAAATGCCACACAGGTTAGGATGTATTGCCCTTTTTGTGGATGTAAACAAAGATTGAAGTGGTCCTGTGTTGAAGACATTTAGGAATACTGACCTGAGAGTTTCCAGTCTACATTGTGGACTCCCCAGTCCAGCAGAGAGCAGCTTCACTCCTGAATCCTGCAGATCATTGTTACTCAGGTCCAACTCTCTAACACTAGAGGAGTTGGAGCTGAGAACTGAGGACACAACTTCACAGCTTCTCTCCGACAGATTACAGGAACTCAACCTGAATGGACACACACCCACCCACCCACCCACCCACCCACACACACACACACACACAATATATATATCATTCTATCATATTCTAATGGGTTTAATACTTTTGATTTTACAACCTGTCTTCATCATTACAACAGTTTGGATAATAGCACTTTATGATAAAACAAAAAATATGATAGAATTCGTAGAGATTAAAAACAGTTGCTATTACAACAGTACTATAATTACTGCCACTTTTATTACTCGTCCCACTACAAGTGCGAATACTGCTAGTAATACTACTACTACTACTACTACTGCTGGTTTTACTACTGTTGCTACTGTCTTTCCTCTGTGATTGCTGCTACTAGTACAATGACTACCACTACCTACGACAACTATTAAACTACTGTTACTACTGCTATTACTTTGTGTCTGCTTTGTAAAAGAAGAGAAAGTACAGAGATATAAAGGCAATAATAAAAAAACAGACACATCAAATGAAAACATCTGGCCAAGCAGATGTTCTCAGTAGTAATACTTATTATTTTGCCAACTGCTTTCGTCATTACAACAGTTTGAATAATCAGTGTAATGAAACAAAATTTTTCTCACTAATGAAAAGAAAACAACACATGGTATGTGTAATCTTTAAAAAGACCAAATCCATACACTTACAGCGCTGTATTGGAGACTTTGACCACTGGCAGCAGCCTCAGCAGACCCTCCTCAGAAGCAGAGTATTTCTTCAGGTCAAAGACGTCCAGCTCCTTTTCTGAAGACAGTAAGATGAAGACCAGGGCTGACCACTGAGCAGGAGAGAGTTGGTCTTTGGAGAGTCTTCCTGATGTCAGGTACTGTTGGATATCCTCCACTAGAGAATGGTCATTCAGTTCATTCAGACAGTGGAACAGATTGATGCTTCTCTCTGGAGAGACATCCTCCCTGATCTTCCCCTGGATGTACAGGACTGTTTTCTGATTGGTCTTTGATTTACTTCCCGTCTTTCCCAGCAGGCCTCGTAAGATATTCTGATTGAGTTCCAGTGAGAGGCCCAGGAGGAAACGCAGGAACAAGTCCAAGTGTCCGTTTGGACTCTCTAAGGCCTTGTCCACTGCTGTCTGGTAGAGGTCTGGTTCTGTAGGTTTCTCTATAGATGGTTTAGAGCTGCAGGAGATTGACTGTGTTTCTGAGAGCAGATTGACTCCAGTGTTGATGAATGAGAAAAATACATAAAGGGCAGCCAGAAACTCCTGAATGCTCAGATGGACAAAGCAGAAGACCTTGTCCTGGTACAGCCCACACTCCTCTTTAAAGATTTGTGTCAACACTCCCGAGTACACTGAGGCTGCTCTGATATCAATGCCACACTCTGTCAGGTCTGCTTCATAGAAGATCAGGTTGCCTTTCTCCAGCTGTTCAAAGGCCAGTTTTCCAAGAGACATAATCATCTTCCTGCTCTCTGTATTCCAGTGTGGCTCTGTCTCAGATCTCCCATGATACTTCACATTCCCCTGGATGGACTGAACCACCAGGAAGTGGATGTACATTTCAGTCAGGGTCTTGGGCATCTCTCCTCTCTCATCTCTTTTCAACACATGATCCAGAACTGTAGCAGTGATCCAACAGAAGACTGGGATGTGACACATGATGTGGAGGCTTCGTGATGTCTTGATGTGTGAGATTATTCTTCTGGCTTGCTCCTCATCTTTGAATCTCTTTCTGAAGTACTCCTCCTTCTGTGGATCAGTGAACCCTCTCACCTCCGTCACCATGTCAACCCACTCAGGAGGGATCTGATTGGCTGCTGCAGGTCGTGTGGTTATCCAGAGGCGAGCAGAGGGAAGCAGTTTCCCCTTAATAAGGTTTGTCAGCAGCACGTCCACCGAGGTGGACTCTGTGACATCAGTCCAGAGCTCATTGTTCTGGAAGTCCAGAGGAAGTCTAGACTCATCCAGACCATCAAAGATGAACACAACTTGGAACTCATCAAAGCTGCAGATCCCTGCTTTTTTGGTTTCAATAAAGAAGTGATGAAGAAGTCCCACCAAGCTGAACTTTTTATCTTTCAGCACATTCAGCTCTCTGAACGTGAATGGAAATGTGAAGTGTATATTGTGGTTGGTTTTGTCTTCAGCCCAGTCCAGAGTGAACTTCTGTGTTAAAACTGTTTTACCGATGCCAGCCACTCCCTTTGTCATTAATGTTCTGATTGGTTTATCCTGTCCAGGTAAGGGTTTAAAGATGTCTTCACATTTGATTGGTGTTTCTGGTCTCGCTGGCTTCCTGGATGCTGTTTCAACCTGTCTGACCTCATGTTCATTATTGACCTCTCCACTCTCTCCCTCTGTGATGTAGAGCTCTGTGTAGATCTGATTTAGAAGTGTTGACTCTCCTGGTTTAGCGACGCCCTCAAACAAACACTGAAACTTCTCCTTCAGAGCAGATTTGAGTTTAATCCGGGGGCACACAGGCACAAGAATTTCTGGATAAACAAATAAACCAGGAAATCAATGAGTGGATGTTACTGTTAGTGTGAGGAATAGAAACTTTACCAAACTCCATAGTATTTATTAATTTAGCTCATCATTGGTAGATGGACAAACAGGTCTGATTTAAAACAAACAATTAAGAAATGTATGTAATTTATATAAATGGTGGATTTATCCAAGTACATTTCCAAAAACAACATGCTTAATTTCTACTGTAATACTTTGATGGTTGCTGTTCCACCTCTTGTAGTAACCATGTATTAGTTAGGATCTCTTTACCTGGATTATGGGTACAATGATGATGGTTCATGATTGTACCCATAGAGGTTCGCTCAGGTATTATTGTTCTGCTGTGAATCAATGTCATCAGCACTTTATACCCACATTAACCGATCAATAGTTTAACCTGATTATCCATTAGATTTCTTTTCATTTATCATCCAAATAGAAACTGTCTGAACCTCCTTTGATAAATCTACATTTTCGGGACGGTTTGAAAATAATTCCACCCCCCATTTTGCCTTTATTGACCCTTTACATGGTGTTGATGCTTTTGAATAGAGCCTCTTACTGCTCTCCAGAGAGTCAGCCAGCTCCTGCTGCTTCATACTCCTCAGGAAGTGCAGTGTGATTTTCAGAAGTGCTTCTTTGGGACTCCTCTGCTCCTCCTCCTCCTCCTCCCCCTGTCTCTCTAAGCACCCTGGGTAATGTGGACTCAGAACCTCCTGGAGACGCTTCAGCTCCTTCTTCACAAAAGTGAAAATGTTCTCCTCAAGCCGCTGGAAATAAATCAGTATATGAATTAAACTTTCATGTTAAACTCATGGAACAAAGCATCAAACCCATCTGTCATTGTTTAAAAGCCACTAGTGTAAAGAGCGGAGCATGGAGACCATTGTGATCACTAGGGGTGGCAATCACAGACTAACTCACGATATGACGCTATCATGATATGTTGCCCATGATAATGATAGTATCGCGATACAGCAATTCTGCAATACTGGATACACTACAAGATAATCATCTACAATACATCATGACATCTGTGTAACTGAAGAAGATACCACTAAAAAGGCAAAAAGCAGGAATTATGTATTTATTCACTGCATTGTGGTGTCAGTTTCACAGAATTTGACAACTGAAATGAAACAATGTGAAACAAAGTGAAGTCTTAACTTACTGCCTCTTTAACACACACACACACACACACACACACACACACACTGTAACTTGTTTATGTCCACGTGTGCCGTCATTCCAATTTAAAATAGCCATAAACTGATAAAAGGCCTACCTGCCAGAAAGCAAAAGAGTTTTGGGGTTAAAATGTTGAAAGGAAGGATACAGCTATGCCTCACTAAAATACTTTCAATATGTGTAAATTAACTTTACAGAAAACTAAAATAAAGAAGAAGAAAAAAAAACAACAAATACATTAAAGCAACAAAAAAAAATACAAAATGTCTCTCAAAAAAACAAACAAAAAAATTTCACATTTCAGTGCTTAACAAGCGTAATCAACTTGTTTTATGTAAACCTGGACACATTTCAGAGCTTATTCTGCTTAACAAGCATAACCAACTTGTTTTGTGTAAACTGCAGAACATTTCAGTGCTTACCAACTGATCTTATGTAAACCTGGTCACATTTCAATTCATCCTCAAATATGTATGTTTTCTGGAAGAGCAACTGATCACCATGCTCAGAGGTGAGTGCACTCCTCTGTGCAGTGATTATACCAGCAGTTGAAAAGATTCTTTCTGCAGATACACTAGTCCCTGGGACACACAGATCCCCTTGTGCCAGCTTGGCAAGGAGTGGGTACCCATGTACCGGAGATTTCCACCAATCTAGTGGGCCATCTATCAGTGGTAGAGGTGAAGCACCTTGGTATTGTCTGATCTCCTTTTCAGCTATGGAAGTAGCTGACAACTAGGGAGCTCTAGTGTTCTTGAATGTCTGCCGGAGGAGGTCAGCAAGTGCAGATTTTCTCCTCTTTGGTGTGTGTGCAGTGGAGGGATCATTCCCATTCTCACTGGTGTCAAGCCATTCAGCAGCACTCTGCTCAGTGCTTCCTTCCTCGTCAGTAATGCTCTCTTGAGAATTATTCTCTTTCCAAGACTGCATCCTCCTGTAAGAAAATGAACAGTGGCACACCTTTTACATTATTTCAAAAATGTTCACATCAAGTCAACCATCAATTTAAAATGTTTATGCGTGACTTTTTGCATATGGATTGATATGGAGGATGGCATCTCTAGCAGTAGAGATGCCATCCTCCATCTGATGGTTTAAAAGCACATCAACAAAAAATTGAAACTAAGAATTCAGATGACCTACTACTGTTTACAAGATGCAATTCCCTTCAGAGGTAGCAGCCTTTGACAACACTTTGGCATAATCTCCTTCATACCTTGTGGTGATAGAAAGAGCAGATTTAAACCTGGGGTCTAAGGCTGATCTGATGAGACGTACCGATAGTTTTTTTCTCATCTGTAGAGTCATATCTCTTTGATAGGTGTTGATGGATGGTGCTCTTCGTCTCTCTAACAAGAGGGGAATCCTCAATGGTGCCGTTCGTGTCACTCATGAAGCGGAGCAATGACAGAAATCGTTGGGCTCCTCTCCTCGCACATGACGTTTGTTGCCACCAGCGTTGGCTTGAAGGCTTGCACAACCTCAACATTTGAGATGTCAGTCAGTTACACTCTTCCTCACCTTTCATTAAAAACATTAATATAATGTATATTTTGTGAATGATATATCCTAAAATATGAATTCATGATTTTAATTAAAGTGTGATGTTGCTCTGTTCTTGCAATGCAACTGTAATTGCAATTTTAGTAATGACTAGGTTGTTAATTATATAAAATAAAATATTTCATATAGTTCAGAACCTAGTCATTATTAAAATTCAACTTACCTAAACTACAACGACTGGGATTCACGCCTACCTAAAATGACCACAAGCGGTGGAGTTTTAAACTTTATATTCTGTCAAGATAAATACCCAAATGAGATATTAATGCACTGCATATATTAGTATGTCCTCGGACGCTGCACGGCGGCTGCCCACTACTCCTAGCTACACATCTAGGATGGGTTAAACACAGAGAGTGAATTTCATTGTATGTATGTACAAATGACAAATAAAATGTATTCTATTGTATTCTATGTCTGTTAGGAAACGGCTGACAACAAAATTAACATTTTAACAACTATAATACTATTTTTAAACAGTTTAACCTTGAGAGAGACATGGTCGAACTTGAATAGCAAATTGAAAAAGTGAAAATATTACCTGAAAAACAAAACAGACACACATATTGCTAATCTAACAAACATAACAGGGCCTATAAAACGTGAAATAAAAAAAAAGCTGAAAATAAATATTGAAACAGTCATAAACAACGACCGGAGCTTAAAAATTATTAGAACGATGGTTTCTAAACTCTATATTCTGTCAAGATAAATATCCAATTGAGATATTACAGTTTTTTCTCGATTCCTTTGGCACATTTTTCCATTCACAGTTTACCTTTTCAAAACAGCTCACACACAGCCCTTAACAGAAGACAAAATGACCAAAACAGCATATAATGTTTGCAGAATGATACCACTTTCTCAAAACGTGTCACACACCCATCAAAACCAGACCTTTCCATCAAAACCCACAATTTGTGTTCAGCTGAAAATTTTTGTTTTCTCATTTATTTAACAATGGATAACAAAATTGAAACTATAGCTATCAATATCAACCTCTGCAACCATCACTTCAACTTGTGTGCAGCACCCTCACAGTATTGACTGTTTTACCACTGACAGCCATACTACAATTTGGGTTTTGCACTAAGCACTCTTACTTAGGGAATATACTGTCAGAAAGTATTTGAAATTGTATATTTTGAAAGTCAGTTACTCTATTGTAAATGGCTTCAGTGAAACTACAGTACTGCATTGTATTGTGGCCACAAACTTTACAAAAGCATAGTGTCATGTACCGGTTTGGCATGTAAGGGCACCCGTATGTATGTGACGTCACCTGTTGATGTGGGGAGAAGCACAAGGAATATGATTCGGGCAGCCTTGCAATACGGTGGAATAAAGCAAGCCACGTTAGGCATTGTGTAATAACGGTGTGCCTAATCATTTATAATTAATGACACCTAAATAAGCATATAGGTGGGAATAACAGATCAGAACAATGGCGACGAGTGATGTACCGAGCCTAAGCTAAGTGATGAACTAAAGTTCGTAACGTTTAGTTAGATCTGAAGTGTAGCTAACAGCTGTAGCTAGCTAGCGCGGCAGCATGGAAAAGACAGCATGCGTACCGGCGTTTGATTGCTACTCCGACCCGGCGACTTTGGGGCCGCGGTGGACAAGATGGCTAATGTCATTTGAGCTGTTTGCTGATGGGAAAGGTCTGATCATCGATGATAACACCGAGGATGCAGTGAAGCAGCGCTGGAGAGCACTTCTTTTGCATCACGCAGGTCCAGACACACAGGACATCTTTTCAACTTTGGACGGCACGGAGAGGTGACTGATGATGATGCCGCTGTTGCAGCTTTGAACAGCTATTTCGTGCCTCAAGTAAATGCTACATTCGCCCGCCAGACATTTCAGAAAATCTCTCAGAATCAGGGGGAGACAGTACAACAATTCGCTACACGCTTGAGACGTGCGGCAAAAGACTGCGGTTTTGGTGGGAACACAGACGATCAGATTAGAGATGCAATTGTAAGCAAATGCACGTCAAGTTATGTTCGCCGTAGACTCCTCGAGGCACGTGGTTTGGTGCTTGCTCGCGCTCTCGAGTTGGCGGCACAGTGTGAACAAATTGAAGAACAAATGGCGGAGATGTCTGTGAGGGAGGGGAAAGCAGAGGCGACTGTGAGTCGTATCTCACAGAAAGGAGGGAAATATCAGAAGAGAGGACAAGGGAGACCGGGCACAGATAGAGGAAAAACGGACAAAATGGACAAAACGTGTTTTAGATGTGGACATTCAGATCACTTTGGGAAAGACCCCACTTGTCCCGCGCGCGGCCAAACGTGTTGCAAATGCAATGGTAGAGACCATTTCGCAAAACAATGCAAAACAAAAGGTGCAACAGTCAGGAAAGGAAAAAGTGCATAAAATAGAGATAGAAGAACATGATTATGCCTTTGTATTGAGTGATACAAACAAGTCAGATAGGCTCAACATAAATGTGGGAGGAGTTAGCTTGAAGATGCTTGTCGACTCCGGGGCTACTTGCAATGTGATAGACGAAAAGATCTGGGAGGGTTTAAAGTCAGAGAAAATTAGGTGCCACTCATATGTCCCAAAGCCGGAAAGGAAACTATTTTCCTATTCATCTAACCAACCTCTACCCATTAAAGGGGCGTTCACATGCAAAGTAAAAATAGAACGCTGTGAACAAGCAGAATTCATAGTAATCAGAGGTGATGGAGAACCACTACTAGGAAAAGAGTTGACCATGAAACTAGGTGTACTGAAAATAGGTGCCAACGTCTCAGCCGTCAGAGACATGAACCAATCACTTCAGCAGCAGTACCCGACTGTATTTCAGGGGGTAGGGAAGCTGAAAACAAAACAGATAAAGCTACACATAGACCCAGAGGTGACACCAGTAGCACAGCCACTCAGGCGTATACCCTTCAACCTACGGGCGCCTGTGGAGGCCAAGATAAAAGAGCTCCTAGATCTAGACATAATAGAACCGGTCGATGGACCAACACCATGGGTAAATCCAGTGGTCATCGTTCCCAAGGCAAACTCAGAAATAAGACTGTGTTTAGACATGCGACAGGCAAACCTTGCCATCATCAGAGAGAGGTATCCAATACCCACTGTGGATGAGCTACTACAAGGGATGAATGGATCGGTGGTGTTTAGTAAACTGGACTTAAAGTGGGGCTACCACCAACTTGAAATGACCCCAGAATCACGTGGAATCACCACATTCGCCATCCACAACGGAGTCTACAGATACAAGAGACTGATCTTCGGCGTGTATTCCGCCTGCGAACAGTACCAGCATGAAATCGCCGCTGCACTGGCTGGTATAGAAGGTGTGGAGAACATCTCAGATGGTGTCATAGTCCACGCTAAGGATGAGGAGACACACAACGAGTGACTACACACAGTCATGAGGAGACTGGAGGAGTGCGGACTGACGCTAAACCCTGCCAAGTGTCAGTTCAACATGGATCGACTGATTTTCATGGGAATCCTGCTGTCTGAAAAAGGAATCGGTCCTACAGAGGAGAGACTGAGAGCCGTGAGCAAGGCGAGAGAGCTGGAAAATGCATCGGAGGTGAGAAGCTTCCTCGGGCTCGTAAGTTACAGCAGCAGATTCATTCCACAGTTTGCAACAGTGTCAGAGCCGCTGCGACGCCTGACAAGAAAAGACACTCCGTTTGAATTCGGTCCAGAACAGAAACAAGCGTTTGAGGCGCTGAAAGAGGGCTTAGCCAAAGCAGGGACACTAGCCTACTTTAACAAAGATGCACCAACCAAAATCATTGCAGATGCTAGTCCAGTGGGATTAGGAGCAGTGTTAGTACAGACCCAGAATGGAGAAAATGTTCCCATTTGTTATGTCAGTCATGGTCTAACCGACTGTGAACGTAGGTATTCTCAGACAGAGAAAGAGGCCTTGGGTCTGGTATGGGCGTGTGAAAGGTTACACCCATACATCTATGGTAGACGATTTGACTTGGTTACATACCACAAACCTCTTGAATCTATCTACAGCCCACGCTCGAAACCATGCGCTCATATAGAGCGATGGGTCCTAAGGTTACAGCCTTATGATTTTAAAGTAGTACATATCTCGGGCAAAAAGAACATAGCAGACCCACTGTCACGTCTGCTGGGGAACAGCGCACTGAAACAGAAACATGCACACGGATCCGACGAGTACGTGAGATTCGTTGCAGTGAGTGCCACACCCAGAGCATTGACAACACGCGAGGTGGAGGAGGCATCAGCCCACGACGAGGAGCTGATCGAGGTGCGTAAAGCTATTGAGAGTGGACACTTTGAGAAGTGCTTAGCATATGCTGCGGTGGCTAGTGAGTTATGTGTAATAGGACAGTTGGTTCTACATGGAACGCGTATTGTGCTGCCACAAGTACTGCGGGCACGCGCTTTCTCACTAGCACACGACGGACACTTAGGAATTGTCGGAACTAAACAGCACCTCAGGAGCAAAGTCTGGTGGCCAACAATGGACAGAGCAGCCGAGAGACATTGTAGGTCATGCCACGGATGCCAAGTTGTTGCTCGGCCAGACGCACCGGAACCGTTAAGACCAACAGTTACCAGAGGGGCCCTGGCAAGATATTTCCATTGACTTACTCGGACCCCTGCCGACAGGTGACTCGATTCTAGTTGTAGTTGATTACTACAGCCGCTACTATGAGTATGACGTGTTAAAGTCCACAACCACGTCAAAAGTGATAGACAGTCTAGAGACAATCTTCAGTCGACATGGACTTCCCGTCACACTGAGGTCGGACCAGGGTCCTCAGTTCAAATCAGAGGAGTTCAGTGAGTACTGTGACACTAACGGAATCAAGCATGTGAAAACAACGCCACGATGGGCGCAGGCGAACGGTGAGGTAGAACGTCAAAACGCCTCGCTGATGAAGAGGATTCGCATCGCTGTTTCAGATGGACTCAATTGGAAGCGAGAACTCAGAAAGTATGTGACAGTATACCGGAGCATCGATCACGCGACCACAGGGAAGAGTCCCGCGGAGTTGCTCTTCAAAAGAAAGATGAGGGGGAAGCTGCCAAGCATCACAGCAGCACACGCTGATCTGAAGGTAAGAGACAGAGATGCAGAACAGAAAGGACAATCAAAGATCTATGCAGACGAACGGCGTCACGCCAGGTACTCAGATGTCAATGTCGGTGACACGGTCCTGGTGAGACAAGAAAAGACTAATAAACTGACAACACTATTCAACACAACGCCACACAAGGTGGTGAGCAAGTCAGGAAACCAAGTTGTCGTCGAATCTCCAACCGGAGCCAGATACCCATGGAACACAACATTCGTGAAGCGATACACCAGTACTCAGGAGACACCTGCTGGAGCAGAGGCATCACAGAATGCCGAGGACTGCACATCAAACATAGAGACACTGGGTGCTCAAAACGCAGAGCGGAGCAACACCAGCAATGACACCCTGGGGGCAGACAGGCCTCCAAGAGAGAGACGCTTGCCATCGAGGCTGGCAGATTATGATATGACATAGACTGGAGAAATGTAAAAAAAAAAAACTGTTGGGTCAAGTTCAGTGACGATTGTTGTTTGATGATGCAAATGTGAAATTAACATGTTAAAAGGTCTTATATGTTTGCAGACTGTTCATAACTGAATATGTGTTAATGTAGAATTAATACATGGTTCTAATTAAGGTGAAAGCATACAGAATATGTGGTATGTGTTTTGGTTAGGAATGTTTTGATACTGTCGTTATATGGGTTCATATTTTTGAATTGAAAATAACCTGAAGTTTATTTCCCAGAAAAGGAGGGATGTCATGTACCGGTTTGGCATGTAAGGGCACCCGTATGTATGTGATGTCACCTGTTGATGTGGGGAGAAGCGCGAGGAATATTATTCGGGCAGCCTTGCAATACGGTGGAATAAAGCAAGCCACGTTAGGCATTGTGTAATAACGGTGTGCCTAATCATTTATAATTAATGACACCTAAATAAGCATATAGGTGGGAATAACAGATCAGAATACATAGAAATGGTTGTTGCCAAGAGTGCAAATACAGTGAAACACAGTACAGTAAATTGACTGTAAAGGCCGGCAAAGTGACTTACCTATTTTCATTGCGGAACGTATGAACAATTGATGCCACAGTATACGCCCATTTCACGCCGTGGCCATCTTGGATTTTAAAAAAAAACAAGCGGTGGGAACTTAGCCGCGCCCCCTTCTTACTTCATTGAAAACACTGCTGGAAGCAACATGTCGTACTGCTGTGTACCATCCTGCAACTCCTATCAAAGAAGGGAAAGAGATAAATCATTGACGTTTCACCGCTTCCCCAAACGCCTGCACACCCGTAAGGCATGGGTGGTGAAAATTAAGAGGGATACAGGGCCACATTTTCAGGTAACTACCAATACCTTCACCTTTACCTAGCTAGCTGGCTGGATAGCTAGCTAGCTAGCTCCCTAGCAACGTTGTTAGCTAGCTTTCTGGTCTAACTACAACCATAACAGTTAACATGTTGCTGACAGTAACGTCAGATATCATTTGTCATTATAGATCACAGACAACACCAGGGTGTGCTCAAAGCACTTCACCGAGGACTGTTTTCGCAAGACGTTTCTTGGGCTGACAAAACTGAAACCCGGAACTCTACCGACCATTTTCCCATGGTCAAATCAACCTACGCCGAGGAGGTAGCTAAGTTTACCAACTTTACTAGCAGACAGACATCACGGTAGGTCATGCAGAGCTATAATAACGTTAGCTGGATGTTGTCATGAAAATTATTTTAGGATGTTGATGAAATGAAACATACCTGCCATTATTAGCTTGTATTTTTAGGGTTCCTGTTCGTGGTGGTCAACCTGCTGGGGAGGTGACACCCGAGTCAGCAGATGAGTGAGTAACGTTTACAGTTGTGCACTCATGTTTACAACTAAATTCCACATTAAGATGCCATATGGCTAAATGTTTACTCTTCCTGCTATTATTGCAATAGACATTATGTACATGTAGGCCTACTGTATGCATTGAGCTGCAGAGGTTGCATGTACATTTAATGTTACTGTATGCATTGAGCTGCAGAGGTTGCACCATGTACAGCCAGTTAAATAATATTGGGGTGACCAGTTTCACTGTGACTAAAACATTAGAAGGGAGACAGAAGTTTGACATTGAAAAATGTTTGTTACTGTTTGTAGTCGCATTGGTGACTTAATAGCGGAAGAAGATGAAGAGGAACATGAAGAGGAACATGAGGGAGATAGGTGAGTTGTTACTGTCAGTACAATACAATTTTTCAAACATGTAGATTACTGCATTGTATAATATGTGTATATATATATATATATATATATATATATATATATATATATATATACACTACCGTTCAAAAGTTTGGGATCACCCAAACAATTTTGTGTTTTCCATGAAAAGTCACACTTATTCACCACCATATGTTGTGAAATGAATAGAAAATAGAGTCAAGACATTGACAAGGTTAGAAATAATGATTTGTATTTGAAATAAGATTTTTTTTACATCAAACTTTGCTTTCGTCAAAGAATCCTCCATTTGCAGCAATTACAGCATTGCAGACCTTTGGCATTCTAGCTGTTAATTTGTTGAGGTAATCTGGAGAAATTGCACCCCACGCTTCCAGAAGCAGCTCCCACAAGTTGGATTGGTTGGATGGGCACTTCTTTGAGCAGATTGAGTTTCTGGAGCATCACATTTGTGGGGTCAATTAAACGCTCAAAATGGCCAGAAAAAGAGAACTTTCATCTGAAACTCGACAGTCTATTCTTGTTCTTAGAAATGAAGGCTATTCCATGTGAGAAATTGCTAAGACATTGAAGATTTCCTACACCGGTGTGTACTACTCCCTTCAGAGGACAGCACAAACAGGCTCTAACCAGAGTAGAAAAAGAAGTGGGAGGCCGCGTTGCACAACTGAGCAAGAAGATAAGTACATTAGAGTCTCTAGTTTGAGAAACAGACGCCTCACAGGTCCCCAACTGGCATCTTCATTAAATAGTACCTGTTAGAGCCTGTTTGTGCTGTCCTCTGAAGGGAGTAGTACACACCGGTGTAGGAAATCTTCAATTTCTTAGCAATTTCTCGCATGGAATAGCCTTCATTTCTAAGAACAAGAATAGACTGTCGAGTTTCAGATGAAAGTTCTCTTTTTCTGGCCATTTTGAGCGTTTAATTGACCCCACAAATGTGATGCTCCAGAAACTCAATCTGCTCAAAGAAGTGCCCATCCAACCAATCCAACTTGTGGGAGCTGCTTCTGGAAGCGTGGGGTGCAATTTCTCCAGATTACCTCAACAAATTAACAGCTAGAATGCCAAAGGTCTGCAATGCTGTAATTGCTGCAAATGGAGGATTCTTTGACGAAAGCAAAGTTTGATGTAAAAAAATCTTATTTCAAATACAAATCATTATTTCTAACCTTGTCAATGTCTTGACTCTATTTTCTATTCATTTCACAACATATGGTGGTGAATAAGTGTGACTTTTCATGGAAAACACGAAATTGTTTGGGTGATCCCAAACTTTTGAACGGTAGTGTATATATATATATATTCACTAATCTTTCAATAGTGGATAGCTCTGTTCTGACACATCATCTTGATAACAGGAAAATGTGTGGATTTATATTGCTTCCCACATGTATGACATATCCTCATGTGTCCAGTGAGGTTTGGGCGACTCTACATGACTACGATGTGAAGCCCCTTTCTGTGGAAGACCAGCTTGACGCAGTAAAGAATCCAATCCCAGGCACAGCTGGGATTGGATGAGACGAGGTTCGACTTCTGCCAGCAACGGACGTCCCCAGCTCTCATTCAGTCCCTTTCAAATTACCCAGTCAGGCAGCATCCAGTGGCTTATCCTGTGGGGGTTTGAGTGTTTACAACAAAGAGCACAAGCAATCTGAGGTAAACTTAAGGTACCAGGAGCGCTATTGCCAAGGGTTAGCACACAGACCACTACCACTACAGGACACTGAGTTGTTGCCGCAAAGACAATGGAGTCAACTGAGATAGAGACATTGCAGTTGGAAATATTTGGACTTTTGTGTACACAGCCAGCAGACAATCTAAAAGAATTATGTGACTTTCTCACTATTGCTGGGCCAGAATTCGAGCATGTGGCAGGAAAGAACAGGGCATCATTAATCATAATGATAAGTAATCACCTGCAGAGGGAGGAGTTACAGCAACTCGAGGATATGGGAATGGCAGAGCTCCTCCTCATTGGAGACAAAATAACTGAGCTCCATGCTGAGGTAGCTATCGCTGAGCACTTGACCGAGCCTCAAGCAGCACTTAATGAAGGGCAAAATGAACAGGACAAAGCACAGGGCAATATACCACAAGAAAGCAAGCCCCACCGGTTACAGTCGCTGTCTTCTATAGGAAGTATTCATAGGGGAAGTGAACGCAAGGCTCAGGTCACTACAGTCACCCACAGAACGCCAGTCTCAGGTGTAGGTCCAAGTCCGATCCCTCTCCCCTGGCAAAAAGAATTTAAAATATCTGGACAAATTGGAGAGCCAGGACAAAAAGACCGCCTCACATTTTCCAGCTTAGCACGGCAGATTGAGCATGGCCTCCTCAAGGGCTTTCCCGAGACTGAGATTGTTGATGCTGTCATAAGAGCCATAGTCCCGGGAATGCAGTTACACAGTTACTTAGAGGGGAAAAGTGACCTCACACTACCAACACTTCGAAGGATACTCCGTTGTCATTATCAAGAAAAGAGCGCGATAGAATTATATAAACAGTTGTCATCTGAAGTTAAGGGCATAAAAGAGACACCTCAAAACTTCTTTATCTGTGCTCTAGATCTAAGGCAGAAGATTCTGTTTGCCTCGCAAGAGTTAGAGTCAGGCCTAAGATACGAACCAGTGTTAGTACAGAACATGTTTCTTCACTCAGTTATGACTGGCTTGCAGAACGATAATATCAAACAGGACCTCCAGCCATATCTGGAGCAAGCTGGTGTTTCTGATGAATCCCTGTTTGAAAAACTGAATACCGCATGTGCCTATGAAAGTGAGAGGCAAGACAAGAAAAAAATGACAACACCACAGCGACCTGTAGCCATTCACTCTGCTCAGTCTGACCACACTCCTGCTGAGAAGGAGAAAATGAGCCAGCCAAGTCACAGTAAGAATCAAACTAATATTCTATCAGAACGGCAGGAGATGAGAGTAACATGTCCCTCTTAAAGGACCTTAAAGTTGAAGTGTCTGCAATCAAAGAGTCTATGCAGCAGCCCTTTTACCTACCTAGGCAGCCCCCAGATCCAGCACCCGTACCAGTCTGTACTCCACATCAGCTAGCACCAGTTCATCATGGCCCACCACAGAGACACTGGGCTGCTCCAGCCCCTGCGGCATAACACGGCTATCCCTCAACCAAAGGTTTGGCAACCAATGTCCTCTCCACACATCTGCACCACACCGTAGAAGGAGATGTTATGCTTGCCAGCAGGAAAATACAGAAGACTGCGATCACTGCTTCAGGTGTGGCAGTAGCGAACACTTCTCAGCCGGTTGCAGAATGGGAAGATCAGGTCAATTCAGAGGGAGTGCTTTAAACGGGCAAGGGTTACTCCAGCGGGGCAGGGAGTGACCGCTTCATCAACAGCCCCCCAACTTTATGCACACTGTGGTGTACATGGAAGAAATGTGAGGCTGAGACAATGTGCATCATGTAAAGGTGTGTTATACTGCTCTAAGGCATGTCAACATGAACACTGGGTGGTCCACAGGAATCAATGTTCAACAACCTTATGTAATACAGTCCGAGCCACAACACGAAAGAGAAAACAAGTCAAAATGGCTCTGCTAGAGGGGAAGATATATCTTATTAACTGCCATATTCAAGACCAGCAGGTAAGAGCCTTGTGGGACTCCGGCTCACAAGTGGCTGTAGTGAGTGAACACTGGAAAGCAGAGCACATACCACATGTAAAATTGAGGGACATTTCTGAAATCATTGAAACTAATGACACTTTAAACCTCGCTGCAGCTCATGGGGAAGACGTGCCATACGTAGGATGGATAGAGGTGACATTTAAATCAGCTGCAAATGGAGCTCCCACAACAGATGTCATTGTCCCCACCCTGGTGATTAAAGGTAACAGCCTTGCTCACCCTATTATTGGCTCAAATGTTATTGGACTGATTGTTGATACTGAGCTACAGCAGAATAATGCCACTGATAAACAGCAGCTAATCAAAACTGTCCAAGCAGCTTTTCCTGGCTTTGGAATGAATCACGCTGAAGTTTTTATAGAGCAATTTACTGCTGAACAGCAATAACATGAGTATGTAGTCAAGACGACCAGGGAGCGAGTGTATGTCCCCAAACACACATCTATAAGACCAGAGTGCCGAGTTTTGACAACACCTTTGCAAGATGAGACAACAAGGATTTTTGAGCCTAGTGTTGATCCACAGTGGCCAGAGGACCTTGAGTTCACTGATACTCTTGTGACACTGAAAAAAGGGGCAAAACCATTCATAGTTGTGGATGTGCAAAATCCAACAGATCATGATATAGTGCTCACTGGCAGGACTGTTATTGGGACAGCGCAGCGAGTTCAAGCAGTTTACCCATTGACAATCTTCGAACGGCCCTGACCGTCTCCTCCAGTAACAGTGAGTAATATAGGAGCAGAGAAAGAACATATTTCCGGTGATGACTGGGATCCTCCAGTCGACTTGGATCATATCAGTCCACCTGAAAGAGAAATAGTCAAAAAAATGTTAAGAGAAGAGTCAGGCTCCTTTTCCAGATCTGATGACGACATAGGCTGTATCAAAAACTTGCAGCTTTCCATCTCACTAACAGACACAGAGCCTGTGGCCAAAACTTACCTCTCTGTACCGAAACCACTGTATCAAGAGATGAAGAGCTATTTACATGATCTCATCGCACAAGGTTGGGTGTGCAAATCTAACTCCCCCTATGCATCCCCAGTTGTGTGTGTCCGAAAAAAAGATGGAAGCTTTACGCCTGTGTATTGACTACCGTGAGTTAAATTGGAAAACTGTACCAGATCGCCAGCCCATCCCCAGGGTCCAGGACATCATGGACAGCCTGGGGGGTAATTCATGGTTCTCGCTCTTGGACCAGGGGAAAGCGTACCATCAAGGCTTCATGTCTGAGGAGAGCCGACCCCTCACTGCTTTTGTGACCCCTTGGGGGTTATATGAATGGATTCGAATTCCCTTCAGCCTAATGAACGTACAAGCTGCCTTCCAGCGATGCATGGAAGAATGTCTCGAGGGGATTCGAGATGAGATTTGCATCCCATACCTTGATGACAAACTTGTGTTTGGCCAGTCATTTGAAAACCATGTTGAAAGTGTCAGAACTGTACTGAGGTGTCTGAGAGAGCATAGCATAAAACTGAAACCGGCCAAATGTGAGATGTTTCGACGAGAGGTTCACTATCTTGGGCGGGTTGTCTCATCAGAGGGCAGCAAAATTGACCCTGCTGACACCATAGCTGTCAGAGCACTAAAAGACAAGCGACCAACCACCGTGGGAGAAGTAAGAGCCATCATGGGTCTCCTGAGTTATTATCGTCAGTACATTAGGGATTTCTCTCGAATCGCTGTCCCGCTCTACAACCTCATGAGAGCTGCTGCTGATGTACAAAGAGTGACGAACGTGGTACAAGAAGAAAACACAATGGGGCGCCCTCCAACCAGCCCATTGTATGGACAGAAAAACATCAACACTTGCTGGAGGAACTTTTGGACCATCTAGTGGAGCCGCCAATCCTTGCCTTTCCTGACTTCAGCAAACCCTTTGTCCTGCATACAGACGCTTCCAACCTCGGCCTGGGTGCAGTTTTGTATCAGGAACAGGGAGGGAAAATGTGCGTAATAGCATACGCGTCTCGAACCCTCACTGCATCCGAGAAGAACTACCATTTACATTCCGGAAAATCGGAGTTCCTCGCCCTTAAATAGGCCGTGGGTGAAAGATTTAGGGACTATTTGATCGGCTCATCATGCACTGTGTTTATGGACAATAATCCGCTCCCCTACGTCTTGTCCACAGCAAAACTAAATGCAACTGGAAGCCGGTGGGTTGCTGAATTAGTGGATTTTCACCTCACCATCCGATACCGGCCAGGAAGGGAAAATGTTGATGCCAACTGTCTCTCGAGAATGCCAGTAGATATCGACACCATGTTGAAGGACTGTACTGAGGAAATGTCATCTCGTTCAGTACAAGCAGTAGCAGTCAGTTGAGGACCCAAATCCTAATCCAGTGTGGTCCATGGCTCTGTCTGCTAAGTGCAAAGACATCAATAAATCAGAACATCGGCCTCTCTTGCCTGCAGAGATTTGTCGAGCTCAGAAGGAAGATAAAAATATCGGCCCAGTGATTGAGTGTCGTCGGTTAAATAAGAGACCTGACAACAAACAGTTAAAATCATTCAGTGCGCAAAGTAAAAGGCTGGTATGTGAATGGGAAAGACTCACCTTAGATGATGATGGCATCCTGCGTCGAAAAACAGCCACGCGGACACAGCTTGTTCTGCCAGAAAGTACAAGGCAACCGTTTTGAAGGAGTTGCATGATGACATGGGGCACATGAACACTATGTGGCTCGAAGCTGTTCATGTTTGAAACAAAAGAGGCCCAGCCAAGAGGTTAGAGCACCCCTAACCAACATTGTCACGACTCAGCCCTTTCAATTAGTCTCCATTGATTTTCGACATGTTGACAAGTGTGCAGGCGGGTATGAGTACATATTGGTTGTTAGACCATTTCTCGAGATTTGCCCAAGCCTACGCCACAACCTCTAAGTCGGCAAAAACAATAGCAGATAAACTTTTCAATGATTATGCATTGAAATTTGGATTCCCTCAGCGCATCCATCACGATCAAGGAGGTGAATTTCAAAACCAGCTCCTCGCACAACTGAAGGAGACCTCTGGAGTGTTAGGCTCGCGAACAACGCCATACCACCCTGAAGGAAATGGCCAAGTCGAGCGCTTCAATTGTACACTCATACAGATGCTGAGAACACTGACAGAGAAAGAGAAATCGAACTGGAAGGACTCATTGAACAAGTTGATGATTTTTGCATACAATTGTACAAAATGTGAAGTCACTGGCTTTTCTCCCTTTTATCTTCTTTTTGGGAGGACCCCAAGACTTCCTGTCGACATCCTCTTCAGCTTGACACCAGAAACAGGTACACCTGACCACAGAGAGTACATGCGAAAGTGGCGAGAAGGGATGCAAGAAGCCTACGAAATAACAAAGAACAGTGCGAGAAAGTCAGCTGAAAGAGGCAAAAGAAACCATGACTGCAAAGTGAGGAGCTCAGAGTTGGAACCAGGAGATCGTGTTCTGGTTAGGAACTTAACCCCAAGAGGAGGGACTGGCAAGCTATGCAGCCATTGGGAAGAAACTATCCACAAGGTTGTTCACCGAGTAAACAAGGATGCTCCAGTTTATGAAGTTGTACCAGAACAAGGAAAGGGGAGAGATAGTAGGATACTACATCGCAATCTCTTGCTTCCATGTGATTATCTGCCTTTGGAAGCTCCCCTAAAAGTCGCCAGACCACAGAGGAAAATTTTAAAACAGACAGATGAAGGGAAAACCAACACTCAGCAAGATGATGACAGTGATGAGGACTCAGAGGATGACTGGTTCTATTACCCATCTCAACAGCCTACTCAGGATGTACACCCACAAACATGTAATGAAGAGGAACATGTTGGCCAGTCAGCAGGCTCTGAACCTACAGGAGCAGATGACGAGCAAGGAAAGGAACAGGAAAGACTGCCACAGCTAAGGGAGGATCACGGCGGGATTGGGTTGCTGGATGAGACACCAGAGGAACTGGAAATTCTTGGAGACAACTCTGTACCGCCACCACTTTCACCCCCACTATGTGAAAGTCACAGTGACAATTAACAAGTACAAGAACGGCCAAGGAGAGAACGACGACCACCAAAGCTATTCATCTATAATGAGTTTGGTACTCCAGTTTGCTACGGTATGGGACTTCCAGCCAGATCCATGTATGGGTGTAACCCTATGCAACACTACAGAGCCCATCAACCAGAGATCATGTGGCAAGATTCTCTCCAGACCCTCACCTATCAACCTGTGCTCCTGCATGGGTAACCACAGACATTTCATGGACTGTTTGACACACACACTCACGTGGACTCTTATGGAATATGCATACATACATTCATGGACGGACTCTTGCTGAGCTGAATGCACAAATATACTGCATACACACATGCATGGACTGTTTCCCAAGTGGAACACGCATGTACGCATACACACTCATGGACTTTTGAGAAAGCGGAGTGTTAATACCCACAAACACACTTATTCTGGACTGTTGAAGCAGCTGAGACCTGCCATACAGATCACATGTTGCACACACTCAAGGACTTTGGGATAGGCCGAGCGTTTACATACAAACTATTAGAAGATCTGGATTGTATGCTATGCAACTGTCTTAATCATTCAATGTCGAGGACGACATCTATGTTGAGGGGGAGTGTGCAATGGTTATAAATGTGCCGTTAAAATATAAAAGTGCCGTTAAAATGCTAAAAATGTTTATGTGAATATGCTAAGAACAGTAAGCAAAAGAATGCTTAATTCGTGACAGTACATGGTTAAAAAGAAAACATAATTCATTACAAAGGGAAAAACTGATTAAGGTGAAATCCATTGTGATCTGTTGGTCAAGTGGTCAGTAATCTACTACTCTGGTCTCACAGGCAAATAATATAAGCATAGAGTGATAAACTAAAAAGGATAATCTGTGTTTAAAACACAACTAATTTCTGATTTTTTTGGGGGAAATCTTCCCGATTACTTTTTATATTGTTTTCTACTGTATTCTTTTCTTCAAAGTTTATTTCTTTTAAAGTGTTTCGCTAATCGCTGATCGGTTCTTGATTGCTTGTGTCTGAGCTTTCGGCAGAGGGGAGCACGTGGCCTTCGTTCGTCCATTACAACACTGGACGTGACTGAAGCGACATCGTGTCTCGTGTTTTTCCTTTATTATTCCTCTTTACAGGGGTGCAACATCTGCAATGTGTTGACATGGTCATTCAATTAGGTTTCGTGTCTCTCTCTCTGAGAAGTGTATTAACTGTTTTGAAAAGTGTGTTAAAACTCAAAAGAAAATTGTGTGAAAGCAATGAGAAATAGTTAACCCAGAAGGTCCTGGGTTCGAGCCCCAGGGTGATCCAACCTTGGGGGTCGTTCTCTGTGTGGAGTTTGCATGTTCTCCCCTGTGTCTGCGTGGGTTTCCTCCCGGGGCTCCGGTTTCCTCTCACAGTCCAAAGACATGTAGGTTAGGTGAATCAGCCATACTAAAATTGTCCCTAGGTGTGCGTGTGTTAGGTAGATCTTATAACTTTTTTGTGCAATTGATCTAAAACTAATTTTAATGCAATTACACGCAGTTTTAGGAGCATTCGGGAAGCGTCAGGTCTGTATCTTTTTTTCCACAAAGTTATTAAACTTCTAAAATCCAAAACGGTCATATGACCGTCTTTGGTCGTTCTAGTGCTAATCTTTAATGCAAGAACAGAGCAGCAGAACACTTTAGTTCAAAATCATGAATTCATATTTTAGGCGAAAACGTTCACAACCTCATTATTTTTTTAAAAGTTTATTTCTGATTTTCCCCCTTTTCTCGCAATTTAGTGGCTAATCGCTCCCTGTTCTAATTCAAACTCCCACCCTCGTACTGTATGCGTTCGGCGCGTGCCAACTGCATCTCTCCGGCCGGCTGTCCCGAAGGACACGCCTCGCCACTTTCGTGACAAGGCGGATCCAGGCTGGTAGAGGCTAGTTACCATCGATGCAGAGAACCGAAATGGAGTAGAGAACGGTCAAATGAGCATGCGCGAAATGCCTCTACCATGCCTCCACACGCCCCGCGTAACATCCAGGCGCTAGGATTCGAGGAAGACCCACCCCTACTCTGCGCCTGATTAGCTAACTTTAACCCTAACCCCGCCCTAACCCTAACCTACCCAAACAACGGAGGCAACGAGTACTTGCGCATACTCAGTTGACCGTTCTCTGCATCGATGGGAACTAGCCTCTACCGATCCAGGCCTAATCACTGCTTTTTCCGACACATCCAGAGACGCATTCATGTGACGAACACAAACCGACTCCGCCCCCCTCCCGAAGACAGCCTTGCCAATAGAAGGTATGCATTGACGTCACTTTCCCACTGGAACACGCCCCCTCAGTCGCAGTGAGTGGCAAAACATCCCGCGACATGGCTGCTTCTAGTAGGGGAAACAGTGAAACCGGGATGATAACGCAAGATTATCTGCTTAAATTAAAGGAATTTGGACCTGACAGTGACCCGTACAGCTTACCAAATAACCAGTGGTCCTTGGACATTAACATTGGGCCACAATCGAGTTTCCTGATATAATATAAATATAAACACACACACACACACACGTGTATATGCACTTGATTTCTACGCCAGGGAAATACACAAAGCAAAGCCTGAAGGTATACAAAAGTCTTGACGCTTGGTCGTACTTCACGGCGGGATTTGTTGGCGAAATTAAAGTGACGAGGACACCGATGGACATTCTGGTTGTATGTGGACAGGTTTGTGCAAATATTTATTCAATTTTATTAAGTTACAACTGTGAAAACTGTAACGTTAAGCCAACCATTCTCCCCTTTGTTTGTAGAACACAACGACTTTTTTTTAAATATGCTGACAAAAACTTATGAAAGATGCTAAATATTTAATTGATGGAGTAGTCAATACAGTATATGACTTTATGGTTTGACCATTTAACGTTACCCAAAAATCCAATATAGCCTAACGTCGGCCTACCTGTCACAAAATGGGAACCGCAAATCCACGTTTCGGTGCCTGGAGCCCAGTTGTTTCTGCGAATTGCAGCGATCCATTTGTTTCTCTTTACCTTATCTTTCAGCAGTCTGTAAAAAGATAACTCCGATTTCTTGTGAAATCTATTAGTGCAGTCTATTGCACAACAGCTCTTTCCCATTTTAGATGCGTTTTCGCTGTATTCAAGCTGGACGTTAGCTGCCACTCAGTCTTTTTGCCAAGCGGCTGACGTCACGGATGCGGAACTCAGCGGTAACGCGGCACTGATTAAACGAGCGAGAGCAGGGTAGAGGCTAGTTCCCATCGATGCAGAGAACGGTCAACTGAGCATGCGCAAGTACTCGTTGCCTCCGTTGTTTGGGTAGGTTAGGGTTAGGGCGGGGTTAGGGTTAAAGTTAGCTAATCAGACGCAGAGTAGGGGTGGGTCTTCCTAGAATCCTAGCGCCTGGATGCTACGCGGGGTGTGTGGAGGCATGGTAGAGGCATTTCGCGCATGCTCAGTTGACCGTTCTCTACTCCATTTCCGTTCTCTGCATCGATGGGAACTAGCCTCTACCGCGAGAGCAGCCGACCGAGTTTGACGGAAGCTGGTGTTACGACTATCTCCTTCCTGTAGAAACGTGAGCCAGGGGAGTAATTCAACAAGAGTTCCGGCCATGCCATTGGCTTAATCGGGTGGGATAAGGGGAAAAAATAGAAATACATTAAAAAAAAACGCGGCTTCCAGCTTGAATACAGCGAAAACGCATCTAAAATGGGAAAGAGCTATTGTGCAATAGACTGCACTAAGATTTCACAAGAAATCGGAGTTATCTTTTTACAGACTACCGAACGATAAGGTAAAGAGAAACAAATGGATCGCTGCAATTCGCAGAAACAACTGGAATCCAGGCATCGAATCGTGGATTTGCGGTTCCCATTTTGTGTCAGGTAGGCCGACGTTAGGCTATATTGGATTTTTGGGTAACGTTAAATGGTAAAACCATAAAGTCATATACTGTATTGACTACTTCATCAATTAAATATTTAGCATCTTTCATAACATTGAATTGTGTTATATAAACAAAGGGGAGAATGGTTGGCTTAACGTTACAGTTTTCACAGTTGTAACTTAATAAAATAAAATAAATATTTGTACAAACCTGTCCACATACAACCAGAATGTCTATCGGTGTCCTCGTCACTTTAATTTCGCCAACAAATCCCGCCTTGAGGTACGACCAAGCGTCAAGACTTTTGTATACCTTCAGGCTTTGCTTTGTGTATTTCCCTGGTGTAGAAATCAAGTACATATAAATATCAGGAAACTCGATTGTGGCCCAGTGTTAATGTCCACTGACCCCTGGTTATTTGGTAAGCTGTACGGGTCACTGTCAGGTCCAACTTCCTTTAATTTAAGCAGATAATCTTGCGTTATCATCCCGGTTTCACTGTCTCCCCTACTAGAAGCAGCCATGTTGCGGGATGTTTTGCCGCTCACTGCGACTGAGGGGGCGTGTTCGAGTGGGAAAGTGACGTCAGTGCATACCTTCTATTATTGCTGCTTCATCGAATCCGGCCATAGTTGGATCTGACGAGACCGGGGGCGAACCCCGGTCCCCAGTGGGCAACTGCATCGACATAAAGCCGATGCTTAGACCGCTACACCACCGCGGACCCAGAACCTCATTATTAAAATTGAATCTATATGATATACAAACAAATCAGATACAGATTTTAATAAATTTATCAGAAACAATGTACAATAACCAACTTACCTCGGGAGGCTCGTGAAACCGGGAGAACATCTCATAGAAGTTGTTCCATCGGACAACAACTTATTAGCTTGTGTTGTGGAAGGTCCAGCATCTTCTGGTTTCTCTTCAGTGCATCCGTGGCTATGGTGCTTCTGTGGAAGAAGACGGAAATCCTCCAAACGTTCGCAAGCACTCGAGCCACGGCTTTCAGTTTCAGAGCACGCTGTGACGTGAGGTTCGGTATATGCGCTTAACACCAAATGTGTTGATATCCAGTCAGCTCAACAGCTACAGTCATATTTGATGCGTTGACAGTATACTACTGGGTCTTTTTCAGTAAGCTTCCATTCTTTTGTATCCTTCTGTGACACTTATGCCATATGAGCAGCGGTGCGACTCTCATGTATCACCCTAGTTTGAAGGATGTAAGAGTGCATTTCCCAGTCGATAATAAAATGAGCGGTGATGGTTACATAGGACTCGATGGCTCTTGAAGTCCACCCATCGCAGGTGAGTGAAACTCTCTCAGCAGATTGAGGTGCATCCTCCACCTTTGCTCTCGTCTCTGCATACAACGCAAGAACAGCTATTTCGGTGAAATATTGTCGACTCGGTATGTCATATATTGGTTCCATTATTTGAAGCATTGGGCAAAAACCTTAATTTTTGACTACAGTGTATGGGCGAAGGTCCTTGCAAGTAAACCAAGCGATATACTTAGTAACCCTGGTAGCCCTCGGGGATGTAAAAGGAAGCTTTGCTTTAAACATCGTGACTTACTTCCAGTTATGGCCTCGTTAGCCGTTTTCTCCACGACGAGATCAGGATCGCCGAACAAGCCACCTTGATAATGAACAAGGTGGCTATGCATGTTCGTGGTGTTGCCCGTTTACTTAACTTTCATAAGAAAGGTCTTGCATATCACGTGGGCCCAGACTTTCGACTTGACGACGGTGCCTCTGATTTGCCTTCTCCTACTATCCATGCTGTCCGCCACCCCCCCCCCCCCCGTGAGTTTCTTCTTCTTTGCCACAAGTTTATCCTCATTCATTTGATAAGCGCAACCACGAGGAATCATGAAGTAGTGACTCTGGCAAGTCAAATTGGTGGGGGAATCCGTTTAGAGCGTCTGCATAGTTTAATAATAAATATCGATATTTGGTGCCAGTGTATCGATAACGTGTCGCAACAGGAAGTAATACAATATATTTCCGTATCGATATTTTGTCCCACCCCTAATGACTCCAATGGTTGTAATTTCATTTGTAGGTGAAGTTAAAACTGTTGTACATTTACACACCATAAATATGACATCCAGGTCTGTTTGATGCGCCCGGACAGACTGACCACTGGGAACCTCTGACCTCTCTTGGTGTTGTCTGTGACATGGTCTCCAAATATAAACACACACACACACACACACACACACACACACACACACACACACACACACACACACACACACACACACACACACACACACACACACACACACACACACACACACACACGAGATTAAAGATGTCGCTGTGTCCTGATGGAGCCAGGTAGAAATGCAAGGTGAACATGTGACTACTGATCTGATTAGATGGGATATTTTGAGAGAAAAAAAAATCAAATAGACGGTTCAGACCAGTTCTATGTCTCATGAATTGTTACTTTTGTCTGTTCAGTAGAGTCTGATAACAACCAAACCGTCTGTTAACATCAGCTGTTTAATTCTGACCTCTTTTTAGTAGAGTGGTATCCATCTTTGAAAGAGATAGTGGGATTTATAGACCGGTAACTCCTTATAGACACACAGTTGGGTACAGAGGAGTCTGGTCTCTCTTGATGGATCCCGTTAAAAACAGAGGAAGACTATTGAATAAGTTTAGCTTTGGAGATCTGTTAAGTAGGTATGGGTCAGAATAGTCGATTAGTCAACTACTGTGTCAACTTTATCTTTAGATGTACGTTTTTTTATGTTGTAGATTTCTTATGTTTCCTATGAAGCTGGCTAATTTTTCTTAATCCCTTACAGTAATTGAATAATAATAACAATAATAATGAACTTCATTTAACACTTTTCTAAAATAAAAAAGGTTACGGAGTGCTTCACAGAACAGAATAAAACTATTGAAAATGACACAGAAAAAACAATATTGTAAGAAAAGAAAACAAAACCCACTAACAAATAAAACCATAGAATAAGAGCAAAAGGGGAGAAAGCAATTTGTTAATCAAAAGTTACAAAAATAAGTAAGAGTAAAAGTAAAAACAGGGCAAATAAATAAAAACAAATATTAAACATTTGTAAAAGCCTTCATAAAAAGAAAAGCTTTAAGACGAGATTTAAAAGAAGCTAAAGGCTTGGTTTGTCTTAGTTGAATAGGAAGAGAGTTCCATAGTGTGGGGGCACTAACAGCAAAAGCCCGACCACCCTTTGTGAAAAACCGAGACCTGGGAATAACAAGCAGGGCTCCATCTGCAGACTGTAATGGTGGACAGGGCGTATACCACGTCAATAAATGGGAAATGTATGTAGGAGCAAGACCTTTTAAGGCCTTAAAAGGGAGTAATACAATTTTAAAATCAATCCAAAATATGACAGGGAGCCAATGTGGGGAGGGAAGCACAGGAGTGATATTGGTCATGCCTCTTTGTCCCGATAACGAGCCGAGCAGCAGCCTTTGTACCAACTGCCGACGGTAGAGAGAGCCCTTGCTCCACTTGAGTAAAGTGCGTTGCATAATCAACCCGACAATAGATGTACAACTTTTTACAGATCGGCAATTGATAAAAATGACATATTTTTAGAGATTACCTTGAGCTGGAGAAAGCACGACTGAACATGGTTGATTTGATTATCAAAACCGAGGTTAGCATTGAATATTACCCAAAGATTCCTAGCAGACTGCTTAAGACTACATGACAGATCATCAAGATCAGTACCGAAAGGGCTGATGGAATTTAGGGGAATGAACAGAATGGCCTCAGATTTATCATCATTAAATTTAATTTTCAGACATCCAGGATTTAATGTCAGAGAGGCAAGTTGTGAGATTTGCTAGGCCGCTAGGATCTGTGGGTTTTAGTGACTTGTATAAGTGAGTGTCGTCAGCATAAAAATGGTAAAACACATCATGATTTTGAATGACCTCGCCAAGGGGCAGCATGTACATATATAGAATTACAATTTAATTTAGCAGACGCTTTTATCCAAAGCAACATACATCTGAGAGTTATAACACAAGCAAGGATCTAATCAGGAGGCGACAACACAAGTAAGTGCCAAAAAAAAAACAGGTTCAAGTCCGATAGGACATAGGTGTAAACAGGCAGTGCACAAAGGCAATGCATAGGGTTCATAGAAACGATTTTTATGATTATTATTATTAATACAATCATTAGCGCGAGAAGGGGGGACTGGGGGGCTGCAGCACCTAGTCGTGGGTGCCCCCCCCCCCCAAGTAGTGGCAGGTGGATCTTAGACCCAACAGCATGCCTAACTTTTCCTAACGTACAAATGCAAAATAAATTTAAAAAAAAAACCAAATGTATTTTAAACAGTGGGCTAGGGCTGCGTGGAATGTACATTTTTGATAAAAAGTGAGTAAACACTCCATTCCGACTCTGCTACACACGCGCCTTACAAACAAAACAATGACGTCATACAGTAGCGAACGGGGAGGCGGTCGCTCTAACTGTCGGTGGTTCTGCGCTGGGGGAGCGCAATGGCTGATGTGACTGTTAATGTTAGATTTAAAATTGTGTTTTAATGATTGATGTACTGCTCATGTTGTGGTTATTCTCGTGCTGTTATTTTGGGGGTTCGACTCAGACTAAGTAGGAGACCGTTTACTGACTAACTGGCTGTAGGACCGTGACTGATCTAGCCGGTGTGAATAAAAGAGCTCTCCCGGGGTCGTGTGGTGTAATGGGCACGGGAGTTGCGATTAAAAAGAGATCTCTGCCTCTAGACTCATTCTTCACGCTGACTCGCCAAGATACTTTTCGTTTTAGTTGGTCGCCCCCCTACTTAAAACATTTTCCTGTGCGCCTGAGGTCTGGAGGTGTTCGAGAAAGAGCTGGGTCTTTAACGTCTTCTTAAAGATGGAGAGGGACTCAGCAGATCGAATGGAGTTTTGTAACACGTTCCACCACCGGGGAACTACAGAAGAGACAAGTCTAGCTAGTGACTTAGGGCCCCGTCGCGGCGGAAGTGCCAGGCGCCTTTCACTGGCAGAGCGTAGTGAGCGGTACTGAGTGTAGACCTGAATGAGGGACTTCAGGTAGGCGGGAGCCGTTTTAGTTGCTGTTTTACAAGTGAGCATCAAGGTTTTAAATTTGATGTGTGAAGAAACTGGGAGCAAGTGGAGGGATATGAACAGCGGCGTGACATGTGCTGTTTTGGGTTGGTTGAAGACCAGACGGGCCGCCGTGTTCTGGATCATTTGCAGAGGTTTGAAAGTGCATGTAGCGACACCAGCCAGTAAAGAGTTGCAGTAGTCAATGCGTGACAATTACAAGAGCCTGTTCCAGGAGTTGTGCTGCATGCTCAGAAAGGTAGGGTCTAATTTTTTAGATGCGACCATGTAGACCTCACCTCTGTTCAGTAGAGCGCTGTCCCTCTTTGAATGCATTAGGTAGATCCATAGAGCAGTCACTCTTGATGGACACACAGCTGGGTACAGGGGAGTCTGGTCTCGCCTGTTGGACTAGACTTCAACACCACACAAACAGACCTTTGACGCTGACTGATGATGTCATGATCACATCATTCTGGATCATTTGCAGAGGTTTGAAAGTGCATGTAGGGACACCAGCCAGTAAAGAGTTGCAGTAGTCAATGCGTGACAATTACAAGAGCCTGTACCAGGAGTTGTGCTGCATGCTCAGAAAGGTAGGGTCTATTTTTTTAGATGCGACCATGTAGACCTCACCTCTGTTCAGTAGAGCGCCGTCCCTCTTTGAATGCGTTAGGTAGATCCATAGAGCAGTCACTCTTGACGGACACACAGCTGGGTACAGGGGAGTCTGGTCTCGCCTGTTGGACTAGACTTCAACACCACACAAACAGACCTTTGACGCTGACTGATGATGTCATGATCACGTCACTGCTGAGCTCTGAGATGGAGACCAGTCATGGACAGTTAGATATCCTCATCTTACCTCTTAGCTTTGGTATGGCTGTCATGCTGTCCAGACAGAGTGGTTTTAGAGGTAGGACCTCCCTCCTCTCTCTCCTCAGACACATTCATAGCGGAGTGTAAACCTTCACACAAACGCACACAGCACGCTGTGTTAGTTGGACACACTCATTATCATAAGATTTGCATTAGAGGATCAGTTATTTGTAGGCTTGTCATCATTCATATTAATAACATTTCACATACACACTGAGTGTATAAAATACTAGAATCACCTGTTTGCGTCTAACAGACTGACTAGAAACATCCAGAAATTAGGACTTTAAGCATTGTGGACCATCGAGAACTGGACTGTTTAAAGGGTGGTTGTGTTAAAAGGAGTGGATCTCAGCGTTGGAAGGCGGTAGTGTTTATTTTTTTGCACTCCGTAGATAAAATGCATTTCAGTCAAACTTATCCAAGCTGTCAGAGCAGTTTTGAGACTTTCTGCCTAACTCACCAACAGAATGTGGAGCAACAGCACACTATAACTTGTTGGCTGCTGTTGGTTCTGTCTGGATACTACTGAAAGGAAAACACAATAAACATTCTCATGACATGTTCATCTCAACACCAAAGTCAGACGGAAATGCTGGAAATCATCCATCCATCCATTATCCAAACCGCTTATCAGTGTCGCGGGGATGCTGGAGCCTATGAATTCCAATTAACGTTCAGATCGGAAAGCAACAAATGAGGAAAAATTTGAAAGATGTTACCACCGTCACATTTTACAACGCCACTATACAGTTATACAATACAAAGTAATAGGAGGGAGACGAGTTATCATACATTTAATATGTTTCCTGGTAGGATTGTTACCTGGTGAACTCAGGTCCAGATCAAGTCAAACAGACCTCCCATCTTCATCTTTAGAGGAAACACAGAGAGAAGATGCTTCTTATTCTCTTTGGCCCGTCCTGAAAGTCTGTGGACATTTGATCACATCCTCATAACTTCACTATCGAAGTCTAGAAATGTCAGAATGACATCAAACCAGTCTAACTGTTACGACTCACGAATGAAGGCCAGAGACCAGTGTAGCAAAACCCAAAGGCAGACGGATACAGAATACTAAGGAACCCGAAGGCAATTTTAATGCAGGTTAAAATAAACAAACTGCCACAAAATAATAACAGGGGAATCTAAGGTGGGGGGAATGTAGGATGCAAAAACGTTCTGTTAGTGGGATGTGTGAATAAACTATGTGTGGTGTGCAGCGGTTTGTGGATATGACTATGTGTGTGTTTTTAGCCTATGTGTGGTACGGTATGTAAATGACAAGGAGGTGTTGAATAATGTGCGTGCACCTGGCAAACAAGTCCAGTCCGTGATCCAAAAAGGGTGAGTCAGGGTCCGAGATCCAGGAAGTCAAGTCCGAATAGGAGGGGTCCAGGTAGAGAGACACGGAGAGAGATCGCTGGAGAGGGCCGGGGGAAAAGGTGAAGGTAGCTGGGGGCGAGGGAGACGCGGGGAGCCGTGGGAGTCGCGGAGAGAGAGTCCCGGGAGGGAAAAAGGACAGACACGAATATAGACAATGGGAAATAAACGGAATAGCAAGAGGGCAAGGAACGCTGGAGGGCTTGTCAGAACTTTACCACAGGGTTCAGTACGTCGAAGCACAGACAAGCGTTCTGGCAGGCTTCTTGTAGAGGGCTGCCTGATTGCCGCAGGTGTGCCTGATGGATGATGGCAAACACCTGGTGCAGTGCAGCGCTTGTCTCTCAGAGTGCGAGCCGAGCGCTTGGACGTTTCCGGCACGTCCGAGCTGTGGGAGTGGCTTGAACGTGCCGGGGAGGCAGCTCGGGGCGGTGTAACCACAACAGGACCCCCCTCCTACGGGAGACACCGGGCGACCGTCCGATGGCGTTGGGGAGGGCCCAATAGAACTCCTCCAGGTCGGCCAGGTGGGAACGGGGAACCCAGCTGCGGTCCTCGGGCCCATAGCCAACCCAGTCCACAAGGTATTGGTACCCACGTCCCCGGCGGCGTACGGCGAGCAGCCGGTTGACATCCCAGACCATGTTACCACCGTCGAGGACCCTGGGGGGTGGAGGAGCTTGGACAGGGGGAGACAGGGTGCTGGACGCTACCGGTTTGAGGTAAGAGACGTGGAAAACGAGATGGATTTTGAGTGAGGTAGGGAGATGGAGACGCACCGCTGAAGGGTTGACGATGCGGTCGATGGTGTAGGGGCCGGCGTAGCAGGGAGCCAGCTTCCGGTTGAGGGTAGGGAGGGGCAGGTCCTGGGCCAGGAGCCATACCCTCTGGCCAGGTCGATAGGCTGGGGCCGACACTCTCCGCCGGTTGGCGCTGCGCCGGGCCCGCTCTGGCGGCCCGGGCGGTCTCCCAAATGCACCGACATTGGTGGAGATGGGCCCTCGTGGACGGGACCGCCACCTCCAACTCCTGACGGGGGAACAGAGGGGGTTGATAACCAAGAGAACACTCAAAGGGGGACAAACCGGTAGCCGAACTCTCCATGGAGTTGAGCGAGTACTCCACCCAGGGCAGGTACTTGCTCCAGGAGGCGGGGTTGCTGGTGGTAACGCTACGCAAAGCCGCCTCTAGGGCTTGATTGCCTGCCCATTGGTCTGGGGGTGATACCCGGAGGAGAGGCTGACCGTGGCCCCAATCCCCTTACAGAAGGCCTGCCACACCTTAGAAGTGAACTGGGGACCACGGTCGGAGACAATGTCCAGGGGGATCCCATGGAGGCGGACGACATGGGAGACGAGAAGGTCCACGGTCTCGGCTGCAGAGGGGAGTTTAGTGAGGGTGACAAAGTCGACGGCCTTGGAAAACCGGTCAACAATGGTCAGAATGGTGTCATTGCCTTGGGAGACAGGGAGGCCAGTTACAAAGTCCAAGGCAATGTGGGACCACGGTTGGCCGGGGACAGGAAGGGGGCGCAGGAGACCTGCTGGAGGGCGATGGAGAGCCTTGCTGTGGGCGCAGGTGGTGCAGGCAGCCATGAACTCCCTGGTGTCTGCCTCCATGGTGGGCCACCAGAAACCCCTGCGGATGAAGGCCGCCGTTCGGTGGACACCGGGGTGGCAGGCAAAACGGCTGGGGTGGCAGGCAAAACGGCTGGAGTGGCCCCACTCCAGCACCTGGGGCCGGAGAGAGGGAGGCAAAAATAGCCGTTTCCGGGGTCCATTGCCTGGGTCGGGCTGGGCGCGCTGGGCCCTTCTCACCATTGATTCGATGGCCCAGGTGACAACCCCCACCACTCGGATCGGGGGAAGGATGGTGTCTGGGGCATCAGGGGACCCCTCGGGAAACAGCCGGTTGTGCTCCTTCTTGGGTTGGGGCGGGGTCGTCAGGCTCACTAGGACACCCCTCTCTAGTGAGCCGGGTCTTTTGGGTGAGTCGGGCAGGCCTTGATGTAACGGCCCAACCTCCCACAGTAGAGGCAGAGGTTTTGGATCCAGAAGACACCCAGAGTTGCGAGGGGGAGTGTAAGGGTGGAGAGAGCCCGCGGGACGCTGACCCAGGGAAGGCATCGGTAGAACGTATGGGGGTTGGTCTAGGGGAGGGCCTATGGAGCTAAATCCAGGCCAATAGTTTTGCTAATTTGAAAAAAAAATTGTAATTGAAAAACAAAAATTTGAAACTGAAAGTTCAAGTTTTGATCTTGAACTTTGAAATATACAACAGTGTATTCAAACTAAAAATAAGTGTAGGAAAAGTTTTTTTCAGGTTAAATATAATTTTGATTCAGTTCTGGAATTTTTTGAATAAATTATTTATTTTCATTGTTCACTTTCATATACACTCACCGGCCACTTTATTAGGCACACCTGTCCAACTGCTCGTTAACGCAAATTTCTAATCAGCCAATCACATGGCAGCAACTCAATGCATTTAGGCATGTAGACATGGTCAAGACGATCTGCTGCAGTTCAAACCGAGCATCAGAATGGGGAAGAAAGGTGATTTAAGTGACTTTGAACGTGGCATGGTTGTTGGTGCCAGACGGACTGGTCTGAGTATTTCAGAAACTGCTGATCTACTGGGATTTTCACGCACAACCATCTCTAGGGTTTACAGAGAATGGTCCGAAAAAGAGAAAATATCCAGTGAGCGGCAGTTCTGTGGGCAAAAATGCCTTGTTGATGCCAGATGTCAGAGGAGAATGGCCAGACTGGTTCGAGCTGATAGAAAGGCAACAGTAACTCAAATAACCACTCATTACAACCGAGGTATGCAGAAGAGCATCTCTGAACGCACAACACGTCGAACCTTGAGGCAGATGGGCTACAGCAGCAGAAGACCACACCGGGTGCCACTCCTGTCAGCTAAGAACAGGAAACTGAGGCTACAATTCGCACAGGCTCACCAAAATTGGACAATAGAAGATTGGAAAAACGTTGCCTGGTCTGATGAGTCTCGATTTCTGCTGCGACATTCGGACGGTAGGGTCAGAATTTGGCGTCAACAACATGAAAGCATGGATCCATCCTGCCTTGTATCAACGGTTCAGGCTGGTGGTGGTGGTGTAATATTTTCTTGGCACACTTTGGGCCCCTTAGTACCAACTGAGCATCGTGTCAACGCCACAGCCTACCTGAGTATTGTTGCTGACCATGTCCATCCCTTTATGACCACAGTGTTCCCATCTTCTGATGGCTACTTCCAGCAGGATAACGCGCCATGTCATAAAGCTCGAATCATCTCAGACTGGTTTCTTGAACATGACAATGAGTTCACTGTACTCAAATGACCTCCACAGTCACCAGATCTCAATCCAATAGAGCACCTCTGGGATGTGGTGGACCGGGAGATTCGCATCATGGATGTGCAGCCGACAAATCTGCAGCAACTGCGTGATGCTATCATGTCAGCATGGACCAAACTCTCTGAGGAATGTTTCCAGTACCTTGTTGAATCTATGCCATGAAGGCTTAAGGCAGTTCTGAAGGCAAAAGGGGGTCCAGCCCGGTACTAGCAAGGTGTACCTAATAAAGTGGCCAGTGAGTGTATATTTTGATATTTGAGGACTTAATTTTTTCAGCTGCAGATTTTATGTTTTCAGATTCAGATCTTATTTTTTTGCCTTTAATGTGTATTGTCTTTGTTAACATCTGTGTTTGCCAGAATGTCGACTATAATTCGACAGTGGCAGCAGCTGCACAGAGCCTTATAAATTTGCTGCCGAAAAAAGCGCGCGGGACGCGTTCCTGGCGCCGCTCCCGCAGCCGTTCGTCCATCGGGAGGGCGAGGGTGACGAGCTCGTTGAAGGACGCAGGGCGGTCCCGAACAATGAGGTCTTTGATGGGCTCGCTCAGCCCCCTCCTGTACGCGCTCTTGAGCGCAGTGTCATCCCACCCATTGTCTGCCGCGAGTATCCTCACCTCCAAGGTATAATCTGCCACCGAGCTGGCTCCCCGCTGGATGGAATGGAGGCGGCTGGCAGCGTCCTGCCCGTCAGCTGGATGGTCGAACACTAGACGGAACTCACGGCGGAAGGCACCATAGTCCGAGGCGAGCCGCTCAGTATGGCCAACCGCCGCTATGGCCCAGCTGAGGGCTTTGCCGGTGAGGAGGGACATAACAAGGGCTACCTTGGTCTCTCCTGTCCTATACCTGGCTGGCTGACGTTTGAACAGCAGCTCACACTGACCAAAGAAACCCCTGCACAGCTCGAACTCCCCACCGAAGGCATTGGGGCAGGGAAGGTTAGGCTCGAACCGGGGGTCCAGTGGGGGTTGACACAGAGGAGGGGGAACGTCGGGACCAGGAACGGGAAATCCGGAGGCCGAGCTGGGGGCAGAGACTGGGGCCAGAGCAGGGTGGTCGCTGATCTTGGACACTGCCACAGTCAGAGCAGCGATCTGCGCGGAGAGTGAAGCAAAGGTGTTTGCCTTGAGCCCGCTGATTTCTCCAGTGATCCGGGAGAAGGCAGCGCTAAGCTCAGAATGGAGTTGGGTGGGTTGAGTGCCGTGGTTCTTTACCACTACCTCGAGAGCTATAGGGTGCTGGGGCTTAGGGGCTATAGCTCCCTGAGCGACCGCCTGCCCCTCGGGTTTGCTTTGGCTCATTCTGGCTTCGACGTTCTGTTACGACTCACGAATGAAGGCCAGAGACCAGTGTAGCAAAACCCAAAGGCAGACGGATACAGAGTTCTAAGAAATCCGAAGGCAATTTTAATGCAGGTTAAAATAAACAAACTGCCACAAAATAATAACAGGGGAATCTAAAGTGGGGGGAATGTAGGATGCAAAAATGTTCTGTTAGTGGGATGTGTGAATAAACTATGTGTGGTGTGCAGCGGTTTGCGGATATGACTATGTGTGAGTGTTTTTAGCTTATGTGTGGTGCGGTATGTAAATGACAAGGAGGTGTTGAATAATGTGCGTGCACGCTGGAGGGCTTGTAAGAGGTTGACCACAGGATTCAGTACGTCGAAGCACGGAGAGACGTTCTGGCAGGCTTCTTGTAGAGGGCTGTCTGATTGCCGCAGGTGTGTCTGATGGATGATGGCAAACACCTGGTGTGGCGCAGCGCTCGTCTCCTCAGAGCGCGAGCCGAGCGCTCGGATGTTTCCGGCACATCCGAGCTGTGGGAGTGGCTTGAACGTGTCGGGGAGGCATCTCGGGGCGGTGTAAGCACAACACTAACCAGTCTAACCAGTGATTTTTTTTATGGTCTAGTCTGTGCCAGACAAACCACATATCAGGTTGTGTAGTTTATCTGTCCACTAGATAGAGGATAAGAATCACATCTTGGAAAGTGGACTGAAGAAAAGCCTCAAAACTCAGAAATGAAATTGAGGTGGAGAAAATGTTATTTTAAAATTCAGTAGCTGAGGTAGAAAGTCAATGGTTATGAAAATCTTTCTACAATGGCACACAGTCACAGCTACAGTAAAGAATATAATAAATAATAATAATCAATAAAGTCTATTACTGGGGGGGAAACCAGAGAAATAGTAAACTTTCATGTAATAGGAGGTAGACGAGTTTCAAACATTCATTCTGTAACATTGTCTATATTGACAGAGTTGGTTTGATAAATGGTTTTCTGTTGTTTTATATATCGTTTTGTCTGTTATATGAACATAGTCAACATGTCTATGGAGCCTTAACAACGTTCAAAGTGCTCCTCCCTGTTTTAGAGGTCTAGAATGTTCTTCACCAATAGGCCTCGTCTCTGTTCCGTCTTTTTTTCTTTTCTTTTTTTTTGATGACAAATCTGCTGAATCGGTTTCAGTCAAATCTCCAATTAAACAAACGGCTTCTTCTCTTAGACGTCTTTAATGTCGCCTCATAGACACGGCTGTGTTAAAAGTTGTTCATTTTGAGTGTTCTTAACAGAAACATCAGATATTAAGAGTAGTCTCAAACAGCAGAGTGAGTGTGAAAAAGTTCAGTCAAACTTACATTATTCTTATTATCCACTGAATGAATCAGGAAAGTATGGAAGCATCAACAGATCCGCTGAAACCAAGTCATGGGAGAATATTCCACTGTGGAGGCTGTTGTGTTGATGAATTACAATCGTTTTTTACTTTTCTTGGTGCGAAATATTTCATACCGCGAGGTCTCAAAGTGAAAGTAAAACTAGTAAAGACGGTAAGAGAGCGAAAGCGAGAGCGAGAGCGAGGGCGAGAGAGAGGCAGTTTCAAACATTCATTCTGTAACATTGTCAGAATGATTTTTTCCTCTATTCACACATTCAGTTTCTTTCTGTCAGATTTGCAGATGACGTTTATTCACACATGACATGGCAGTTGTTGTGGTTACACCACCCCGAGCTGCCTCCCGGGCACGTTCAAGCCACTCCCCCAGCTCGGACGTGCCGGAAACATCCGAGCGCTCGGCTCGCGCTCTGAGGAGACGAGCGCTGCACTGCACCAGGTGTTTGCGATCATCCATCAGGCACACCTGTGGCCATCAGGCAGCCTTCTACAAGAAGTCTCCCAGAACACCACTCCGTGCTTCGACGTACTGAATCCTGCGGTAAAGTTCTGACAAGCCCTCCAGCGTTCCTTGCATTCTGTTTATTCCCCAGTGTCTTATCTTCGTGTCTCTGTTTCCTCCCAAGACTCTCCCTCCGCGACTTCCACGGCTCCCCGCGCCTCCCTCGTCCCCAGCGACCTTCACGTTTTTTTCCCCCGGACCTCTCCTGCGATCTCCCCCCTTGTCCCTCTACCTGGACCCCTCCTTTCGGACTCGACTTTCCGGATCTCGGACCCGGACTTCCTCGGACAACCCCACTTGGATCACGGACTGGACTTTCTTGCCGGGTGCACGCACATTTTTTCAACACCTCCTGGTCATTTACTTACCGCACATAGGCTAAAAACACTCACACATAGTTATACACGCAAACCACGGGACACCACACATAGTTTATTCACACATCCCACGAACAGAACGTTTTTCGCACCATACATTCCCCTCCCACAATAAAACCACCTTTGTGGATTTTGAAGTCATCCTGTGTCTGTCTGTCTTGGGTTTCGCCACACGGATCGGGTTCTGGTGCGCGAGCATAACAGAACGTCGAAGCCATTATAGTCCCAGGCAAACCCAAGGAGCAAACGGTCCCTGTGACGCCCCAGAGCCCCGTCCCCCTAGAGGCAGTAGTAAGAAGTCACAGCTGCCAACTTGCCTCTCTCTACTCAGAGCTTACTACTGCCTTCACCCGTGTCCCCGGAGAGATCAGCGATCTTCAGTCCGGCTCCCAGGCCGCGACGAGCGCGTTAGACGCCCTCTCCGCGCAGATCGCTGCACTCTCAACAGCAGTCTCCAGGATGAGCGACCACCCTGCTCTGGCCTCGGTCTCTGCCCCCAGCTCGGCCTCCGGTTTCCCCGTTCCTGGTCCCGACGTTCCCCATCCTCCGAGTCAACCCCCACTGGACCCCCGGTTCGAGCCTAACCTTCCCTGCCCCAAGGCCTTCGGTGGGGAGTTCGAGCTGTGCAGGGGTTGCTTTGGTCAGTGTGAGCTGCTGTTCAAACGTCAGCCAGCCAGGTATAGGACAGGAGAGACCAAGGTAGCCCTTGTTATGTCCCTCCTCACCGGCAAAGCCCTCAGCTGGGCCATAGCGGCGGTTGGCCATACTGAGCGGCTCGCCTCGGACTATGGTGCCTTCCGCCGTGAGTTCCGTCTAGTGTTCGACCATCCAGCTGATGGGCAGGACGCTGCCAGCCGCCTCCATTCCATCCAGCAGGGAGCCAGGTCGGTGGCAGATTATACCTTGGAGGTGAGGATACTCGCGGCAGACAATGGGTGGGATGACACTGCGCTCAAGAGCGCGTACAGGAGGGGGCTGAGCGAGCCCATCAAAGATCTCATCGTTCGGGACCGCCCTGCCTCCTTCAACGAGCTCGTCACCCTCGCCCTCCTGATGGACGAACGGCTGCGGGAGCGGCGCCAGGAACGCGCCCCGCGCACTGGCCCCTCCCATAGACCAACCCCCGCCCGTTCTACCGGTGCCTTCCCTGGGTCAGCGTCCCGTGGGCTCTCTCCACCCTCACTCTGCCCCTCGCAACCCTGGGTGGCTTCTGGATCCAGGCCGGAGGAGGAGCCCATGCAGTTGGGCCGGTCACGGCTCCCGCTGGAGGTTAGGGCGCAGAGGATGCGTTACCACCTCTGCCTCTACTGCGGGAGGTCGGGCCACTACATCAAGGCCTGCCCGACTCGCCCAAAAAGACCCGACTCAATAGCGAAGGGTGTCTTAGTGAGCCTGACGACCCTTCCTCAGCCCCAGCCCAAGAAGGAGCACAACCAGCTTTTCCCGGTCACTCTCACCTGGGGTAACGACTCACTGTCTAATGGTGCACTCCTGGATTCGGGGGCGGACGAGTGTTTGATGGACATCTCGCTGGCCCGGCAGGCCAGCATTCCACTCGTCCCCCTAGACACACCCCTCACAGCCCAAGCCCTAGATGGTCGTTCACTTGGTAAGGTCACACACAGCACTGCTTCCCTCACCCTCACTCTTTCGGGTAATCACGTGGAAGCTATCCGTTTTTTGGTTTTGCACGCCCCCACAGCGCCCCTGGTGTTAGGAAGACCGTGGTTGGAACGGCACGATCCCTACATCTCTTGGTCTACTGGGCGGATTTTGGGTTGGAGCGTTGCGTGTCATGCCAACTGCCTTCGCTCCTCCTACTCCCCGTCCAGCGGCCTCAGACCCGTGCCTCCTCCCACGGATCTCACTGGTGTTCCTCCCATTTATCACGATTTAGCCCCTGTATTTAGTAAGGACAGTGCACTTTCCCTCCCCCCTCACCGTCCCTATGATTGTGCCATAGATCTCTTTCCCGGGGCCGACCTTCCCACCGGTTAGTCCATGGGCCAGAGCCCAAAATTTCCTATTTCGGTACACTCAAGGTGGCAAAACTTACTTATAATTTTTGAAAGGATCCATGTCTGTAGATGATATTTTGGTATGATAACCATTCCTGAGTGGTAGCTGTATCACAGTTATCAGCTCATGAAGTTAACCACCCGCTAAACTAAATTGCATTTTAGACGCTGGTGCATATCCTGGTTTAGCCTCATGGTCAGGACATTTTTCAATGTTCTATAATATTGTCTTTGGTATCATTTTAAAGGGGACCTTCTTAGCTTTCATTCAAGCCCTGTTGTGGATATTTCTCACAAATATAGAGGTCACTTGAGCTCTTCAACCCGTCAATAACACACATCTTTCTGCAATTTTCGCCTAAACTATATACTTTCTTTTAGCCCTGTGGCATCTAGGAATATCAGAGACACAAAACACAAAAACTGGAATACTCACAGGACTGTAAAGATTCAGGAAATGTATAATATACCCATACTATTTCATTGTGTGAGGTGATTGTGAACCTTAAATTAGAAGGGCATTATTACTAAGAAACTAACTAGACCAAAGCCAGTTAGTCCATGGGTCAGACCAGATATCGATATCACCCAAGGTGACACAACTTCACTGGTGCCATTTTATTTGGTACACTAACAGAAGTAAAATAATACATGATAACCTTTCCAAATGAGCAGCTATTTCATTTTTCTTTCAGGAAACCTGTTTCTGTGCCTCTCACGATTGTGTATTTGCCCAGATTTTTACAAATATAGCATTTCAACACCCCTGGTACTGATTAGCCTAGCTTAAACTCTGGGACAGTTCTTAATTGGCCAACAACCAAGGATAACCAGTACTGTGTACTTCCATTCATTGTGCTAAGCTAGGCTAACGTGCAGCCAGATAGCTTTCTACTAAACACATATAGAGGAAACTGGTATCTATCTTCTTGTCTCACTCTGGAGAAGATTGTAAGCTAATTTCCCATAATGTTAGTGTTATGTCTGCACACATTGACAGTGCTGCATTTGATTTGGTGCTGTTCTATTGTGCTGGGATCGATTGGTGATGCCTGCGGGCTCTGGGTTGTTTGATCGGGTCTGCCTTTGATGCTGTGTCAGTCTAAATAAAGAATGCCACGGAGAGGTTGTGTCGAGCGACAGCGCTGTGTCCTGACGTGATTCCTAAATACAATATTGGCGACGAGGATGGCTGATATCTCTCTCCCACCACCTGCCCCCTTCCTGGCATTACCTGGCGAGCCTCCGGTACCATGGACTCGCTGGCTACATAGTTTTGAAAATTACATCATCGCCTCAGGGCTCGACGACGTGAGCCAGGCTAGGAAGACGGCTCTGTTGCTACACTGCTTGGGAGCAGAGGGTCATCGTGTGCTCGGGACTCTGGGGAACGTCACAAGCTTTGCCGAAACTGTGGGACTTATGAGCACCCATTTCGCTGCTCCACAGAGTGCCCTCCTTCGGCGATTTATATTCCGTCAGCGACACCAACTGCCTGGTGAGTCTGTGCGGCAGTACGTAGCTAATTTGCGAGGGCTAGCTAGCTCATGCAAGTTTGGCGCGCTTCAGGACGAGATGGTTCGCGACCAGCTAATCGAACACACCAACAACGCAAAGGTGCGTGAAACTCTCCTGCTGGAAAAAGACGATCTGCTGCTGTCCAGAGCAATTACCATCGCACTACAGGTTGAGGGAGCAGCTGAGTGTGCTGCTATGCTAAATACACAGCAAATGGCCACCTCCAGTCAAGCTGCCAACGACTCCTCCCTCTACTCACGGCTGCCCCTCGGGACGCAACCCAGCCAGAGCGAGGCGGGCGCCGACTCCACTGGGGACGTCTTGCAACTGCAACGACGGCGTTCTCGGCCCCGCCCTCAACAGTCCTGTGGTAACTGTGGGTCTCGGTCTCATGTTTCAAGGGCTCAGAACTGCCCTGCCCGTGGCCAGACATGCCGTAGCTGCGGTAAGCACAATCACTTCGCCAACGTCTGTCGATCTTCCCCGGCTGGGTCAGAGGGCCACACCCCCCAGTCTTCAACCGCCGTCATTCACAAGGTGAGCTCTGGGCCAGTGTCATTCAAATCATGCACAGTCAACATTAATGATGTGTGCATCCCCCTGCTGTTGGACACCGGTGCAGGTGTGTCTCTCCTGAATGTTGATACCTACAGTCAATTTTTCGGTTCACTGCCACTGTCCGCACCCTCAGCTGTCCTCTGTGGGTATGGTGACTCCAAAATCGATCTGGTTGGCTCTCTCCAAGTGACTGTCCGCTATGGAACCAAGCTGGTGCCCAATGCAGTTTTTCATGTGGCACGCCGTGGGGCCAACCTGATGGGCCTGGACCTGTTCTCCGCTCTGGGGTTCTCCCTCTTAGACACAAGGGGGGCAGCAATCCTGACTGTTGCCACACCTTGGCAGCAGAAGTGGCCATCGCTGTTTATGGGGCTGGGCTGCCTCTCCGCCTTCGCCCATCAACCTCTCCTCAACCCTGCTGTGAAATCTGTCATCCAACCACTGCGCCGCATCCCGTTGGCTCTCCGTGATGGGGTCTCCGCCGAGCTGCAACAACTGCTGGAAGCTGGCATCATTGAACCGGTGGACGCGTCACCTTGGGTCTCAAACCTCGTGGTGGCTAAAAAGAAGTCGGGGGGCCTGCGTGTCTGCGTCGATCTACGTGCAGTAAATAAGGCAGTGGTCCCTGATAAGTATCCACTGCCCACCTCAGAAGAACTCACTGCTCAGTTCTATGGCTCTGAGGTGTTCTCCAAGCTCGACCTCAGACAGGGGTACTTACAGGTGCCCCTCCACCCCAGCAGCCGAAACCTCACAGCCTTTGTGACACATGCAGGAGTGTTTCGCTACACCAGGATGCCTTTCGGTCAGCTCCGCCCCTAGCTGCTTCCAGAAAATCTTGGTCTCCGTGCTGGCTGGCATACTGGGCGTGGCCATTTATCTGGACGATATAGTGGTACACAGGCCCACCAGTGAAATCCAAGACAAGAGCCTCAACATGGTCTTCGCAGCCCTGTCCAAGCACAAGCTAACTCTCAATGCTGAGAAATGTGTCCTCTCTGTGCCAGCCATCGACTTCGTGGGGTTCCGGCTGTCAGCGAGCGGTGTAACTCCACTACAATCCAACGTGGACGCCATTCAGGCCATCCCTGAGCCCAGCTCGGCCGCCCAGGTCGCCTCCTTCCTGGGTATGACAAGTTACTACCTGAGGTTTCTTCCCCAGTACTCTGCGACCACAGCCCCCCTGCGCCAGCTGCTGCGTAAGGACGAGCCATGGGTGTGGTCAAAGGCATGCAGTGACGCTGTGCGTGATCTCAAGACTCAACTGACTTCACCACCAGTGTTGGCTCACTTCGACATCTCCAGCTCCACCTTTGTGACCTGTGACGCATCAGCCACAGCGATAGGGGCTGTGCTGTCTCAAACCCAGAACGGTGTGGAGAAGCCCATTGCCTTCGCCTCCCGTGCCCTCAATCTGACCGAGCAGCGGTACTCCGTGGGTGAGAGTGAGGCGTTAGCCTGTATCTGGGCTTGTGAAAGGTGGCACCTCTACCTCTATGGCCGCTCCTTCACCCTCAGGACAGATCACCAGGCCCTGACAGCGCTGCTGTCCACATCTGGGACAGGCCACAAACCCCTGAGGCTGCACCGCTGGTCTGACCGCCTCCGCCAGTACAACTTCAGCCTGCAGTTCACCCCAGGCAGAGACAATGTTGTCGCCGACCTGCTCTCTCGCTCTGTCTCCACCCCAGCTCCACAGACGGACACTGACTGTGTGGAAAAGGACATTGTCCAAATGCTACACACACCCCTCCAGGCCACTGTCTCTCTGCAGGAGCTGAGGGCAGCCTCCGAACAGGACCCTGTCCTCTCCCAGCTCCGCACCTACATCCAGAACGGCTGGCCTCACAAGGTCCCAGAGGAGCTGGCTGCGTTCGCCCGAGTCAGACAGGAGCTCTCCTGCTGGAACGACACCTGCGTGGCACGTGGGTTTTGCACAGTGGTCCCAGCTGCTCTCCGTGCACGTGTTTTGAATACGGCGCATGAAGGCCACCTGGGCATTGTGAAACTGAAACAGCGCTGCCGAGACCTGGTGTGGTGGCCGGGGATAGACAGAGATATTGAGGCTCTGGTGAAGGACTGTTCTGCCTGCCTTGTGAGTGGCAAGACTGGCCACCAGGCTCCCCCACCCCTGATACCTCTCGCCTGGCCCTCTCAGCCCTGGGAACACCTGCAGTTGGACATTTGTGGTGAGATCCATGGAGCTCCCCACCACCAACGCTTCATGGTGGTCGCCTACGATCTACACTCAAAATGGCCTGAACTCACCACTTCCGGCACTGTGACCTCACAGATCATCATCGACTTCCTGGACTCTCTTTTCTCTCGCTGGGGCCTCCCAAAGACCATCACCACTGACAACGGCCCTCAGCTGGTCTCTGCTGAGTTCACTGCTTATCTCGAAAGCAAGGGCATCCGTCATATATGCACTGCGTACTACCACCCCCAGGCCAATGGCGGCGTTGAACGTTTTCACCAGTCACTGAAGAACGGCCTCAGAGCACACATGGCCCAAGGGTGCTCTTTCACGCAGGCCATCCGTCACACTCTGCTGCACTATCGGGCCACACAGCACTCGACCACAGGCGTCTCCCCAGCCTCTCTCATGCTAGGCCGGGAACTGTGCATGCCCCTTGACAGGCTCCGCCCCTCCACACCTCAGGCACCTCCCTCTGGGGTCAGAGCCTCAGTCACTCGTCAGCGGACGCGGATGAAGCAACGGTTTGACCAGTCAAAACGAACCAGGGTGCCAGACATCAGTGTGTCAGACTGGGTCAGGGTCTGCAGGCCCCACAGGGACAATAAAATGGCTTCATACTGGTCCTCTCCTCTCCAAGTCACCCGTCAGCTGGGCCCAGCCACTTACCTCCTCAGCGATGGCACTCGGTGGCACTCCAGTCGTCTACGGAAGGTGTCAGCTCCGCCACACACAGCTAGTGACACAACCATAGCCATTCCCTCAGCATGGCGAGACGCCCCGGGGCTTCATGCAGCTCCTACACGGGCCCCAGACATTTCTGGGCCTCAGCTTCCCCTGCCATCTCCCTCCTCACCTCGGCCTGCCCAGCCTCAGGCCGCCCCGCGACCTGTTCGCACACGTTTACGCCCTGGCCACCTAGAGGACTTTGTGTCAACCTTTCATGTTTGAAATCCTGCCGGGGGTGGGGGAATGTTATGTCTGCACACATTGACAGTGCTGCATTTGATTTGGTGCTGTTCTATTGTGCTGGGATCGGTTGGTGATGCCTGCGGACTCTGGGTTGTTTGATCGGGTCTGCCTTTGATGCTGTGTCAGTCTAAATAAAGAATGCCACGGAGAGGTTGTGTCGAGCGACAGCGCTGTGTCCTGACGTGATTTCTGAATACAATAGTTAGCATGTTCTTTTAATGTATATGTTAATATGATTAGTTAAAGTGGCTACGAGGAACTTTCATCTTGTGTTGATTTTAGCGGCCTCAAATACAGCTGTTGCATAGCAACTAGGTAATGTATCTATTTGTGGCTATGTAAGATAAATAATGGTAATATGACGCTGGTGAAGCAAAGTAAACTTTGTTTTAGTAGTGTTCATACACCTAAGTTACATGTATTTGTTTGTATGTGGCAGGTGAAAACTGACTGAATATGGCCACTGGTGAACAAGCAAGTTTTTACCCAATACCAAAGCGCCCACGGGCGGAGTGCATTATCCACTGTTCTGATGATACAGATAAGCTGGTTTCACTACAAATTGTCGACTCATGGAGAACTCTGCTCCGGGCAGCTCAGATACGAAATCATGCACGAGTTTTGAAACTGGCAAAAGACATTCCTGAGGGACAGATTCCAGCAATCTACTACCACAGAAAGTGTCGCAGTATCTTCACTATGAAGCAAATTCTTGATGGCCTCCTTGCAAAAGAAAAGTTGTGTCTCTGCTGAAGAGAAACAATCTAAGAGAGTAGCTCGACATGCTCCAAGTACATCTAGGGCTTATGATGCAGAGTGCATATTTTGTCAGAAAAACAGCAAATATTCCAAGAGACAGAATACGAGAGAAGTACTGGTGCAGTGTGGAGAACTGCGAGCTGATGCAAAGATCAGGAGTGCAGCCACAAAGAAAAGGGACAGCAGAATCCTTGCCATTGTGAGTAGAGACCTTGTAGCAGCTTAAGGGCACTACCACAGGTCATGCTATAGACTTTACACCAAAGAAGAGGTTTCCAAAGGAGAGGTTGCCAGCAATGAAGATGATGCTGCAGCCCAGTATGAAGCTGCTGTGAATAAGGCATACAATGAGCTGTTCCTCTTCATCAGGATGGAGCTTTTTGGCAATCCTCAAGTGATGACAATGACTGATCTCTCTTCTAGACTGGTAGCTCCAATGAACTCCCAAGGCATTGCCCAAGTCAAGGAATCAACCAAGAAGCACATAAGGCGAAACCTGGAGAGTGAGTTTGCTGGAGCCTTGCAGATATTCCCTGATGAGAAAGGAAAATTCCTCCTCTATCCCGATAACTTGTCCATGAGGGAACTTGCCAAAGAAAATCAGTCTCTAAAAAGGGAGCTGCAGACCCTGAACAGTGTCAGTGCACAAGATGTTATAGCCAAAGCAGCCATCAAATTGAGAGCAGACATTAAAAGTCAAGATGTTCCTCAAACCTGGCCGCCTGAAGTCAAACCAGAAGCAGAATGTCCTACCATCCCAGAGTCGCTCATTATCTTCCCGTATTCTCTACTCACAGGCTCAAATGATCCTGATCATGCATCCCAGAGAGTGCAGTGCCTTCTGCAGTCATTTGGCCATGACATAGTATATGCAGTGACATGTGGAAATACCAAGCCTTCCAAGCACATTGTTCTGCCATTCAGTGTCAAGTCGTTGACAGGAAATGTAGAGTTGATAAACATCCTCAACCGACTTGGTCACAGTGTGTCCTATTCACAGATGGAAGAGATCAACACTGCCCTGTGTCTCCAGAAACTCTCATCATCAGGGAGTGGCATTGCCCTTCCAGCTAACATCCATCCTGGCATATTCACAACTTTAGCCTGGGACAATATCGACCGTCTTGAAGAAACTGTCAGTGGTGAGGGAACATCTCACAGAGTCAATGGGATTGCTGTGCAAGCAAAACCAGTCAACCCACTTCCTGTCCAACCCATGCCCACTGTTCCCAAAACAAAGAAGAGAAGCATTGATGGACCCCCACCAATGTTACCAACTTACAATGCTGGACAACGGGTAGGGCCACCACAAAGCAAAAAGTCAGATGCCGATACTGCAGCCAATAAGCTTGCCAGAGAGAAAAACCTTCTTTGGGTCCTAGCACGCATGTCACAACAAGAAGAACAGTCAGTCAGCAGCTGGACAGGCTTCAACATCCTGACTCGAGGAGAGATGACGGTCATCCCCGACAATATAGGCTATCTGCCTACCATCAATGCTCCAGCGACACAAATGTCTACTGTCAACGAGGTGCTTAACCAGTCACTGAGCATCATGCAGTGCTTAGGCCTGAGGAAGATTGTCTGTGTCTTTGACAAAGCCCTGTATGCGAAGGCTGTCGAGATCACATGGAAACACCATGACAAGTTCCATGATATCATCGTTAGGCTTGGGGTATTCCACACCATCTGCACACTGCTGGCAATAATAGGAAAGCGTTTCCAAGATGCTGGACTCAAAGACCTCTGCATTGAGTCTGGCATGATTGCAGAAGGCTCAATTGCTGGTGTTATGGATGGCCGCAAGTACAACAGGGCAGTGCGACTACACAAGCTCCTGTATGAGGCTCTCATGCGACTGACCTTGAATGGTTTCCTGTCCTGGTTGGAAGAAACTCACAGGAATGACATGGTTCACCTGAATGAGACACTGAAGACCATTGACAGCCTTGGGAAAGAAGTCTCACAACATGCTTTGAAGGAGGTCCTCGAGAACAGCTCTTGTACACGCATCATGGATCTATTTGAAGTCTACCGTGAGTTCCTTAGAGGTGGAAACGGCAGCCTCTCGAACTTCTGGATGTCCTATTTGGACATGGTTGAAATCTTGTTGGGGCTCATCCGAGCATCCAGAGAGGGAGACTGGATGCTACACTTGGCTAGCATTCGAGCAATGATCCCATGGTGCTTTGCTTATGACAGGATGAATTATGCACGCTACCTCCCCTACTACTACGCCCAGATGTCTGAGCTGCCCATCACACACCCAGATGTGTACACAGAATTCATGGAAGGAGGCTTCTCAGTCCAACTGGGCTCCACCAATCCCTTGGCCGAATCCCTGTTGACCAAGCTATAGAAGAAACGGTGAACAAAGACACCCAAACAGCTGGAGGGACAAAGGGTTTCAGCTTGAAGCCAGGAGCTGTGACCAAATATTATCTCACAGCTGAGTATAGAAGCATGTACCTCAGACAGCTGAGAGACCTGACAGGTCAAGGCAGGTGCAAATGGTCTCATCCAGATCTACAGAGTCCAAGGATCAAGAGATATGAAGCAGATGTCCAGTCTCTCATGGACCTTATGGAGAATAACTGGCTCAATCCTATGTCCCCTGATGAGATTGATTTGGTTAGCCTCTCCACTGGCAACATGGCTCCACCTGATGTGACCATAGATCTCTTGAGAGCTCTTGAGAAAGGAGAAGAGGCCTACCAAGCATTCCAGCAAACAAGGTTAGATGCAGACCCACCACCTGTGAAATTCCACGACAAGATGACCAAGCAAAGTCTGAAAACATTCTCCAATGTCAGCACAAAACAAGCTCATGGAAAGAAAGCACAGGATGTGGTTCTGAAGGCAGATAGAAACCTTTTCAGTCACATGATCCTGGTGGCTGAAAGCAGGAAGGTGAATCTGAAGGATGTCCTTGCCTACCCATTGGGCCCACTACCATGGGCACTGGCAAATGCTGATGGGTCCTTACGAAAAACAAACAAGGCTGCACTTGCCAGAGAGCTTGAAAAGAATGTATCTCCTGCAGAAGACATCCCAATCCCATCTACTTCCATCATTGATGGGATGAGCCTGGTCCAAAAAATGAATGGCAACAACAAAACCTTTGCACAGGTGGCAGAGTCAGCCTTGACCCAGGTCCTCCATGAGGGAGCACAGAGTGGGAGGAGTGATGTTGTTTTTTATGTCTATCACCAGACTTCGATCAAAGATGCTGAACGACTGAACCGGGGTGGAGACATCACTCTCCAGTACAAGAATCTTGCAGGGGGACACCACGTCCAGCAGTGGAGAAAATGTCTGTGCAGTTCCTCCAACAAGACCAGTCTCATCAAGTTTCTGGTGGAAGAGTGGAAACTCCCACGATACAGAGCTATGCTGCATGGCAAGGTGTTGTACATGACCTGTGAGGAAACCTGCTACAAGTTGACAGAAGATGGGTGTGAGGAAGCAGCAGAACTGCACTCCACACATGAAGAAGCTGACACCCGTCTGCTCCTGCATGCATTGCATGCAGCAAATGCGGGCTCAAAATCAGTTATCATCACAGCTGAGGACACTGATGTCATGGTGCTTTGTCTTGGCTTCCAGAAGGACATCACCTGTCCCATCTACCAGAAGTGTGGGACTCAGAACCGCACACGGTTTGTCGACATCACCAAACTGGCAAGTTCACTTGGAGACAGCATCTGTGACAGCCTAATTGGCTTACATGCCTTCACAGGCTGCGACACTGTCAGTGCATTCGCTGGTCGAGGGAAGCTGAATGCCCTGAAGATAGTGAGAAAGCACACTTCCTGCCAAGAGACTTTTAGTCAACTGGGACAGACATGGAATGTGAGTGATGAGCTGTTCCAGAAAATTGAGCAGTTCACCTGTCGGATGTATGTTGCTAATAGCAGCACTGCTGAGGTGAACAAACTGCGTTACCAGCTCTTCTGCACCAAAAGGGGAGAGGTTGAGTCCAGCCAGCTGCCACCATGTAGAGACTGTCTCTTTATGCATGTTCAACGAGCCAACTATCTGGCAGCAATATGGAAGTGCTGTCTGCAGGCTAACCCTGTGGTGCCAAGCCCTACTGAGTATGGATGGACAGACGATGAAGGCAAGCTGGCCATTTACTGGATGCGCTCCCCACCTGCACCAGATGTGGTCTTGGAAATGCTAACATGCAAGTGTGTGCATTCATGCAAAATGCCAAGCTCTATGTGCCTGTCAAATGGACTTCCATGCACAGACATGTGCAGGTTACAGACCTGCAGTAACCAAAAACAGCAGGATGGTCCAGAACTGGACTTTGAACTTGGGGAGTCAGATGATGAGAGAAACGAGCAGTTTGATGATTCTAATGGTATTACTGTGGTAGTAGTCTATTGATGCACAGGATGTTGATTCTGGACTTGGTTACCCAGAGCTTGATAACAATAATGTAACCATATTCACATATACCCATTACCCTACCCATTACCATTACATATACCCACTAATGATATGGGATTACATGTATCATTGACTACGTATATGTAAATGTCAATGTTGTTTAAAATAGTTCATTACCTCACTATGGTATTCCTTTTTATCATGTATTTTGATTGTGTATTTAAACAAATGTATAGAGACCAGTTTGTGACCTAACTGGCTTTGGTCTAGTTCTCATTTAAGGCTCACAATCACCTCACACAATGAAATAGTATGGGTATATTATACATTTCCTGAATCTTTACAGTCCTGTGAGTACTCCAGTTTTTGTGTTTTGTGTCCCCGATATTCCTAGATGCCACAGGGCTAAAAGAAAGTATATAGTTTAGGCGAAAATTGCAGAAAGATGTGTGTTATTGACGGGTTGAAGAGCTCAAGTGACCTCTATATTTGTGGGAAATATCCACAACAGGGCTTGAATGAAAGCTAAGAAGGTCCCCTTTAAAATGATACCAAAGACAATATTATAGAACATTGAAAAATGTCCTGACCATGAGGCTAAACCAGGATATGCACCAGCGTCTAAAATGCAATTTAGTTTAGCGGGTGGTTAACTTCATGAGCTGATAACTGTGATACAGCTGCCACTCAGGAATGGTTATCACACCAAAATATCATCTACAGACATGGATCCTTTCAAAAATCATAAGTAAGTTTTGCCACCTTGAGTGCACCGAAATATCGTCTGGCCCATGGACTAGGTCGGTTGTATAACCTCTCCGTCCCGGAGGAGGCGGCTATGCGCAATTATATCACAGAGTCCCTGGCCTCAGGAATCATAAGGCCCTCGTCTTCCCCGGTGGCAGCGGGCTTCTTTTTTGTGGCAAAGAAGGAGGGCAGCCTGAGGCCTTGCATAGATTATCGAATGTTAAATGACATCACGGTGAAAAATAAATATCCACTCACTCACGCCACGGTGTTCACCAAGCTAGACCTGCGCAGCGCGTACCAGCTGGTGCGCATCCGGGAGGGGGATGAATGGAAGACAGCCTTCAACACCCACCTAGGGCATTTCGAGTACCTCGTTATGCCCTTCGGCTTCACCAACGCCCCGGCCGTCTTCCAGGCGTTGGTCAACGACGTGCTCCGGGACATGCCGAACACGTTCGCGGTGGTGTACCTGCATGACATCCTCGTGTTCTCCAGGACTGAGGAGGAACACCGCCAGCATGTCCGCCTGGTCCTCCAACGGCTGCTGGAGAACAGGCTCTTCGTGAAAGCCGAGAAGTGCGTGTTCCACTCCGCCTCCGTGGAGTTCCTTGGCCACATCGTGGAGAAGGGGCTCGTCCGCACCGACCCCAGGAAGACTCGAGCGGTGGAGGAGTGGGCACGGCCCACTAACAGAGCGCAACTCCAGCGCTTCCTGGTGTTTGCAAACTTCTACCGGCGCTTCATCAGGGTGTTCAGCCGTGTGGCCGCCCCCCTCTCTGCACTCACCTCCACCCTCCGCCCCTTCTCCTGGACCTCGGAGGCAGAGGCCGCCTTCTCGGCCCTGAAGAGGCTGTTCACAACGGCTCCGGTGCTCGCCCACCCGGACCCGTCCAGGCAGTTCATCGTGGAGGTGGACGCATCGGACACGGGTATCGGAGCCGTCCTCTCCCAGCGGTTGGAGGAGGACCAGAAGATCCACCCGTGCGCCTTCTTCTCCCGGCCTTTCAGTCCTGCAGAGAAGAACTATGACATCGGCAACAGGGAGTTGCTGGCCGTCCACGCCGCCCTAGAGGAGTGGAGACACTGGCTGGAGGGAGCAGGGCAGCCGTTCATCGTATGGTCCGATCACAAGAACCTGACCTACGTGAGGACGGCTAAGAGGCTCAACCCCAGGCAGGCGCACTGGGCTCTCTTCTTCATCCGGTTCGACTTCACCCTCACCTACCGCCCGGGCACCAAGAAGGTCAGGGCAGACGCCCTCTCCCGTCTGTTTCCCGAGGAGTCCCCTGACGCCCCAGACACCATCCTTCCCCCGGCCCGGGTGGTGGGTGTCGTCACCTGGGCCATCGAATCGGTGGTTAGAAGGGCCCAGCGCGCCCAGCCCGACCCAGGCAATGGACCCCGGAACCGGCTATTTGTACCTCCCTCTGTCCGGCCCCAGGTGCTGGAGTGGGGCCACTCCAGCCGTCTTGCCTGCCACCCCGGTGTCCACCGAACGGCGGCCTTCATCCGCAGGGGTTTCTGGTGGCCCACCATGGAGGCAGACACCAGAGAGTTCGTGGCTGCCTGCACCACCTGCGCCCGCAGCAAGTCTCTGCATCGCCCTGCAGCAGGTCTCCTGCGCCCCCTTCCTGTCCCCGGCCGACCTTGGTCCCACATTGCCTTGGACTTTGTAACTGGCCTCCCCGTGTCCCAAGGCAATTACACCATTCTGACCATTGTCGACCGGTTTTCCAAGGTCGTCCACTTTGTTGCCCTCACTAAACTCCCCTCTGCAGCCGAGACGGCGGACCTTCTCGTCTCCCACGTCGTCCGCCTCCATGGGATTCCCCTGGACATTGTCTCTGACCGTGGTCCCCAGTTCACTTTTAAGGTGTGGCAGGCCTTCTGTAAGGGGATTGGGGCCACGGTCAGCCTCTCCTCCGGGTATCAGCCCCAGACCAATGGGCAGGCAGAGCGGGCCAATCAGGACCCTGGGGGGTGGAGGAGCTTGGACAGGGGGAGATAGGGGGCTACCGGTTTGAGGCGCGAGACATGGAAGACGGGATGGATCTTGAGTGAGGTAGGGAGATGGAGACACACCGCCGAAGGGTTGACGATGCGGTCGATGGTGTAGGGACTGACGTAGCGGGGAGCCAGCTTCCGGTTGAGGGTAGAGAGGGGCAAGTCCCGGGCCAGGAGCCATACCCTCTGGCCAGGTCGATAAGCTGGGGCCGGCAGTCTCGGCCGGTTGGCGCTGCGCCGGGCCCGCTCTGTCACTCGCAACATAGCGGCCCGGGCGGTCTTCCAAACGCGCCGACATCGGCGGAGATGGGCCCTCGTGGACGGGACTGCCACCTCCAACTCCTGATGGGGGAACAGAGGGGGTTGATAGCCAAGGGAACACTCGAAGGGGGACAAACCGGTAGCCGAACTCTCCATGGAGTTGAGCGAGTACTCCACCCAGGGCAGGTACTTGCTCCAGGAGGCGGGGTTGTTGGTGGTAATGCAACGCAAAGCCGCCTCTAGGGCTTGATTGCCTGAGCGTACCAACCAGTCCGGTTCAAGCGGCTCTCAGACAGATCCAACTGACCAACTTCCACACCCAGCAGCTAGAGGCGGCCTCTGTTGCGGTGAGAGATCTTCACTCGGGTCCCGCTCCTCCAGGCCTCTGTGGGTAACCTAACGCGCCAACAAGCAGAGATCCTGCGGCAGTTGCAGACCATCACGGCGGCTCTCAGCCGCCGGGCCAGCCTGCCCATGGACTCGTGTGTAACCCGCCACCTGGGCCCGCTGCCCCAGTTAACCCTGTGGGGCTCAACCCAGTTCCCCGGGAGCCTTGCCTCTCTAGCCTACGACCGTTTGATGGCGACTTTGAGACCTGTGCCACGTTCATCATGCAGTGTGAGCTGGTCTTCCTGTACCAACCCAGCATGTTCACGTCTGATGCTGCCCGGGTCGCTTACGTGACCAACCTGCTCACAGGCGGAGCAGCTCAGTGGGCCACTACTTCCTGGTGCATGAGGGCCAGTTTCTGCCTCACCTACGGGGACTTTGTGGCGGAACTACGGATGGTTTTCCACCATCCAGTCTGTGGCCAGGACCCTAGTGCTCGGCTGAGCAGTATCCAGCAGGGCAGTGTCACAGACTATTCGGTGGAGTTCAGGCTGGCTGCAGCTGAGAGCGGCTGGAACGACCAGTGACTTCGGGTCACCTTCCGGAGAGATCTCAGCGAGGCTGTCAAGGACCAGCTAGCCACCCGGGGGAGCCCACATCCCTCGATGACCTGATCAAACTTGCCATCCGCATCGATGGACGCCTCCGGGAGAGGAGGCGCGAGCGAGCCCTGCGTGGATCTCCATCCATTCCCCAGTCGTCCACCACTCCTGACAGGATTCCTACTCCTGCTCGCCCCACTTTCCCTGTGGCCGTTTCTCCCTCCGTGCCCCAGACCACGACGGGGGAGGAACCTATGCAGCTGGGGCGCACGCGCCTTAGTCCGGCCGAAGGGGAGGCCCGGTTTAAGGCGGGTCAATGCCTCTACTGCGGCCAGAAGGGACATCTGATTAGCGGTTGCCCCACTCCGCCAAAAGACTAGGCTCACTGGGGCCCCGGGGGATCCTAGTGAGCCGCCTTTCCTGTTCCCGCCGTCCTGCCCCACAGAACCATCTGGTTAGCATTACCCTGGCCTGGGCTGACCAGTGGCTCACGGTAGGTGCACTCCTCGACTCGGGAGCTGATGAGTGTTTCCTGGACTCAGTTTACTGTCCAGGCTAACATCCCGCTAGAGAAGCATGGAGGCCTTCGCGCTGGACGAGCGCTGCCTGGCCAGCGTCACCCACCCTGTCTCTCTCACAATAGCAGGGAACCATATGGAGAGACTTCGGTTCTTCATTATCCAGTCCCCATTAGTCCCTGTGATCCTAGGGCGCCCCTGGTTCGTGCAGCATGAGCCACACATCGCCTGGGGCTCCGGTACCATCATGGCGTGGAGCTCCTCCTGTCATGCCAAATGTCTCCAGGCTCCTCCCGATCTCTCCTCTGTTCCCCCTGAGTACCATGAGCTAGGTGAGGTTTTCAGCAAGACCCGGGTCCAATCTCTTCCTCATCGGCCTTATGACTGTGCTATCGACCTCCAATCTGAGGCACCCCTTCCCAGCAGTCGTCTGTACAGTTTGACCATCCCCGAGAAGGCTGCGATGGATGAGTAAATCTCCGAGTCCTTGCCAGCGGGGCTCATTCGGCCCTCGTCCTCCCAGTAGGCAGCTGGATTCTTTTTCGTGAAGGAGGACGGGGGCCTCCGACCCTGCATTGACTATCGCCAACTCAATGAGATAACCATCAAGAACAAGTACCCCCTTCCCCTCATGAGTTACACCCTTGAGCCCCTCACCCAGGCTACTGTCTTCACTAAGCTGGACCTCCGGTGTGCCTATCATCTGGTCCGGATCCGGAAGGAGGACGAGTGGAAGACAGCCTTTAAGACGCCCCGTGGTCATTACGAGTACCTGGTCATGCCGTTCGGCCTCACCAACGCCCCGGCGGTATTCCAGGCTCTCATGAATGACATTCTCCGCGACATGCTCGACGAGTTTGTTGTGGTCTACCTTGAGGACATCCTCATCTTCTCCAGGACCCTCGAGCAGCATGTCCGCAGGGTACTCGAACGTCTTCTCCGGAACCGGCTCTTTGTCAAGGCAGAGAAGTGCCGGTTCCATTTCCCTTCTGTTGACTACCTGGGCTTCGTCGTTGAGAGGGGACAGACCCGGGCCGACCCCCGCAAGATCCAGGCTGTGGTGGACTGGCCCGATCCCACATCTCGGAAGGAATTACATAGCTTCCTCGGGTTTGCGGACTTCTATAGGTGGTCATCAGGAACTACAGTCGCGTGGCAGAACCTCTCACCAGGCTGACCTCCCCCTCCCAACCGTTCATCTGGTCCCCGGCTGCCCGCTCTGCGTTCCAGTCCCTCAAGGAGAGGTTCACCAGCGCCCCGGTCCTGCTCCACCCCGACCCCACGAGGCAGTTCATCGTGGAGGTGGACGCTTCGGACACCGGGTTGGGAGCTGTCCTCTCCCAGCGTCTGACCAGAAGGTCCATCCATGCGTCTTCTTCTCTCGCCGGTTCCTCCCCGCCGAGGAGAACTACGATATCGGGAACCGGGAGCTGCTGGCAGTGGTGGCTGCCCTGGAGGAGTGGCGCCATTGGCTGGAGGGGGCGGAACAGCCGTTCACCATCTAGACTGACCATAAGAACTCGACGTTCATCCGAGCGACCAAGCGTCTCAGTCGTCGGCAGGCACGGTGGGCCAGCTTCCTCAGTCGGTTTGACTTCACGTTGACTTATCGCCCCGGGTCTCGCAACACACAGGCAGACTCCCTGTCCCGACAACACCCGAGGAGAGAGCCAGCTACAGAGGAGCCGGCTCCCATCCTTCCTGAGGCCAGAGTGGTCGGCGTGGTTACCTGGGGCATCGAGACCGTGGTCAGGCAGGCATTGCGCTCCCATCCCGCCCCGAGCCTCCACGCCGTTTGTTCGTCCCGGACTCAGCCTGGTCCCGGGTTCTTCAGTGGGGCCATGCCAGTCAGTTTGCTTGCCACCCGGGTGTCCACCGCACCTTCACGGCTCGGCCTTTCTGGTGGCCCACCATGAGGAACGACGTCAGGGACTTCGTAAAGGCCTGCTCCGTCTGTGCTCGCAGCAAGGCCTCTCACCAGGCATCCGCGGGTCTGCTGCAGCCCCTCCCAACTCCAAGCCGGCCCTGGTCCCATGTGGCGTTCGATTTTGTCTCTGGACTGCCTCCCTCCCAGGGTAACACTGTGATCCTGACAGTGGTAGACCGCTTCAGTAAGGGCGTGCACCTGGTGGCACTCCCCAAACTCCCATCGGCTTCTGAGATGGTGGACCTCCTGACGAGTCACGTGTTCCATCTCCACAGCCTTCCCCTGGACGTCGTCTCGGACCGAGGGCCCCAGTTCGTCACCCAGGTATGGCGGGCCTTTTGTAAGGGGTTGGGTGCCTCTGTTAGTCTCTACTCTGGATATCACCCACAGACTAACGGACAGGATGAACATGGAGTCTGCCCGCCGGTGCGTGGCCGCCAAGAAGCCCAGCTCCTGGAGTCGGTTCCTCTCCGGGGTCGAGTATGCCATCAACTCCCTGGTCAGCTCTGCCACCGGTCTCTCACCTTTTGAGGTGTCCCTGGGCTACCAGCCGCCTCTCTTTGCTGCACAGGAGTCGGAAGTGGCAGTTCCCTCCTTGCAGGACCATCTGAACCGATGTCGCTGCGTCTGGTAGGTGACCAGAGCTGCTCTGGGCAGCTGAGCGCGCCAGTCGGGGAGACAACCGACGCCGGTCCCCAGCGCCTACGTACCAACCAGGCCAAAGGGTGTGGCTGTCCTCGAAGGACCTCCCGCTTCAGTCCACCACGAAGAATCTGAACCCTCGGTTTGTCGGGCCCTTTGAGATCAGGAAGGTGCTCAGTCCCGGGGCGGTGAGTCTGAAGCTTTCGGATTCCTTGAAGATCCATCCTGTTATTCATGTGTCTCGAGTTAAGCCTGTCTCCCACAGTCCTCTGATGCCTCCGGCCCAACTCCGCCCCCCCCCCCGAGATCGTGGTTGGGCACCCCCAGTGGAAGGTCCGCCGGACGTCCGGCGCCGAGGACGGGGGTTCCGGTATTTGGTGGACTGGGAGGGCTACGGTCCGGAGGAACGTAGCTGGGTCTCCCGCCAGCTCATCCTGGACCCTGGGTTGCTCAGTTTCATCATTCCCATCCCGACAAGCCGCCTGGTGGCTCCCGTGGAGGGGAGGGGGGGTACTGTTATGGCGCGCCCATCCCGCGCCGGCAGCCAATCAGCTCGTCAGGGCTGGGCTTAAGTTCGCTGGTCTCCCCGTGCCCGTTCGTGCTGTAACCTCCTCGCAGGAGTGGTTACTCTTCCCTCCGAGTTTATCTCAGCCCTTGGTTTACGGTTTTCTTTGTGAAGTTTCCCTGTGGAAGTATCCTGCTCTGTTCCCAGTTTGGATTACCCGTGGGGTTTTTTCAGCTCATCCTGCAGGTACTCGGAGAGAGGAGGGGGAACACTCAGACCATAATAGTACCCCCCCCCCCCATGGACGCCTCCTGGCGTCCTACCAGGCTTGTCTGGGAATCTGTTATAAAAAAAAAAAATAAGTCAAAAGGTCAGGATCCAGAATCAGGGAGCGTGAGATCCAAGAGCGCTCCTTGGGGCCATACCCCTCCCAGTCTACCAGATATTGGTAGCCGCGGCCCCGCCTGCGGACATCTAGGATGCAGTTGACAGTGAAGGCCATCGATGAGACTGGGGGGGGGTTCAGCGGACTGTTGGTAACCGGTTTCAAGAGGGACACATGGAAGACGGGGTGTACCTTGAGTGCTTGCGGAGAGCCTCAGTTTGATGGCACTGGGGTTCACGATGCGCTCCACGGTGTAAGGGCCAATGTACCTAGGAGCCAGCTTTCGAGACTCCGTCTGGAGGGGGAGGTCCCGAGAGGCAAGCCAGACCTGTTGGCCCACCTTGTACTCCGGGGCAGGGGTTCGGTGTCGGTCAGCGGTTCTGAGTAGAGCGGACCGGGCCTCAAGTCACACTCGATGAGCTCGGCGGAAGTGGGCCTGGACTGATACCTCCGTTTCCTGGCTGGGGAATAGTGGAGGTTGGAAGCCATTAGAGACCATAAATGGAGACATACCGGTTGCGGAGCTGATCAGGGAGTTGTGGGAATACTCCACCCATGGCAGGTGCGTGGACCAGGAGGCTGGAAGACGTGATGCCAAGCATCACGTGGACTCCAGGCTCGCTCTGTCTGGCCGTTAGATTGTGGATGGTACCCCGACGTCAGGCTGGCAGTGATACCTAAGGTTAGGCAAAAGGATTTTCATACCTGGGAGATGAACTGAGGGCCCCTGTCTGACACGATGTCTTGGGGAATGCCATGCAAGCGGAAAACATGCTGTATGAGGAGGTTAGCAGTTTCTAAGGCTGATGGGAGTTTGGGCAAAGGGACAAAGTGTACAGACTTAGAAAAACGGTCAACTATTGTTAGGATAGTTGTATTCCCTTCTGACAGGGACACGCCAGTGACAAAGTCCACCGCTATGTGTGACCAGGGGCGATGGGGAATGGGTTGAAGGAGTCCAGCTGGTGCCCGGTGAGAGGGTTTGTTGCGAGCACACACACTGAGCAGGCGGCAATAAACTCCTGGGTGTCAGCTGCCATGGTCGGCCACCAGAAGCGCTGTTGAAGCATTAAGATGGTCCGACACGCCACCTTGGATGCGTGGGCCCATTGGAGCACAGGGGATTTCCCAGACGATGGAACATAGTCGTCCAGGCGGACACTCTCCCGGCACGGCTTGTCCTTGCTGGGCCTCCTGGACACGTTCCTCCACTTTCCACTTGGTCGCTCCGACCACGCAGGCTGACGGAAGGATTGTCTCATTAGGGGGTTCCCTCTCCCTTTGGGGTGAACTGCCTGGAGAGGGCATCTGGTTTGACATTTCGTGAACCAGGCTGGTATGAGAGTAAAATTGAACCTGCCGAGGAAGAGGGCCCACCTGGCCTGGCGTGAGTTGAGTCGGAGAGCAGTTCGGAGGTAGGATAGGTTCTTATGGGCCGTCCAGACGATGAATGGGTGAGCCGCTCCCTCTAACCAGTGCCGCCATTCCTGGAGGGCCAGAACCACTGCTAGCAATTCTCGGTTACCCACATCGTAGTTTCCTTCTGCCGGGGTTAGGCGGCGGGAGAAGAACGCGCACGGGTGAAGTTTGTGGTCTGCAGGGGAGCGCTGGGAGAGGACGACCCCGACTCCTGAATCAGAGGCATCAACCTCAATGATAAATTGGAGGTCTGGATGAGTTAATACCGGATCACTTGTGAACCTGCTTCTTAGTTTGTCAAAAGCAGACGACCAAACAAAGGGCTTTTTGACAGAGGTTAGCTGGGTAAGGGGGGCAGCGATGCTGCTATAGTTACGGATAAATCTCCTGTAAAAGTTTGCAAAGCCCAGGAATCTCTGGAGGTGCTTGCGAGTGGCTGGAACTGGGCATTCTACAACAGCCCTGATCTTTTCTGGGTCTGGTCTGAGTTGCCCCTTCTCAATCAGATACCCCAAAAAGCTTACTGTGGAAGTCGCATTTTTCCGCTTTGACAAACAGTTTGTTTTCGAGTAGCCTACTCAACACCTGTCTGACGTGGGTAAGGTGTTCTTCATGGCTGCGGGAGAAAAATCAGGATATCATCAAGATACACGAAAACAAACCTGTTCCAACGTGTCTTTGAGTACATCGTTGACTAGGGCCTGAAAAATAGCAGGAGCATTAGTCAAACCAAAAGGCATTACTCGATATCGAAATGTCCCAGATGTGTGTTGAATGCAGTTTTCCATTCGTCCCGTTCTCGGATTCTGACCAGGTGGTATGTATTTCTTAAGTCCAGTTTGGAAAAAAATGACTGCTTCGTGATGTGGTGCGAATGCTGAATCTATAAGTGGGAGAGGATACTCATTTTTGACTGTGATGCTGTTTAGACCTGTGTAATCGATGCAGGGTCGCAAAGATTTTCCCCTTTTTCTCCACAAAGAAAAAACTAGCCCCTACTGGGGAAGAGAAGGGACGGATGAGGCCTGCAGCGAGGGAGTCATTTACGTAATTCTCCATAGCCTCTCTCTCTGGTTTGGAGAGGTTGTATAGTCTCTTGGTGGGTAACGGTGAGCAGGTCAATAGCACAGTATATGGTCGGTGTGGGGGGGGGGGAGAGCGAGAGCACTGTCCTTGCTAAAAGCCTCTTTTAGGTCATGGTATTCATGGGGGACGTTGGATAAGTCTATGTCCTCGGCAGGTTCTGCGGTGAGCAGGCAGTAGTTACTCCAACTGCGAATGGACGTGGTGGGCCAGTCTATGTGTGGGTTGTGCATCTTTAGCCAGGGCAGGCCGAGAACCACTTGAGTGAGAGGTGACGATATGACAAAAGAGTTCAATGTATTCGTGATGTTTGCCAGACAATGTTAGTTTGATGGGCTGGGTTTTCTGGGTGACAGTCTCAATTTTTCCGTCAATGGCCAATACCTTCTTGGGGGTGTCCAGGTCGTAAACCTGGAGCCCGTGGTACTTAAAAGTCAACGTCTATGAAGTTGTCATCAGCTCCAGAGTCAAGTAACACCTGGACTGGGAGTGTATCATACCCTTCACTTGGACTCGGTTATGGGAGGAGGTTCGGCTCACCAGCGTCCTCCCTCCTGCTGGTGAGCCTGGCCTTTTGGTCATTCCGGACACCGGGCAGGGAAGGATCCCTTTCCACCACAGTAGATGCAGAGGTGGCTCCTGAGTCGTCGCTGTCTTTCCTCCGGTGTCAGCTTGGCCCGTCTCAGCTGCATGGGTTCCTCTGCTGCCAGAGGACTTGGAGGGTTGGCACACGAGTCCAGAGGGCCATGCGAAGGGGTGTGGGCGACGGAAGGTGATCGCTGTCCCAGGGCTCTTTCCCTACGCCTTTCCCTCATCCTGTTATCTAAATCGGATGGCTAATCTTATCAAGTGCTTTAGGCTAGTGGGTTCGTCTCTAGAGGCCATCTCATCTTTTAACTCTTCTGCTAAGCCTTTGAGAAAAATAGTCTGTAGGGCGGTGTCATTCCAGCCGCTTTCTGCGGCTAGAATGCGAAATTCAACGGCGTATTGTGAGGCTGGCTGTGATCCTTGCTTTAGCGTTAGCATTCGTGCTGTGGCCTCTTTGCCTTTAACCGGGTGGTCAAAAACCTTCATTTCCTGAGTGAAGGTGTTATAGTCTGAACAGATACTGTGAGTGGATATGGCTAGAGACCAAGCTGCAGCTTGGTCAGACAGGAGGCTCATAATAAATGCAGTTCTTGACTGATCGGTTGAATTGGTGGCTGGTTGCTGACTAAAAACTAACGAACACTGGTGGAGAAACTGGGCACATGTCCCTAGGTTACCCGAATACCTCGCAGGAATGGAAATGTAGGGCTCCCTGGATGTCGGGGTAGGTGCCGGTCCAGGTGTGGGTGGTGGAGACTTGGCTGGCGACGGTATCCAATCTGCTGGTGAGTTGTGTCACACCGGTGGTTAATCGCTGCAGATTGTCCATGATTTGCCGAAGGGTGGAATCGTGCTGACCCACCACTGCGCCTTGGGTCTCCGGGGCTCTTCTCAGATGTTTTGTTTCTGCTGGGTCCATCTTGGCCAGATAATTCTGTTAGGGCTTAGGCGAACGCGCGGACCCAAGGAGGTAGGAGACAGTGCAGTGGTGCTAAAACGGGTTTATTCGTCTTAGCCAAAAGGTCGGCAACAGAAAAAGGCAGGAGGCGGTGACTGAAGGCAGGCTGGCGCCTTCCCGGGATCTGGGCTGAAGCAACGAGGTCCTGGATCTGGAAATGGCAAGGGGGAGAGTTTGGTCAAGAAATAAACAAACAAACGGCGAGAACGCTTTCTCGGGAAGCTGCTTCTGGATAGGGTACGCAGGCACTACCGATGAGACGAAATTATCTGGCAAAGTGGTGAAGACTGAACCAGGCTTTTATGGAGGAGAGGGGGGTGATTGCGCATGGGGATCAGGTGTGCCTTGCTGCACTCAGCCCAGAAGTAGGTCAGCCCCGCCTCCATCTCGCAGCCCATCCTGCAGGTACTCGGAGAGAGGAGGGGGACACACTCAGACCATAACACTGCTGCTAAGGCGAAACAGGATTATCATTCCAGAGTCTATGCACCAAGAGATGCTCAGACTCAGCCGAATCCACGGGGGTCACCTTGGCATTGCAAAGTGCAAAAGAAGGACTATGGAAGCTGTTTATTGGCCAGGTATCAATAGAGACATTGAGACACTGATTGGTAAATGTGACACATGTCAAAGACACCGTTAAAAGCAAACCAAAGAACTAATGCTAATTCGCGACATGCTGGCCGAGCCATGGCAAAAAGTAGGAACAAATCTCTTCCATCTGAATGGAAAGGACTTTCTTTTAGTAATAGACTATTACACAAACTATCCTGAAATCGCAGAGCTAAACAGCACATCTGCAAGTAGTGTTATTGCTCACCAAAAAGGCATCTTTACCAGACATGGAATTTCTCAAACAGTGCAAAGTGACAATTGTCCCCAGTATAGCTGCTGGGAGTTTCAGATGTTTGCAGAACAGTATGGGTTCCAACAAACCACATCAAGCCCTCTCCATCCACAGGCAAATGGGAAGGCAGAGAAGGGGGGGAGGGGGATTGTCAAAAGACTCCTGAAAAAGGTCACTGAAACCAACTCAGACCCTTACCTGGTATTGTTGACCCATCGACATGTGGAGCATCACCTGCGGAGCTCCTCATGAACCATAAACTATGCAACACACTGCCATGCATGCCCGTGAAAAAGGAAAACAGGGAACTGACACAGAAACACATGCAGTTCAAGTGGGAACAAAAAAAGAACCACGACAAGGCTGCCAGGAGTCTGAAACCTCTTACAGAGCATGATGTGGTCAGAATCGAAGAGCCCTCTGCATGGAACAGAAAGGCAATTGTCCTGTAAGAAGTAAGTCCAAGGTCGTATACCATTAGGACTGAAGATAAACAGGTGATGCAGAGAAACCGCAGAAGTCTGCATAAGACTCAGGAGACATTTCAGGGACAGGCAGGTGCTGAAGTGACACCTCCTGTTGTGCATCCTCCTGACGTGCACCCGACTGAGTGTCTTCCACCTACCCCAACGACTGAAACACCAGTCACGTGCAGGTCTAACAGGCCTAGAAAAAAGAAAGTTATAATGGACTTGTAGGATAAAAAAAAAACCAAACAAAAAACAAAAAACAAAACAAGAGACTTTGCGTTTGATTAGAGAAATCCTACAAGACATCGGAGTGTGGGGTTATTCGAAAACTCTTATCAGAAAGTTACATCGAGTTGGGATACCTGAAAAGGAAATAATGTGACTTACCTGGTTGCTGTTATACTGTATACCTGTTCGGAAAGAAAAGTGTTAAAAAATATTGTTTAATGTTTAAAGGACTTGGTGTGGCAAGCAACAGCTTTACATGACTTACCCGTTCGTTATTTTACCTGAAAAGTAAAGTGTTAAAATGTAATGTAATGTTTATATGACTTAGTTTGGTTATAGCTTAACAGTCTCTACACGTTATGCTCACCTTGTATTCTTATTCTTATTAGGGGTCCAAGCAGCGAAGCTGATGGAACCCTATTGTATTTGTTAGAATTATTATTATTTTTCTCCGCTAAAAGTGTGTGAGGCTCAGCAACCGTAAGTCCTAGACCAACCAACTTTGGTACGTGGATTCCTATGGCCCTCCACTACTCAGGCACCACAAATCACCTATGTCAGCCAGATGGTGGCGCTATAACAAAGGGTCGTGCGTAATTCCCACACCATAAGTCAGATCAACACAAAACTGCACAGACCTATGCATCTGAATGTGCTCTACAACTTTGTTATAGGGACCGCATATGTCAGCCATATAGTTTGCCCGCCATTTTGACATGTATTAGTTTGGGCGCGGTTTCTCAGCTAAAAGTGTCTGAGGCAAATTTGGTAGGTGGATTCATACGGCCCCCCACTACTCTGGCACTACAAATCACCCATATCAGCCAGATGGTGGCGCTATAACAAAGGGTCATGCTTAAAAGGCCTTAACTCCCACAGCATAAGTCAGATCAACACAAAACTTAATCGACCCATGCATCTCAATGTGCTCAACAACTTTACTATTGGGACCACCTATGTCTGTCATATAGTTTGCCCGCTATTTTGACTTATTTGGTGTGGAAGTGCTGCAGCTCTACATACCACACGCCAGGACACCTGGGTATAACGACATACTTTTTCTTTTTACGGCAGTCGGCTAGGACGCAAGAAATCTGACACCGTCTGGTCCAGTTTTGGAAACTCTGGCACATGTTTCTGAAGCAATGGAAGTGTTACGACATTTTAAAAAATTACGGTAATCGTCTAGGACACAGGCGACCCAAGTAATCCGACATTGTCATATCTAGTTGGAAACTCGGGTAGGCTGCTGTTTCTGAAGCAAGATTCTTCAATCTTTATTACACTACCAACAGCGGTTTAGTTTCATGTTGAAACGGTAGTCTATTACAGGCTAGGTGTATAAAAGGCCCCTACGTATCATAGCGTTCATTATTTACGTTGGGTGAAGGTATATGATCATGAGGACAAAACCATTGAAATTGCTCCATAGGGGGCGCAACAGTGCCAACGCTTGGACCCCTCCCAACGCCGCTTGCGGCTTTAATTCTTATTTTTTTTGTATTAACCTCAAAGGAAGGACGATGTAATGGTATGTGCTCACCAGGCCAGTAGGTGGCAGTATTGGTGTTTATGTTAGTGTTAAGGTTCATACGTTCTAGGGTCAGAACACGTTACAGCCATTGAGCAGACAAAACCGTGACTAAATACACTGAAACCAGATTTACTTTTCAGCTTGATTTATTACATAACAGAACATTACAAATTCATTGTACACATTAAATTGAAAGTAAAAGCTATTATATTTCCCTGTTTTTTCCTCACTTATTTTCTCTGTCCATTTTTATTTTATATTTTTTTACTTCAAATATTTGTCAAATAGAGCCATGTCTAATGGCTGGCGTCTCTGACTTTAGGCCCCTGTTGCTGTCATGTGCTGGCAATATATTATGATAGAGATCATGTATTTTACGCATTACCATTACCAGAAACGTGACAAAAATGTCACGTACTAAGCAATATTTTACAGATTAATCAGTGATAGAGAATGGAAGTCAGCATTAGAGTGCAAATCCAGCAATCTCAAAAAGGACTGTCAATGAATACAATTCTAACAGTCCTGCAAAAAACATAAAACATATGCAAATTCTGAATGACTCTGACTTACTGTTTCTAACTAAAAACAATTTTTTTGTTGGTATAATTACCGCAAATATGCCGAAACAGTCTTTTGGTCTCGCAGGCGGAACGTTAATCTTGTTAATACAGTTATACCCGGAGAGCACTTATGACGACGGACCCAAATAGGATATATTTGTAAACAGACGAAGGCGAGTAATGATTTGTCAATTAATTTCCCGAAAGGGCGTCAGATTTTCTTACCGCCTATAAGAATTAAGGGTTTAATTAATAATGAACAGTTTTTAAGAGAATAAACAATTTTATCGGTATGATCGATTCAACATTGCTCAAGATGGGAAGGAGATGCGCGTGTTTGCTAACTAGCCAGTTCACAGTCACAGATGGATAAAGTTAATCCTTTGTTTTTAGGTTAGCTCATCAAAGAGCAATGTAACCTGAAATTAGACTTGTCTTAAAAAACAAAACAAAAACAAAAACAACTTCAAAAATTTGTAAGTTGCTCTTCGGATCTCAGACTAAAATCACAGGGATAGCTTTGCATCAGTGTTTCAGGCTTTTTTTTTTGCCAGCAGCAAAATCAAGTTGTTAGGGACGCAAATTGTGTGGACACACAGCAGAAATAAATAAAATAAATATGTACGCTAAAATGTTGAAAGGAATTATAAGCTCTTTTATGTAGCAAAGGTCGCCAACCACCGCCTGCTGGAGTTGTAATAGTGAGTGTGTGCTACTTGCTATTGTAGCTAACGGTTTAGCCAAGTGTTTACAAGACACTGTTTTAGAAACCTAAGCTAGTAGCATACAAGCACATGCATGGGAAGACACAACTCTCAATTCCCTTAATGAAACGCTCAAATTGTTAGAGCCCTCTGGCATCAATAAGTGTTAAATAATGATAAAAAAAATAAATGTCAGCAAATGAGGCTGCATGGCTAAAGTGGCAGTTAATTCAACTGTGAAGATTTCAAACCCAGATATTTTCACGTTTTGGAATATGCTTCATGCAAGTTTCCCAAAATTCTATGGCTTGCATGATTCCAAGTTGCCAGGCCAGTCTTAAATGGAAATAATTCTTCCCGATATCCTCAAATTGCACAGTGGCACAATACCTACTGGCCAAGCAGACTTATGTTATCGTCTACATAACTGTCTGTTTGCTACCTTAGCATTGACTGATGCTACACTAATAGCAGGTAACGTTATTTATAGGTTTAATAATGTTTGTTTGTTTTTGTTTTTTTAATCCTGAATTGTGTCTTGAACCGTTTTCCCTCTATGGACAAGAATGGTAGTATTTTCTTAATTTTATGCAGTACATAAAGTGTTATAGCTATAGAAATAACATGTTTACATAATATTGACTATTCGTAGCCGCTGTGAAGATAAACATGCTGTAAATCAGTTTAGCATGCACATCCCATGACATCACGTGATTGTAACTAAAAACCCACTATATCAGGGATAGACAACATGGTCCAGAAAGGTCCGGTGTGGGTGCAGGTCTTTGTTCCAACCAAGCAGTTAGACACCTGATTCTATAGATTAACCAATAGTCTTGTTCCAACCAAGCAGTTACACACCTGATTTTATTAGTCAACCAAGAGTCTTTGCTAAGGACCTTGATTTGTAGACTCAGGTGTGTAACTGCTTTGTTGGAACAAAGACCTGCACCCACACCAGACGTTTCTGGACCATGTTGCCTATCCCTGCACTATATACTCAAGAAATAATGCATAAGTTTAAATTCATTTGATACATCTTAACTAACTATAAATGTGCATACATTAAGTATGTCAGAAGTTACAGATTAATATGATTTATAAGATGATTGAGCTACAGGTCATGCTATACACATTCCTAAGTAATTTTACAAATATCTTTGCATGACAAGCCATACTGTCCAAATTGACAATAATTTCAAATGCTGTTGATGTGTAAATCAAGGGAATTTGTATAATTACCATTGGCAAAGTTTATTACAGTCAGTGTAATGATGGGAACAGTTTAGTAAACATATCTTTCTGTTGTGATTTTAGTTTTCCTGGAACTCACCTTTGACATGCCTCCCCTTTTAATTTTCCTTCTTTTCTCTGTATTTCTTCAGAGTGAAACTACATCAAGTGAAGAGAAAATGGCCTCCATCAATTGATGTCAAGTCACTCAAGGGTGATGAGAAAAGAACACTAATACTGATGAGCATTCATTATAACTTTTAACACCATCTTTTCCCGTTTGAATTTTGACTTTTAGAATTTGCACACAGGAAGAGTGACCTCATGGATATATAACTGCTTTTGAAGCCAAGAACCTGCATAGCTAATGAGGTTTGCAGCATGCCACCGAAATCAATGCCTTTTGGAGAACTTCTAGAAATCAGCAGGCCAATCAGTAAATCTTGCCTTAAGCCCCAGTAACTTTTACCATGAAGTTGGTAGACTACCAGAGACATCCCGTTAATCAGGAGGTTGCTAATGCTTGAAGAAAGCCCTGTCTTGAGAAGACCAGAGTCTCAGACGGCAGATTGCACTTTCTGTGAAGCTTGCAGGCTACTTGGATTGTCTTTCTCTGAACAATTCGTGACAATCACCCAGACAAAGGAACATGTCTCTGTCTTCAATGATATCCCAAATAATTGTATGTTGAGACGATGGAGTTATCGCTGATATAGTGTCTACATATGTATAAGACGTGCGTCTGTTTGTTCTGTTGAAGCATTTTATTGCTGTAGTACAAGAATTCTTGGAAGTTTCTGGTGGGAATTCTGCTCATTTCCTGTACAAACATCTAGTTGAGATTTACAACCCAGGGGAAGGCCTACTCTGGCCTTGCCATGGGAAGTCTTGAGGGTCTTGACATGGTGCGGGACATAAGCCCTGCCCTGGAGGCCACAGAGGACTTCATTAACTGCAAAGATGAGATTCCAAGCCAATACCAGAACCAGGATCACACTGGGGACCACCTGACTTCAATGCAGCCTGAGAATCTCCAAGATATATCCAATAAAGCTCCAGGTAAACTAGGCTCCACTGGTGTGTGGGGTGTGTTGGTCAGCGAGCAGTCTGAAGTGGGGCCCTTTGCTCTGGCCTGGGCTAACCACCAGCCACCCTCAGCTTTCAGCATCTTTGGCCTGGGCATTGGCTTAAGACATGGTAAAAGAAGTCGTGCATGCTCAACCAATGACCTGGTGGCCCATATTAAGGACTGTAGTATTAATACTTCCACATCCAACTCAGCCTACAAGAAGGGACACAACCGATCTAGATCGGATGTCAATTACCGGCCATCAGCTTACACTGACAATGGACTGCCAACTGTGGACTTCAGCCCACGAAAGAAGATGGCCCTCAACCAGCAGAGAGTGGGTAAGTTAAGATGAACAGTGTCTTATTTGTGTGTGTGTGTGTGTGTGTGTGTGTGTGTGTGTGTGTGTGTGTGTGTGTGTGCGTGTGTGATGTCATGTTGGATGGGCCTTTATAAGGAATTTCAGTTTGTCATCTTGACTGTTTGTCTGGCATAGGGCATCTGTATCTATCTTTATTTGATTAGCTAAAGGGAAAAATGACATAGTGTAGACCTATTTGGCTATTCAGACATAGAACTTTTTTTTGATTAAGCGGGATACTAACACTTTGCAAATTGTTTATATAGACATTTATATAAATAATGCAGTATCTACCAAGGTTTTAAAGAGTCAGATATCTTTGGAAAAGTTGTATAAATCTTTGTGTCTTACAAAAGCTTGTGAACACACAGATTGTATGTATTGAAACATCTAAATCTGTTAGTAATATCTAGTTGCTCTTTTGAGCTTCAACCTTTAGCTTCAAAGAGGTTTTCTGACTGCGAGACATCAAGAGAGATTCAAAATACACTCACAGCTAAGCTGCTTCTCACCCCTCCATTCCTGTCTATCAGCTATCTCAGGTTTTTACTGACATTTTTATTTGTCCCTGTCCTTGTGTGTGGTTATATTGTGTTTTAAGAAAACCACCATTGTGCCTGTACCTAAGAAAATACCTGTCAGTTGCCTTAATGTTTATCGACCTGTTGCTTTCAGCACTGTTATTAAGAAGTGTCTGGAAAGATTGGTAATATCGTATTAAAAAATGTAGCATTCTGCTACCCTTGACCCATTACAGTTTGCCTACTGTTCCAATAGAACTCTACAGGATGCAATCTCACTTGCTGTGCATTCTGCTTTAGTACACCTTGAAAAGAAAATTACCTATGTCAGAATGTTGTTTATTGATTACAGCTCTGTTTTTAATTCAATTGTACCATCCAAACTGGTGTCGAAACTCAAGAGAGCTTGATCTGGGCATCTCTAAGTATAGTTGAATCAGTTCATCTGGATACAAAGTTTATTGAGAGAAACGTTTCATCACTCATCTAAGTGACTGCATTAGTCTCAACCCACTGCAGGTATCCCAACCCTTCTAAACAATACAGTGACATAAACAACGGAAAACAATGATCGGTTTCATGATTAAATTGCTGTGAACATTAACTAGAGTTTCAATGGCCATGTGTATGATCCACAGAGGATTGGGGAATAGTTGCAATCACAGCATTGTAAGATGGCAACTCTTAAGCCCCCCTCAGTTCAGGGATGGTTCTTTGACTCCCCGCTCAAACCAGCGTTCCTTTCCATCAAGGTAGTGCAGATCCTCATCCTTGAAAGAGTGACCAAGGGCCTGTGGATGGGTGTAGACTGCGGAGTCCTGGTCTGACACGTTAGCTCTTTTTTTTTGGGATTCCCCCCCCCCCCCCCCTTTTCTCCCCAATGTACCCGGCCAATTACCTCACTCTTCCAAGCCGTCCCGGTCGCTGCTCCACTCCCTCTGCCGATCCGGGGAGGACTGCAGACTACCACATGTATCGGATGAGGCATGTGGTATGTGGCATGTGGAGTTGCCAGCTGCTTCTTTCACCTGACGGTGAGGAATTTCACCAGGGGGACGTAGCGCATGGGAGGATCGCGCTATCCCCTGAATTCCCCCCCCCCCCGCAAAGGCGTGAGGTGCTAGTGCAGCGGCCAGGACACATACCCATCTCCGTCTTCCCACCCACAGACACAGTCAATTGTGTCTGTAGGGACACCCGACCAAGCCGGAGGTAACACAGGGATTTGAACCAGTGATCCCCGTGTTGGTTGGCAACGGAATAGACTGCTACACTACTCGGACGCCTGCGTTAGGTCTTCTGTGTTGTGCCATCCTCTTGCCTTGCATCTTTTTGGTTTCTGTGATGTACAAGTAACGGCAGTCCTCCCGGCACTTAACAGCGTACACTATATTGCTGATCAGTACTTAAGGTTTGACTCTCATCATCCACTGGAGCACAAACTAGGAGTCATCAGGATGCTTTACCACTGAGCTAACAACATCCCCCGACACAGCGGCCGGGGAAGGGGAGAAATCCCACATTAAACAGGCCCTGGTTAAGTGTAGTTATCCTAACTGGGCGTTTGTCAAAGCCACAAAGACGCCCAAACAGTGCACCAGCCGATCGAAGAGAGGAGAAGGACAACAGCTGCCTAAGCGTAAACCAGTGGTGAATCCATATGTGGTGGGAAAGTCAGAACAGTTGAGACATGTATTTTCCAAACACCACATCTAATTGAAGTGGCAAAATTACCTGACACCATTCCCTCAGCTTACTACCTGCCATCTCAGGATGTGTCGTCTTTTCTTGCCTATGACAATTTTGCCCTATTTTTTTTATTATAAGTTTGTCATATATACTTGTCATATGCAATGGTTTTGTATATTCCTGTGCCAGCGTAAATTAAATGAACATAGCCAACATCAGATCACCAACCAATCAATATAAGACAGATTGTCAAATGCCAACAATTTTTGCCAAATGATTTTTTTTGTTGTTGTCATTGTGTCTGTGTATCAGAAGATCTCAGTGATATAGCTTGGAAAACCCGCAATTAGGTACCCTGCAATGTTATGGTGAAATGGCACACTACATTATTCTATTCTGTTTACTACTTAACTATATGTAAGGGGTAAAATTTTTGCAACAATTGTTTCTTAGAAATCTGAATGGTTGCAACTATATACATTTCCCCTGCTTTGTGCTTGCCCAGATATCCCATCATGCTCCAATGCAAGCAGTTTGTCACCTCACATGCACACTACATTATTCTATTCTGTTTACTACTTAACTATATGTAAGGGGTAAAATTTTTGCAACAATTGTTTCTTAGAAATCTGAATGGTTGCAACTATATAAATTTCCCCTGCTTCGTGCTTGCCCAGATATCCCATCATGCTCCAATGCAAGCAGTTTGTCACCTCACATTCATAATGAATTGACTGTCAACTGCAAAAGGTAGTTCCAAATTAGATAAGATTTTGCTCCTTTTTCAGAAAATATTTAGAATAAGGATAAAATAAATGAGGATACATGTCCCTTGACTTAGTTGTATCATGTATCCCTACTTAGATGTATAATGATTTTTAAAGGATTAAAATAATGTCCCTTTGGAATGTGTTTAAGTGAGAAGGTTAAGGAAAGCTTTTTCACTAAAGTTATCACTGAAGTTATCTGTGATTCTAAATAATGCTTGACAACATCTTAATGAGGTCTGTGTTCAATAACGTGAACCTAGCCTTTAACAAGCTGAAAATGGTCACACAGTGTTTTGAGTTTTGATTCGGATTTAGGCCGTTATCAGGCTTTGTTGAGCTGAGCACTTGCTAGTTTCACTGTGAGCTTCAATAGCTGGGTCAGCAAATGCGGGTTGTGCTCTCTATTGCTTCCTTTGTTGTGAAAATCAGATGGGGGTGGGTTCAGCTGTGGTACTTCCTGGTATTTAAACATACAGCTGCGCTTTAACGTCAGAGGAAGCGTCAAAGACCTGCGAGTCTACCTGTGTGAGTCCACCGAGCAAGGACACTGACTGGTAATTTCCTTTTCTACTATTTTCTCTTTGCCTGCCTCACCCACTATGTGCTACAAAGACAGTCCCGTCATTCACGGTTATAAAAAAAAAATTGCATCTGTCGCAGACTATGCAACCCTGAGAACCTCTATTCCCTCTGGAAATCCTCCTCTACTTCTGGTTTATGGAATTGCCAATCGGCTGTAAATAAAACATGATTTATCCAAGCACTTGCTAATCTGTCAGACCTTCAGGTACTAGCCCTGACCGAAACCTGGATACGTCCAGAAAACACTGCCACACTGGCCACACTCTCTGTTGACTCTGCTTTCTCACACATACCCCATTCTGTTGGGCATGGAGGCGGTGCAGGTGTCCTAATTTCCAAAGACTGGAAAATCACTACGCTGGGGTGTCCAGATAGCATGGCGGTCTATTCCTTTGCCTACCAACATGAGGATCGTCGGTTCGAATCCCCGTGTTACCTCCGGCTTGGTCGCGCGTCCCTACAAACACAATTGGCTGTGTCTGTGGGTGGTAAGCCAGATGTGGGTATGCGTCATGGTCACTGGACTAGCGCCTCCTCTGCACGGTCGGTGCGCCTTTTTGGGGGCAAGGGAGAACTGGAGGGAATATTGTGATCATCTCACACACTACATCCCCCTGGCGAAACTCCTCACTGTCAGGTGAAAAGATGCGTCTGGCGACACTACATGTATCAGAGGAGGCATGTGGTAGTCTGCAGCCCTCCTCGGATCGGCAGAGGGGGTGGAGCAGAGATTGAGACGGCTCGGAAAATAGGATAATTGGCGAAGTACAATTGGAGAGAAAAAAGGGGAAAACTCAAAAAAATCCCTAAGCTTTCTCCGCTAAGCAAGGAATCACGAACACTTACCAAGCTCTCCCAGCCAGACACCCTCAACACACCTCCCGCACTCCTCATGACGACATCAAAAACACCACAGACAACGCCAGGTGAGGCTGCCGCCAGAACGCCCTTGGTGTTATTGGAACTGCCAGTCTGCATGGGCTAGCAGTTAGCTTAGAGACTGGCTAGCGTGACCGGCTAGAGATCAGCCGGGAGAGCCCCCAACCAATCCAGCGCCAGCTGTCCCCGCCATCAAATGAAGACAAAACTTAGATGCAGACATGGACAAAGACACTGCATGGATGGTGCTGGGTGAGGCCGCCACAAATGTGAATTCGCACCACCATCTTCTGACTCCGGCACTGGGTGAGGCTGCTGCAAATGAGAATTCGTGCAGCCATCTTCCCACACTGGAAGCAGAACAAGCAACACTCCTCCTTTTAATACCATGAAATCATGGTTACTGCTCCTATTAAGCTCTATGTGGTTACCATATACCACCCACCAAGGTGTTAACTTTGTAGCTGAACTAGATATGTTACTCTCAGCCATTCCTGATGATGACACACCACTGATTGTCATGGGAGACATGAATATCCTTACTGACAAAACCCAAGCGACGGACTTCCTGTCTCTTCTGTCCTCCTTTGACCTCAGACAGGTCCCCACCCCTCCCACACACAAAGTGGGCAGTAATCTTGATCTGATTTTGACTCGGAACTGCTCCACAGCAAATCTGACTGTCACCCCCCTACATCTGTCAGACTGCTTCTTTATTCAAGTCACGATCTCCTTACGGGAAAATCCTCACATTCCTCCACAAATGGTCTCCTTCTGCTGAAACATCCGGTCCTTTACACTGACCCAGCTTTCCAATGAAGTCTTGGCTTCCATGCCTCCTCATAATGAATTCTCTTCACTCCCTGTCAACGAGGCTAATGACACACTCTGTTCCTCACTAGCCTCCTCTCTTAACAATCTCTGCCCTCTAGCATCCAAACCTGCTCGCAATGCCTCCCCCCAGTCCGTGGCTCATTGAGGTCATCAGAGAGCAAAGGCAGGTCTCAGAGCAACAGAGAGAAAAATGGCGTAAAACTAGAGAGTCCACTGACCTCAGTGACTATCAGCGTCTCCTAGCATCATTCTCCTCCAGCTCAAAAACAGCTAAGACCACTTACTATCAGAACAAGATTTGTGGTACTAATACTTGGAAACTTTTTTTTGTTGCTTTTTTACTCACTCCTCATTCTGCCTCCTCTTCCGACCTCCAGTCTGCTCACTCCTGACATGTTCATCTCGTACTTTACCGATAAGGTTTCTGCCATCAGTAACCAGTTCTCTGAGCCTGACCACCTGTCTGCTGCTCTTTTCTTATTCACCTCTTTCCATAGTTGTACCATCTCCATCATTATTTTCTTTGCTAGGTTAATTCTGATTTTTATGTCATCTGTACAATCACCGTCATTTTTCTTATCTGAACCCAAGTATTTGAAGCTCTCTATGTGTTCTACATCTTGTCCATCTATTGAGATTGCAATATCTGATTCACCCACTCTCGTGCACTTCGTCTTTTTCACATTCAAACTGAGCAACCCCTTTTTTCCCTGCCTCATTTATTCGACTCAACATTTCGTTTGGATCTTGCTGTCCATCATCTGCTAGTACCGTTTCATCTGCAAATCTAAGATTGCTTATCTTATAACTACCCATGCTCACTCCATATTCATCTATATCTGCTTCACGCATCACTTGTTCTGTGTATAGTGTGAATAAGCGTGGTGATACAATGCAACCTTGACGTACACCCTTCTCTATTGGAAAAGCTTCTGTGTTCTCACCATTCCATCTCACCACTGCTGTCTGGCCAATATATAGACCTTGAAGTAGTGCAACGAGGTGTCCAGGGAAACCCATTTCCAGCATGATGTTAAAGAGCTGCGTGTGGCTTACTGAATCAAATGCCTTTGAATACTAAATGAAAATCAGCATCGCCTTACTATCTGTGTTGTATACCTTTTCAATTAGTGTTTGCAGTGTTACCAGCATTTCTGCACACTCTCTTCCTTGTCTGTAACCTGCTTGCTCATCTGACATCTCTGATTCCATCTTGTTTATCATTCTGTCCAAGAAGATGGATAGCACGATTTCACTTGCGTGACTAATGAAGCTTATTGTGCGACAGTTTGCACAGTCTTTGCTGCATCCAGATTTGAAAATTGTGACAAATTTCTGTGTTCTCCAGTCTTTCAGCCATTCACACGAACTCCAGATTTTGCAAACCAGCTGGTGTAGTGCTACTATTGTTGCTTGACCACTGTTGTTCTGAAGCTCTGCTGGTATTCCATCAACGCCTGGTGCCTTGTTAGTTTTTAATTTAGTGATGGCTTTTTCTACGTCAGAAAGAAGTGGAACCGGCTCTGATTCATCAAAATGTATACATTTGAGAGGGGTCTCTCCATCAGGTTTTTGAAACAAATTAGTTCCATATTCTTTCCATCGGTTCAGTGTCTCACTGGGTTCAGTCAGCACCTTCTTTATCCTTTATGCATGCCAGATGAGGTTTGAAAACTTTTGTTTTCACTGCTTTGACTTTCTCAAGGAGTTCTTTTGCTTTTCCTTCTCTGTCAAATTCGGCTATCTTCAAACATTCTTCTTTTAGCCAGGTGTTTTTATCTTCTCTAACCTTCCTCTGTGTCTTTGCAGCCAGTGAATAATATAGTACTTTATTATTGCTCTGCCGTGCCAGACATTTTTCTTCAATGAGTTTTAAAGTCTCTTTGCTAATCCATGTTTTCCATTCTTTGTGTGGTCTTCTTCCCAAAGTTTTCCTTGCTGTTTCCTGCCATGCCTCTTTCAAGCTAGACCACAACTCTACAGGAGTTGCCTGTTCCCAGGTCTCTGACAATAAAGCTTCAAAACGGTTCTGCGTTTCAATCTTGAACTTTGCTTTGGTATCTTCAGATTTTAACTGATTTAAATCGTACCTGATAGGTGGCTTTTGGTTCTTTTTCTTGAGCAGTCTGAGTCGAAGTTTAGCCAGCAGTGGCACCAGAATGTGGTCTGTGTCACAATCAACTCCTGATCTAGACTTGGCGTTCAAAACAAATTACCTCCATTTTCTAGGAATAGCGATATAGTCTATCTGATTCCGGTATTCTCAATTAGGAGATACCCAAGTATAGCTTCTTCTTATTCAACCTTCAACTTCAGCCTGAAGAAGGAGGCCTTTCTGACTTGGTTGGCCCAGGGATCTCCTGAAGCAGCACACAGGTACCAGGAGGCCAGAAGGGCTGCTGCTTCGGCGGTCATGGAAGCAAAAACCCAGGTGTGGGGGGAGTTCGGTGAGGCTAAGGAGGAGGACTTCGGTTGGCCTCAAGGAAGTTCTGGGGAACCATCCGGCGACTTAGAAAGGGAAAGCAAGGCTTGATTCAGGCTGTGTTCAGCTGGGAAAAGAACAATTTGAGGAGCTCTTGAATACTGGAGGAGGTGGAATCTGAGGGGAAGCCCCACCCATATCCCTGGCAGAGGTCTCTGAGGTAGTTAAAAAGCTCCTCGGTGGCAAGGCACTGGGTGTGGATAAGATTCGCCCTGAGATGCTGAAGGCTCTGGACATTGTTGGGCTGTCTTGATTGACACGCCTCTTCAGTGTCGCGTGGAGGTCAGGGACAGTACCCGTGGAGTGGCAGACTGGGGTGGTGGTTCCCATATTCAAAAAGGGGGACCAGAGGGTGTGCTCCAATTATCGGGGCATCACACTGCTCATCCTCCCTGGGAAAGTCTACTCTAGGGTGCTCGAAAGGAGGCGCCGATCGATTGTCCAACCTCGGATCCAGGAGAAACAATGCGGATTCCGTCCTGGCCATGGAACAACGGACCAACTCCTTACCCTTAAGGAAGGGCCGAGGAGGGCATGGTGGTTTGACCAGCCAGTCTACATGTGTTTTGTGGATTTAGAGAAGGCTTACGACTGTGTACCCCAGGGCCCTCTGTGGGGAGTACTGCGGGAGTATGGGGTACCATGGCAGTTGCTACAAGCCATCCGGTCCTTGTATAACCAAAGTGAAAGCTGTGTCCGCATTCTTGGCACAAAATCAAACACGTTTTCGGTGGGTGTCGGACTCCGCAAAGGTTGTCCCTTATCTCCAATTCTGTTTGTGATATTCATGGACAGGATCTCAAGGCGCAGCCAAGGTGAGGAGTGCGTCCGTTTGGGGAACCTCAGAATTGCATCTCTGCGCTTCGCAAATGATGTGGTTTTGTTGGCTTCATCAGAACGCGACCTCCAGTGTGCACTGGGGCGGTTTGCAGCTGAGTGAAATGGCTGGGATGAGAGTCAGCACCTCCAAGTCTGAGGCCATGGTTCTCTACCAGAAAATGGTGGATTGCTCCCTCCAGGTTGGGGATGAGTTGTTGCCTTAAGTGAAGGAGTTCAAGTATCTCGGGGTCTTGTTCACGAGTGAGGGTAGGATGGAGCGGGAGATTGACAGGCGGATTGGTGCAGAATCAGCAGTAATGCGGACATTGTACCGGACCGTTGTGGTGAAGAAGGAGCTGAGCCGGAAGGCAAAGCTCTCAATTTACCAGTCAGTCTTTGTTCCAACCCTCACTTATGGTCATGAGCTTTGGGTAGTGACCGAAAGAGTGAGATCGCGGATACAAGCAGCTGAAAGGAGTTTCCTCCTTAGGGTGTCTAGGCTCAACCTTAGAGATAGGGTGAGGAGCTCGGACATCTGGAGGGACCTTGGAGTAGAGCTGCTGTGCTTTCGTGTCAAAAGGAGTCAGTTGAGGTGGTTTGGGCATCTGATTAGGATGCCTCCTGTGTGCCTTCCTTTGGAGGTTTACCGGGTACAGCGAACTGGGAGGAGACCCCAGGGTAAACCCAGAACTCGCTCGAGGGACTACATGTCCAATCTAGCCGGGGAACGCGTGGGGATCCCCCAGGAGGAGCTGGAGGGCGTTGCTGGGTAGTGGGACGTCTGGAGTGCCCTACTTAGCTCTCTGCCACCGCGACCCAACTCCAGAGAAGTGGCTGATGATGAATGAATGAATGAATCTTCTTCTTATGTGATGCTGAATCATTGTGTTAGTGAGAAGGAACTTGTTTGCTTCACAGAAATCTGCTAAATGTTCACCATTTCTATTGTGGTCTCCAAGTCTAAACGTTCCTCTACCATGTTCTGCTCCTTGCTTTTTTCCAACTTTGGCATTGAAGTCCCCCATTATCACAATAAGTCTGCTTTTTTTGATGGAGTCATACGCGGATTGCAATTGCTCATAAAAATCTTCAATTTCAGCGTCTGAATGTGTCGAGGTTGGTGCATGTATTTACACAATTGTTGTAATGAATGGTTTAGTGTTGATTCTGAATAGTACAATTTGATCTGAGACTGTGTTGTAACTTAGTGGACATTTTCTTGCTTCTCCCAGCAACATGATTGCAACACCATTTTGCCCTTTTGTTCCTCCGCTGTACACTGTAGTGCTTGAATCTGTATTGAAATGCCCATCACCAGTCCACCTTACCTCACTTCCTATTATTTCTAACTCCAACCTTTTCGACTCCCCTTCAAGTAGCAGCAACTTTCCCATGCTTTTCGTAGTCCTCACATTCCAGATTCCAATTTTAATTATTGTTCTTCATAAGCTGATACTCCTTCCTTCATCTCCCACTGTATCAGCCACTATGCTGCCATTTGGGTTTGGCATAGAAGCGTCATTACGCAAGTGACTACTATAGGGTTTATCAGCTTCAGCTCCAGTAGTTGATTTGACACTTTCAGGCCTGGGGGTCTCACCCGCTAGTGCCATAGTGGATACTTGTTTGGTTTTCATTTCATCTAACAATGTGAAAACGTGTCGCCACTCCCTTTCTGGGTCTGCAGTGGTCTTTACTAGACTGGTTATCCCTTGCTGTTGTCTTGAAAAAGATCTTCCACCAAGCGACGTGCAATTCAAGCCGTTGACCTTATTCAAGTTCGTCCGCCTTGAAGCTGCATCCACTGACCTTCTGCCATCAGCTTCACCGTTACCCTGGCAGGGGGAGCCAGTGGGGTACTGTCCTTGTTCAAGGGAGCCCCAGGGTGCAGTCTAATGTCATGCCCAGGACATATACACTACCTCACTTGGTAGAATTATACACTCCCATGGTTTCTCATAACATTGCTATGGTGATGATACCCCCCAGCTCTTCCCATCATTCCCGCCAGATGACCTCACAGTCTTGGCACAGATATCGTCATGCCTTGCTGGTATCTCTGCATGGATGAAACAACACTACCTTCAGCTTAACCTATCTAAGACTGAGCTCCTTATCATCCCAGCCAGTCCATCTTTACAACAGCAGATCAATATCCAGCTCCGTTCAACCCAACTCATACCCACAAAGTCTGACCAAAACCTGTGTGTCATGACTGATGACAACTAACCTTTGAGGTTTACGTGGACTTGATTGCTCGGTCATGTCGATTTGCCCTGTACAACATCAGGAAAATTAGACCCTACCTGTCTGAGCATGCAGCACAACTCCTGGTACAGGCTCTTGTTATATCACACATTGGCTACTGCAACTCCTTACTGGCAGGTTTCCCTACATGCACTTTCAAACCTTTGCAAATGATCCAGAACACAGCGGCACGTCTGGTCTTCAACCAACCCAAAATAGCCCATGTCACTCCGCTGTTCATATCCCTCTCACTGGCTCCCAGTTGCTGCCCGCCTCAAATTCAAAACCTTAATGCTCGCTTACAAAACAGCAACTAAAACGGCTCCCGCCTACCTGCACTCCCTCATTCAGGTCTACACTCAGTCCCACTCACTATGCTCTGCCAATGAAAGGTGCCTGGCACTTCCGCCACAGCGGGGCCCTAAGTCACTAGCTAGACTCTTCTGTAGTTACCCGGTGGTGGAACAAGTTACCAAACTCCATTTGATCCACTCAGTCCCTCTCCATTTTTAAGAAGACCCAGGTCTTTCACAGACACCTCCACACCTGATGGTATTTTAAAAAAATCGCTTCTATATATATCCTGTGCATTGCCTTTTTGCATTGCCTGTTGACACCTATGTCCTATCGGACTTGAACCTAGTTTTTTTGGCACTTGCTTTGCGTTGTCACCTCCTGACTAGATCCTTGCTTGTGTTGTATTAACTCTCAGATGTACGTCACTTTGGATAAAAGCGTCTGCTAAAATGAAATTGTAACATTGTAACAATGAGATTTGAGAGATGTAATAGAGAATAGTGTGCTTTCATTGCCCATAGACAAAGACAATCATGTGTGCAAACATTTGTTCACTGATGTTTTTAAACACATTGTGTTTAAGAACATAAATGGTTATTCAAATGAGGTTAGATCCTCAATGTAATGTGTGTGTGTGTGTGTGTGTGTGTGTATGTGTGTGTGTGTGTGTGTGTGTGTGTGTGTGCGCGCGCGCGTGTGTGTGGTGGGGCAAGATGTTACAGGGTTTACACATGCAGTGACTTACCTTTCTCCCCTTTCTTTCTTTGTGTTTTACCACTTTTCTTTTCTTGCTTAATGTCCTTTGTCTCTTTCCCAATACAGCTGATAAAGGCAGTTGCAGTGGCAATGTGGTCAAGCAAGGTGAGATGGAGCAGCGTGAGGGACCACGGCGACGCTGGGCACCCTGTCATGTTGAGCTGACTCCATACGAGCTCCGCCTTTATACATTGGACAACAGTGCCAACCTTCAGCTTGGCACTGCCTTCTCCCTATCACATTGTCAGAATGTCATCTCACCTGCACCTAATACCCAATCCAGCCAAGCCACACAGTCCCAGCCCACAGACCAACGAACGTTACAGGCCTTGTTTTTTAACAGTACCCGTGTACAATTGAGGGCTGCAAACCAGAGGGAAGCCATTGAATGGAAACAACTGATGTTGGAAAGAGTGCTAGCTGCCAGGCCTTCAGGGCAGCAGCAGCTGAATACACAGGTAACCAAGTTTCCTAAACCCATATCCTCCTCTTCATCCCCCTCTACTTCCGGGCTTGGGACCAGACTGGACAATGACAGTGACACTCCTATGACGGCAGATGTAGTAACCTCTTTCTTTTTACCCCCTAATGTCTTGGCCAGGCCCACAACCCTGCCCTTGTTTACCAAGCATGACCAAAATGTTTTAAAAGCTGGCTTGCTCCAAAAGCTGATGGACCAGAATAACTGGCAGGCTTTTACCTTTGTACTGACCCAATCTGCCCTCCAGGCTTTTCCTACTGAGGGCCGTGGGTCTGTCGCCGAACCTGTTCTCCAGTACACCCTTATTTCTTGTTTAACAGTCCAGCAGGACCATGACCCTGAGAACAAAGAACTACAGACCCATGGGTCTGCTGATATTGGGGACAGCTTCCAGGCTGTTTTCCCCAAAGAGGTACTTCAGTTGCGGGCGGAAAGTAAACTCAAGGCCAAGGACTGGGTGGATGCCCTAAAGAAGGCAATAGAGGCCCTGAAGCCGACCCAGGAAGAGGTAGCAGAATATGAGAAGAGACCTCTAGGCACCCAGGAAATGCTGCTGAGATTGAGGCAGTCCAGGGAGAGAGGAGAGAAGGAGGCCCAGAAAGCTAAGCGCCAGTCAGTCACCACCAGTTTCCTTAGTATCCTCACTTGTTTTGCTGTGGAAAAGGGGCTCACAGCCCAGAGCTTCAGGTGTGCAGGTGAGTATCCAGCACAGACACTAAACACTTCAGTCTCTGAATCATACACTGCTTGTGTCAACCCACCTGTCCTTTCTTAATGGTTTGGGAAACTGGATTCAAATACTGGTTTTACTCCCTGGAAGAAACAATTGAGTGTTGTTGCTTCTACTACTTTTGGCTGCTGCCGTTAGGGGTCGCCACAGCGGATCATCTGTTTGCATGTCTTCCTGTCCTCTGCATTAATATTAATATTAATATTAATTTAATTTATAATTATTAATATTACTATTACTTGCTTATTGTAACACAATTAATGGTTAATTGTGTTACAAAGTGTTTTACAAATTCTGTTTGGGGGGGGTCACAATTTCTGACATAAAAAAAAATCAATTATCATGCTCATGGTGATGAAAAGCTATGCAGAGGAAACTTCACCACATTTTAATGAAATCAGTTCAGTGGAAAAATGTGATATGGTGCAGCTTTGGGTGCAGCCCCAGCCCTACCTGGAGCTTCACCCGAAGAGGAAGCACCGAGGGCAGACGGTGCGCCCTCGACAGCAGGGCAAGCTATGCTAACTGCTAGCCCATGCAGACCAGCAGTTCCGACAGTCATCCTGGCTGGCGTTCGCTCTCTTGACAGTGATTTTTTTTTTTGGGATTGTGTTGCACCGAGTGGACTGCGTTGTTAACTGTTTGTGTGTTGTTGTTGTTTTTTTTGCTTTGTTCTCTGTTTTTGTATGTTTTTGGTGGTGTCGTTTTTGGACGTTGTGGATGTGTGTTTTTATCATTTGTATCGCACTGCTGTGGGCTGGGTGAAACGAAATTTCGTTTCTTTTGTGTACGCAAGTACATGAAAGAAATGACAATACATTGTTCCTGATTCCTGATACGTAAATGACGTTACTTTTGATTGGTGACGTACAGAAAACATTGAAAAGTGAAAACTTCATTACATTGTTTTCTCATTGCTTGATGTCTTCACTGGAAAACAATGTGTGGGTATTTGCTTTCAAAGAATAAAATGCAGCATTCCTGTCAGAATTATTTGCAGCTTGCCTTGATATGCACTCTACTCAAATAAATTACTTTTCACTATGTGCAGCAAAACTAAATGCTAAGCACATCCTTGTATTTTTCTACCAAAGACACCAAAGTCCTCGATACATTTCAGTCAGAACAATGCAGAAATTGTGCCTAAATAAAATAAAATAACTGTCCAAAAACAGTCCTGTACTAAGTTGGAGGCATGGGTGAGAAACTAGGCCTACTACTCTGAGGTCGTCGTTTGGGCTAGCAAACTGAATTTGGTAATAGATAAAGGCTTTCAAAATGTGTTTTTTCAGTGCACTGAAAAGTGCTTTGAGAGAACGCATTCCATTCTGTAATAGCAAATTCCCATGCATTGTTTTTCCAGTAAAGAATGTAGCAAAACAATGTAATGAAGTAATGATGTTTTACTCTCCATTCCTTATGTCACTAATGACAAGCAATGTCACAAGTGCATTGTATATCATGTTGTTCCACTGAAATTATAATATTGAATTTTGGTCGGGGGGGGGGGTGATATATACATAACATAATACCTTTGGAGAGTTAGAATAAGAGATTTACATTATCAGATTTACACATTGACCACGACATCACAAAGAGCATGGTGACTGTTGTGTTCTTCCTAGTCTCACAGGGCTAGACGTATATTGTTTGGCTGGAGTTAAGCGAATTTGCAGTAAATGTGGGTGGGAGCAATCAGATGGTTAGCTGAGTTTGAAATTTCTAAATCAATCCAATGTCTCATGAAGGCAGAGCTCAAAGTGGAGCTGGTGATTCAAACAGGAAAGCGCAATGGTGCTCTTGTCAAGATTGTCTGACTGACAACAAACCTGTGGTTACTATGTGTGTAAGCTAGCATGGCTGAAAAGTCACCAAAAAAAGACACATTACATGTTTTAAAAGTAAACATTACCTTTTAAAAGATCAAAAACATGCAGTTAAACAGGACTACAATTTAGCCTTAGAGGACATCACTGGAATTGTGGTCTAAGTAAATGATGGATTATCGGTGGCTGTACATGGCCTCTGTCATTCACTTACTATACAGCTGGAGTAAATATGATGTGGGGAAAAATTGGCCCCTATATTCACAAAAAGGCAAACTTTTGGATTTGCATTCGAGCTAAACAATGTGCCAGAATTTGTTTTACTTGTGATGTCAATTATGCTCCAGACTATTAAAAGTGCATTGACTGGAGGATGTTGGGGGTGCGTTTAAGAAGTGGGCATAACCTTGTCAGCGACAAATTTTGCCACCATCCACTACCAAAATTTCAACAAGTTTTCTCCAGGCGTGTTCTCTTGGCCAGAAGGGATGAAGTCACGTCTGGCCCTGCAAGACTATATTCTTCCTTGTCCAGCGAGGTTAGTAGTCAAGTCAATTTTATTTGTATTGCCCAATATCACAAATTACAAATTTGCCCCAGGGGGCTTTACAGTAGCACAGCATCCTGTCCTTGGATCCTCACATCAGATAAGGAACAGCTCCCTAAAAAAAAAAAACCCTTTAACAGGGAGAAAAAAAAGGAAGAAACCTCAGGGAGAGCAATGGAGGAGGGCTAACTCTCCGCAGATGGACAGATGTGCAAAGGATGTGTGTATGGAATAAAACAATTTACAGAATAAAACATTCAAAGAGGATAACAGAATTATAATGGAATCGGCCCTTGCTGCCGATCGACCCGGTCACGGCCGTTTTCTGTCCTGGCCCCACAGTGGTGGAATGAACTCCCCACTGATGTCAGGACAGCAGAGTCGCTGCCCATCTGTCGGCGCAGGTTGAAAACTCACCTCTTTAAGAACTACTACCCTGTTACTTGTTCTTAGCACTTATTGTATTCACTCATTTAAAAAAAAAACTCTTTCTTGCACTTTTACTTTAGCACTGGTTTTGCTCTTAGATGCTTGTTTAGATGCACTTATGACCTCTGATGACAAGTAGTTCTCCTGATTTCCTAAGTTAAATGCACTTATTGTAAGTCACTTTGGATAAAAGCGTCAGCTAAATGACTGTAATGTAATGTAATGACTGTCCATGCTGCCGTGTCATACTGTAATAGAAGATGTTATGATGGACTTGATAATGGCTGAGTAAAACAGAATGAGCAGTTTATGTTTGATCTGGTATTTTTTAAGCTGCCTAAGGAAGTAAAGTCGTTGAGCTTTTGCAGTGATGTGTTCAGTGTTAATTTTCCACTTCAGGTTATTGCTGACGTATGTTCAAAGGAATTTAAAAGAGTCGGTGTTGGTGATAGGGTCTCCGTTCATTTGTATGGGTATTTTGGGATTCTGAATGCATCGCAAGTCAATAATGAGTTCTTGGCTTTTGGCTGTATTAAGCAGAATATTGTTGTTTGCACACCAAGTGACAGCTTGGTCTACTTCAGTGCGGTACTGGGTTTCATCATTGTTGGAGATGAGGCCTACAATGGTTGTGTCGTCTGCGTATTTTATTATTTTCACAGAACTATCCGTAGATGTTTACTGAGGGTAAAAGGGTGTGAGGTTAGGTTATTAACCTTCACCTTCTGTGGCCTGTTCCACAGGAAGCTCTGAATCCAGTGGCATATGGCTAGATCAATGTTCATATCCAAGAGTATGGTAAAGAGTTTGAGTGGGTTGATGGAGTTGAAGGCGGAACTAAAGTCTATGAATAGTATGCGTGCATAGGGGATTCCAGGTGTTGCAGAGCATGGTGCAGGGCTATGCTGACTGCATCCTGAACAGATCGGTTGGCTTGATATTGATATGGGTCCATCATTGGGGAGGTGCAAGATTTAAAGTGTGACAGAATAAGGCACTCAAATGCTTTCATGGCCACAGATGTTAGGGCAACTGGTCTGAAGTCATTGAGGCATGTGATCTTTGAGGACTTTGGCACAGGAATGATGGTAGAGACTTTAAAGCACTGTGGGACTGTACATTGGCTTAGAGAGGTGTTAAATATGGTGTAAAAAATTGGGACTAATTGTGCTGCACAGTGGCTCAACAAAGCAGGACTGATGCCGTCTGGCCCTGCTGCTCTCCTAATGTTCAGCTTCTTGGATGTTGCTCTCACCTCATCCTCCTGGATAGAAGGGTGGCATTGGAGTAAGAGTAGGGGGAATGGCTAGTGGAATAGTTTTTTTCAAACCTTGCATAAAACTTATTTAATTCATCTGGGCGGTTATGGTCATTATCTGGAGGGGGGCAGGGGCTTTTTTTGTAATGTGTAATTTCCTTAGGATTTTTCCATATTGATCTGGAGTTACCGGAAGAGAATTGTTGTTCGAGTTTTGTTGCGTAGACTTTGCTTTTCTTATACTGCAGCACGCAGCTTATACCTGGCTGCTCGTGGCTGTTTCCTTTTTTGTACGCCCAGTTCTTTTCTTTGTGCAGGAGGACGGCCAGTTCTTTGCTTTGTGCAGGATTTGGTAGGGACGCACATTTCCTCGCAGGACTTGATGTATGACGTCACTGTGTCAGTGAGTTCATCGAGGGAGTCGCAAGCTGCACTAAATATTCCAATTTGTGCATTCAAAGCACCCTCGAAACGTTTCAATGGCATCCATGGACCAGGGCCTGACAGATTTGGATGTTTTCTTGACGGATTTAAGCTTTTATCTGTATTTTGGGACGAGGAGTAACAGCGTGGTCGGACTTCCCCAGCGGAGCCCTTGGGAATGCACGGTAAGCATTCGAAATTGATATGTAGCAGTGATCCAATGTTTTGTTTTCTCTGCTATGGCAAGTGACTTGTTGCTCATAGTTAGTGTCATGTGCATAAACGACAGGCAAGGGAGTCGCGATTAATAACATGCTTTATTCAGCCATCTGCTTCCAGTCCCCGACCCGGATGATCCCCAGAATGCCCCGGTACAGAACCGCGCTAAAACATATAGTTGCGTGCCCCTCCTCTTACGTACACAGCATGCTGGGCACTGTAGTTCTCATCACATCTCCCTCCTTTTAAAGAACATGTATGTTCCAATGGAAACAATAACATTGCTAGATTATAAAACATAGCAACAGCAATACCATATTAGCAATTTGCTAATTAACAGCATAACCAGCTAACAATGAAGACATGCACTTCAAAATTCAAAAATTAACCTGAAGGGTGGGGTAGACTGCCCAGCCCTTCGACTGAGTGTGGGGATTATTCTGCCCCATTGCTCACTCAGTATCTGAACATCATACCGCTTTGGGGGTTTTACAACTCTGCCACTGGAGGTGATGGTGAACCCAGAGGGCTTTGCTGGCAGGTCCGGCTCCGTGGGAGTGCCCGATGAGGTGGCGACCGGTGGGCTGAGTTCCTGCTGCAAGTCATTGCTGTCTTTGGCTGGTTGGGTTGCAACAGTTGCAGGGGCAGGCACGTATTGCAGGTGCCTGCGGTTCCGTCTGAAGACAGCCCCGTCTTCCGTACACACCGTGTAGGAGCGTGGTTCCCCTGAGGGATTCACCACGACTGCGGGCATGTTCCACCCCTTTTGCCCGTCTAGTTTGACTCGTACCCTCTCACCTGAGTGCAGTTCGGTTAGGGCACGTGCAGAGTGTCTTCTGTCGAAGAAAAACTTATAAGCCTCTTTTGCCCTTCTGTCATTCTTCTCCACCTCCTTGTGGTCGAAGAGCTGTGGCTGGAGTTTCCTCTCCAGCACAGGCATGTTGGTCCGGATCTGGCGGCCGGTCATGAGCTGCGCGGGGCTCGCACCTGTGGCAGCAATTGGTGTGGCGCGGTAGCACATCAGCACTAGGTGAGGGTCAGGCTGCCGCAAAATTCTTTTGGCCATCCCGACGGCCCTTTCGGCAGCTCCATTTGCCTGGGGAAAGTGGGGGCTGCAGGTTGTGTGGCGGAAATCATAGTTCCTACAAAACTGCCTAAATTCGGCTGACGTAAACTGTGTGGCAGTGTCACTAATGAGTTCCCCAGGGACGCCCCATCGTGCGAACATACCTTTCAGCTGCTCAATCCCCTGTAGACTGGAGGTGGTCCGTAGCTGGGCGATCTCAATGTCCCTGGAATAATAATCAACCACCACCAGGTAGTTTTTTCCATCTTGCTCGCAAAGGTCTGCCCCAATCTTGTGCCATGGGCTGGGCAGCAGTGGTGTTGTACGTAGGGGCTCTTTGTACTGTGAGGGCTTATTGATTTGGCAGAATGTGCACTGTGTAACTTTCCGGTAAATGTCCGATCTGATGCTGGGCCACCAGACAGACATCCTGGCTCTTTCACGACACTTTGTAAGGCCTTGGGGCCCTTCGTGAATCCTGTGTAGGATGTCTTCCTGATACACGGGGGGAATTACAATCCTGTCTTGGTACAGGAGCAGCCCGTCTGCCTCGGACAGCGATGCACTCGCAGCGTGGTAGCCATGCAGATAAAAGGGCACGTGCCTCGGCCATCCCTCTCTGGTGTACCCGATCACCCTGTGCATTGCGTCGGCCTGAAGCGTGGCCTGCTTTAACATGTCCAGCTTCGTGCTCGACACCGGTTTGGTCTCGATCACAGCTTCGACTTGCGCACGCATATCCCCGTCTGTGTCTGCCCCGCGGCCGTCCTGGAGTGGGTTCCTGGAAAGGGCGTGAGCCACCACCAGCTGTGAACCCGGAACATACACTGCTCTGGGGTTAAAACGCATTAGACGAATTAGAAGCCGCTGGCATTTCGGCGGCACTTTGTCCAGATCATATGCATTAATGAGGGGGGCCGGGGGCTTGTGGTCTGTCTGTAAGCTAAACTCAGCTAAGCCTAACAGATAACGGGAAAACCGCTCACAGGCCCACACCCCTGCAAGGCATTCCCTCTCTAACTGAGAGTATCTCTTCTCTGCATCTGTGAGAGTTCTGGAGCAGAAGGCAACAGGCTGAACTTTGTCCCCCTGAACCTGCAACAGTGCTGCCCCCAGCCCGTAACTACTAGCATCCACGCTCACAATGGTGGGCCTTGCTACATCATAGTATGCCAGGGCAGGAGTGGAAGACAACATTGCTTTTACCTTGGTGAAGGCTTGCTGTTGGGGCTCCCCCCACTGCCATTCTGCGTCTTTCTTTAGCAGCTCACTCAACGGGTGTAGCACTGATGACAGTTCGGGTAGAAACCTCCCCAGACAATTTACCATACCCAGCCACTGTCTCACCTGGGGGACATTCTCGGGGCTCTGCATGTCTGAGATGGCCTTCACCTTGCCTGGATCAGGTTTGATGCCGTCTTTGCTGATGATGTGCCCGAAATATTGCAACTCACTCCTGCTGAAGCGGCATTTCTCCCGGTTGAGCTTCAGCCCCGATGTTTTGATTGTCTGCAGTACCGCCTCCAAGTTTCTATCGTGCTCGTCCTGGTCCTTGCCGTACACGAGTATGTCATCCATGACGACGACTGTGCCCTTGTGGTCTCTCAGCAGAATGCACATTTCCCTCGGGAAGATCTCCGGTGCCGATGTGATGCCGAACGGGAGCCGCTGGAAACAGAACCGGCCTCTGGGAGTAATGAAAGTGGTTAGTTTTACACATCTGGGATCTAGCGGAATTTGCCAGAAGCCAGACGATGCGTCTAACGTTGTAAAAACCCCTGCCCCTGCTAACTTGGGCATAATGTCCTCCAGCGTGGGAAGCATAAACCGCTTGCGCTTAACAGCCTGGTTTAACCGCTTTAGGTCCACACAGATCCGTATCTTGCCGCTCTTTTTGACTACAGGCACCATGGGTGCGCACCACTCTGTGGGCTCGGTCACTTCTGTGATGATCCCCAAGGACTGCATGCGTTGCAGCTCGTCGTCCACCTTTGGCATGAGAGGGAAAGGGACCCTGCGTGGCGTGCTGAGGGCATAAGGCTGTATATTGGGCTTAAGCTCAATCATGACAGGTTCACAATTAAACAATCCAATGTCCCCGAAAACATCTTCGCTAACCTGATCTGTTCTAAAAACTAGGCCCATTTCACATGCAGCTCTGCAACTCAATAGATTGTTGGCATTTGGCCCTTTTATCACAAAAATCCCAATTTTGTGCATCTTCCCCCTCTCTCCGTGCACGCCACAAATTTCCCCGCACACTGCAGTGCTCCCCCTGGGCTTCTCAGGTCGATTGATGTTTTAACCAGCTGTGGCCGTTCAGGCAGTGACCTATATGCAGTCTGTGACATGGTAGTGATGTCCGCCCCCGTATCAATTTTAAAATTAACCAACTTGCCGCAGATCGGTAACTCCACTTGCCACTTTTTCTCAAAATCCATCCCCTCTATGCAACCGAGGAAGTAGGGGCGGCTTTCACTTTCCGCTTCGCCCTCATACGCATCATCCTGGTAAACGACCTCCCTCACGTCTCTGGTTTTGCATACGGCAGCAAAATGTCCCAGCTTGTCGCATTTCCTGCAACGCCTGTTGCGTGCAGGGCATTCCTGCTGCTGCCCGTGCACGCGATTACATCGGGGGCAGGCTGTTTTGGGCCGCTGTGCGTTTCCGTTGCCCTTATTGTAGTGGTTGCTAGCGTTACTGCGGTCGCGGTTGGTATTGGCGCCCTGTGCTTTGCTAACTGCATTCAGTTCAGCTGTAATTCCTTCCGCATTTTGCTGTTTAACCAGTTCGAACTGACGGGCCATTTGCACCGCTTTTCCTAGCGTGAGCTCATCTTCCATCTGCAACTTCTGTGACACGTCTCGGTCAGCAACTCCGATCGCAACTCTATCACGAATATGCACTTCCTTTAATGCCCCGAACTCGCAGTGTTCTGCCAACTCATATAAACAAAGGCCTCGACAGAGGCCTTTGTTTATATGAAAACATGCACGTTCGTGGATTACATTTCTCTGTGGTACGAAATGCTCGTAAAGTTTACTGACCAGTGACCACCCTGTCATAATCGTTAGCGTGAGAAGCCTCTTCGAACGTAAATGAATTAAAAATAGCTTCTGCATCTTTCCCCATTGCGTATATCAAGGAATTGACTTGGATCTCACCGTCCTCCGCATTTAGCTTGGTTGCTAGTCGAAACCGGGAAAACCTCTGAATCCAAATCGGCCATGCCGCCGGTTGTGTGAAATCAAATGCCTCGGGGGGATTCAATTTTGCCATTCCTCGTCTCTCCGGACCTACTCCGTTCCCGATTATTGAGGTAAGTGGATTCGAAGATCTTCTGACACCATGTCATGTGCATAAACGACAGGCAAGGGAGGCGCGATTAATAACGTGCTTTATTCAGCCATCTGCTTCCAGTCCCCGACCCGGACGATCCCCAGAATGCCCCAGTACAGAACCGAGCTAAAACATATAGTTGCGTGCCCCTCCTCTTACGTACACAGCATGCTGGGCACTGTAGTTCTCATCACAGTTAGGTAGTTCGAGGGAAAAATTCGTATGGTTGAAATCACCTAACACGATGACAGACGTGTCAGGGTTGGCGTTTTCATCATAGGAAATGTGTTGCAAGAGTTCGCTTATGGCTGTTTTAGCATTAGCTTGTGGTGGAATGTAAACAGCAACTAATACAATTAAGCGAATTCTCTCGGAAAGTAATGTAACCGAGCTATTTTCTCGCCCGGTGCGGGATTCGACACGAGGTGTACTGCGCCACAAGACGACATCACTAACCGCTCGACTAAAGGGTCAGACCCTCTAGTGGATCGGCCAGTGGGTCTTATTAGTAGTTTACAGTCGTCACCCTCTCCCGGAAGCGCGCCCTCGCGCTTTGTTATTCCCGCGCTCCGAAGAGACTTCTGAGGATCTGCACGCTTCCGGATCCCACCGCTGCCACCAATGTAACCGAGCTATTTTCTCGCCCGGTGCGGGATTCGGCATGGGTTGTGCTGCACCACAAGGCGACATCACTAACCGCTCGACTAAAGGGTCAGACCCTCTAGCCGATCGGCCAGTGGGTCTTATTAGTAGTTTACAGTAATATGATCTGCATTTCAAACTGATGAATTCAAGATCATAAGAGCAGTAGCGACGAAGGATTGTTTAGTTGTTACACCAGCGTTGATTGACCATGATACAAATATCTCCGCCTTTTGACTTGCGAGATAGTTTGACTGACCGCCGATGGGGGGGAGGGAGGTTACCGCTTGATCAGGGACCGATTGATCCAGCCATGTCTCGGTGAAGCAGAAGGCTGAACAGTCTCTGCAGTCTCTGTCGGTTTGTGTTAATGACAAAAGTTCATCCATTTTATTTTTGAGGGATCACACATTGGATAAGATCAGTGGGGGCTGATAGGGCCGTCTCCTGAACCTCGGGAGCACCTCTGTTCTCAGTCTCTCTGTGCTAGGTGTATTTCCCCAGGGTGGCGATCCAGAGTTGTTTACAACCATTATATCCTCTGGAATGTTTGGCAGATAGTCCTAAATTGCCAAATGTAGCCCTCCTGGTGTACAGCAACTCCTCACGGTTGTATTTCCACAGACATGATGATTTTCTGAGATAAAACATAGACAAAAGTGCAAGACACAGCGGCAGAGCAGGAATCGGGGGCCATCTTGACCTAAGGTGCATTGCATGTCAAGCCCTACGGAACATTTATCTGGAACATTTGTCATTTCAGTCTATGCACCTGTGCACATGCAATGAAATGACATGAAATATCGTCCCCCCCAGCCCACAGCAGCGCAACACAAAGACAAAAAAAACACCCAAACTACAAGAACACATAAATCCAAACTACAAAAAAACTACAAAAACACATATATCCAACAACCATTCATCCACCCATCCATTAATATATACTAAAAAAATCCACTGTTCAAGAGAACGAACGCCAGGATGACGGTTGGATTGCCGGTCTGCATGGGCTAGCAGTTAGCTTAGCCTGCCCCACGTCCTGTCAGACCGCTCTCGGTGTTCCCTCCTCGGGCGCAGCTCCAAGCAGGACCGTGGTCCCTGGGCCCTACGGACGCAGCAGACCAGGTTCCCCCTAGCAGATCCAACGCCAGCTGTCCCAGCCAGACACCTTCAACACACCTCCCCACAGTTCACACGACGACACCAAAAACACAATGTTAGGGGAGGCTGTCGCCAGACTGCCCTCGGTGTTATCGTAAGGTGACCAGATTTCTCAAATCAAATCCGGGGACATTTCCAGTTTTGAGGTTAAAAAAATCAAATGTTATCATGATGAAATAAAAAAACTGGGACAATTACAGTTTCATTTATTTGACCAATGTATACACATTTAAACAAGAATACTCAGTCATGTATGTTTTCTGCATTTTAATCTAACGTTACAATGTTATGTTTCATATTTTAAAAAAGAATCATGAAAATCGGATTTGAGGTTTTTGAGTTATGGACCCTCAATGGAATCTCTACTCATCATTGTAGTCATTTAGAAAACCAGTCCAGATTACATTATCTGGACTGGTTTTGGCGTGGGAAAATGAAAATGTTTTAGGACAGGGTTACATTGACAATGTTTACAAAGCCTACTCATATAATTTAAACATTCAATCCAAATAGCCTTAAGATAGTATAGCATGACAGTGTCCCTTTAAAAAAACAACACAATATGGTCATGTATTATACACATACATATAATACACAATATTCTTTTCTGTTTGCTCTTCCACTTATCTTGTCAGGAGAGCCAGTCAGTGGTCCTGGTAGTCTGTAATGGATAAGAGTAGAAGAGAACATGAGCACAAAACTGAGAGAATAGGGATTTTAAATGTACCATTAACTAATTTAACCATGCAACAGCATCAGAAAGACTAAACAACAACAACAACATAATGCAACTGTATTGAAATAAAAATAGCCCACATGCTATAACTAGCACTGATAAAATCCACTCATCAGAGGAACATATTCACAGCTTTTGTATAGAAATGCATTAAGGATCAGGTCATTTTCTCCTTCTGTTTCTCTCTCTCTCTCTCTGTCTCTCTCTCTCCCTTACCTAATGTGAATATTTCTTCAGGAGGGCTTTGTTGCTGGCTAGCATCTCCATGAACTCCTGACAAGGGAGGTTGATGTTGTTCTTCACTATTAGCATGGACTTGATGGTCTCAACAGTGAATCTATTTCTGCTGTCTGTCCAAATGTCATTCATGAGGGAGAACATTCTCTACTGGTGCATTACTCCCAGGTAGGCACAGGACAACAGATACACATCTGGCCAGGTTAGTGTGTGGGATTTCGTTTGCTTTAAAGTGAGAGAACACTGTGCTCCATCTCTGAAAGAGAGGTGTCTCATCTTTTCTCCAGTCTTCAAGTGCCCCCCCTTTCAAGAATTCATGCAGAGCAGAGACCTCGTCAAATACTGTATCCTCATCGATGTGGACACTGGGGCACTTTTCTTTCAGTCTTGTGGCTGCCTTCTCAATCTCCTCACGCTGAGGTGTCTTTTTTAAAAGTAGGCAGTTTAAGTCTGAGAGAGAGTCTGCATGCTTTCCCCAAGCCTGTATGTAGTTGACGGCGGTGGTGAAGAATGACTTGGATGTGGTTATAAAGGTGTCTCTCGTCATTGCTCCATTTTCTTCAAGCTCCCTTAGGAGTCTTCTGGCCAGAACTGGGATGAAGTTGTCGTCACGTCGTGCAGTCAATTTTGCCTCTAGGTTTCTCAGAATTGCAGCAGACTCCACAGCACAGCGGTCCTGGCCTTCAAGCAACCTGATTGTGTCACTGAACATGGTCAGGTTTCCATGGGCAAAGGCCAGCCAAAGCTCACTCAGTGGATCTTCAAACATCCTTCGCAGGACAACAGGGCATTTCTCTTCAGAGAGAAAAAAGGATTTCAGTGGTGCATACATTTTCAGCACTCTTTCTAGCGCAGGGAACATAGGCAGCCAGCGAACATTGCTGTGCCCTAATATGTTGTGGTACTCCTGGCCAACAAACTCACAAAAGCTCGAACAGTAAAAATATGAAAATATCCAAATATCTTTGTGAGTAGGTACTCCACATCAATGGGGATGATATCCAAAGTTGTTTTGGTTGCATTATGGATGATGTGGGCAGGACAACCCAAGCCAATCACCTCCTGCTGCAGAGAATCTTTGACTTTGGTGTGGACATTGACCCTCCCTGTCCTATTCAAGCCTCCAAAGTTAGTATTTGTGTTGTCGGCAGAGAATGCCACCACTTTGTTTTCAAGGGTGAACTTTTCTATAGCTACCGAGATCTCAGCTGCAAGTTGCTCTGCCGTTTCTCCTTTAACCTCAACAAAATCAAGCAGTTTCGTTTCTACGGACAGGTTGCCATCATATATTTTGCAGTACCTGACTACTACTGGCAGCAGCTTCATATGTCCATGATTGGATGCATCAGTGGACAGGGACACAAATTCAACCTGGTCTAGGTCCTGTGTTACCATAGTAGTGGACCATGGTGCAAAAACGTTCCACACGCTGGCATCACCTTTGGTCCTAGCACATGAAAACTTTGGCTCAAAGCTTCCTTGTCAGTTGTGCAGTGCAGTCCAGAGAGCGGTAACTATGATTATGCTTCATCGTATGGTATGCCAAGATTCCCTCCTGTACGGCTAAATCCTATTCTCTTTGAGAAGGCTCTACCTTTTTAAAGAAAGTAGTGACAGAGGGCACGCCTGCACTGGCAGTTAGAGAGGCTTTGCGTTTCTTTGTCTGTTGGTGCTCCACCAAAGCAGTTCTCCCACCGCTGCCTATGGAAAATAAGGATTTGCAAAGAGTGCAGTGCGATGAATAAATGGAAACTCTGTTTGTAATTTATCCGTAAAATGACACTTCCTCTTCTTTGAAAGAGCCATCTTGTCAGACTGTCTTCTCTCTCCTTTTTCCTTCCAATAGGCCTATTCTTCTGCTCTCTCCTTCACTGTTCAGTCTTCCCCTATACTAAAACAGAGACATAATCTCATCACAACACATGCTAATCTTGAGCAACAACAATATAACACTGGATGTAATGGTACACATAAATCACGCAAAATCCCAAACGCATGCACCATGGGAAATGCCTGTCATGAAAACACAGAACCACAGGGTGGCGCACTTCACCATAGCCTGCCTGCCTGCCTGCCTGCCTACAATGCAGCCCCATTCATGTGAGCTTGTTCTGTCTGTTGGCTCGAAAAACATAGGCCACGTAGCATCGCTTACATCTTACAAATCAACACATTTTTAGCACAAACAAACAGTGTAAGCTAGGAGTGGTCACACAGTAAGAAAAGTTACATTGGAAATAGCGACTCAAAAGTTGACTAACGTTACCAGCGCAAACCGCACCCACAGTAATTTCACGACTAACGTTAGCTGCTAACGTTAACGTTAGCCGTGAAATTGCGGTTTGAACGTTAGCCTACTTTTGAGTCGCTATTTCCAATGTAACTTTTCTTACTGTGTGCCAGTGTGTGGCCACTCCTAGCATATGTTACACTGTTTGTACTACACTGACTAGCTGAGGGATGTCGAGGGTGAGGGGATGAGGGATGTTGGCACTAACGTTAACTGTTAGCTGAGGGATGTCATGGTTCATGTATGCTAACGGTTAGCCCAACTCACAGTCCCACACAAAATAAAGTTCTTCACACACGTACTTACCGTATAACGCAGTAAATCCAGCCAGGACCAGGTCCCCGAAAATCCTCAAGCCTTGGATCAGTGACAATATAGAAGCCATGGCACGAATGATGAGAGCTCTTCTTTTGATTTCCGCACGCTCTCTGCTTGCTCTGGCTTCACAGTAGCCTAGCAACAGCAGTGCATCGGCAGCAGTGCGACCACCAGCTACCGGTCTCGCGCATAGAGATTAGTAGAGACGACATCTCGTCTCACGTAGCTTGCTCCGCCTCCAAACAGTAGGCGAAGGGTGAGAGACTACATTGTTTCTTTGTTATTATTAATATTGAAACATTAACACACCGTTGTTCTGTGTTCTAGTCTGCGCGCATCAAGACGTATACCATACATAAAATGCTGAAATCGGGGACATTTCCGGGGACAACTTTAGCCGGGGACAGGACGTCCAAAACGGGGACTGTACCCGGAAATCGGGGACGTCTGGTCACCGTATATCGGAACTGCCGGTCTGCATGGGCTAGCAGTTAGCTTAACCTGCCCAGCTTCCACATCCTGTCAGACCGCCCTCGGTATTTCCTCCTTGGACGCAGGGCCGTGGTCCCCGGGCCCACAGGACGCAGCAGACCAAGCTCCCTCAGCCATCACCTCGATCCAGGGTCTCTTGATAACTATTGACCAGTCTGTAATCTTCCATTCTTTTCTAAAGTAGTAGAGAGAGTTGTGTATGAACATCTTTTGACCCATATAGAAGAAAACCATCTATATGAACCTTTTCAATTGACTTTCAGGGCCTGTCACTCCACTGAAACCGCTCTGTCCGGAGTTGTGAACAATATTTTATTAGCTATGGACTCTGATTCCACTTCTGTGCTTCTACTACTGGACCTCAGTGCAGCCTTTGACACCATTGATCACTGTAGACAGAATAAATTGTTATTTTGGTTTCTCTGGCTTAGATCTCTCTTGGCTTAAGTCCTACTTACTGGAAGAACACATTGTGTCTGCTGTAATAATATTACAGCAAATTTCTCTGATGTGAAATATGGTTTACCTCAGGGTTCAGTTCTTGGCCCTCTACTTTTATCTCTTTAGATAGCACATCTTAGCCAAATTATACACAGATATGGAATACATCTCAATTGCTATGCTGATGATACTCAGCTGTATGTGCCTATAAGAGCTGATGATCATACTCAACTGACTAATTTAGAGGCCTGCTTGGCTGTGTGAAAAATTGGATGTCACTAATCTTTCTGCTTTTAAATTCAGATAAAACCGAGATGCTGGTCAAATGTACAATTTAGGGATCCAAGAGGAATATTACTTAATACATGTTCTCTATCACCTTGCATAGTTGACATGCCATCGGTGTATGATGTGTGTGTGTGTGTGTATGTGTGTGTCTGTGTGTGTGAATTAATTGTAAAGTGCTTTGAGTGGCTGATGTAGCTAGAAAAGTGCTATATAAAATGCAACTTGATTGACACAGATGCCAATTTGATCAAGTAACAATAACAATCGACAACTCTGTGATTTCATAGTGTGACAGCCAAAAATATTGGTGTTACGTTTGATCCCAGCCTTTCCTTTGATAAGCACATTAAAAAAAATCACCATAAGTGCCTTTTTTTCACTTAGGTAACATAGCTAAAATTCGGTGTTTCCTGTCCGTGGCTGACGCAGAGACTCTTTATACATGCATTTGTTTCATCCAGACTTGATAACTCTAATGTTCTGTTTTCAGGTCTGCCACATGCTGGTACTAAAAGTCTTCAGATGGTTCAGAATGCTGCAGCTAGAATCCTAACTAAATCTAGGAAATGTGACCATATTACACCGGATCTTGCCTCCCTTCATTGACTTTCTGTCCATGTTAGATCAGACTTCAAGGTGCTTCTGCTGACTTATAAAATCCTAAATGGGCTTGCACCATCTTACCTGTCTGATCCCCTTAAATTGTGCATTCCATCTCGAGCTCATCGCTCTCAAAATACAGGGCTCGTGTGTGTACCCAAAGTTAAAAAGGAGTCAGCTGGTGGCAGGGCCTTTTCCTATCAGGCCCCATTCTTGTGGAATAACCTGCCTGCTGCCATCAGAAAATCAGTCTGTTGAGTCCTTTAAATCCAAACTTAAAACTCATATTTTTGCCTTAGCCTATAATTAGTTGCCATTAAGTTGAGTGCTTCACAACCTGTACTGCATGGCAGGCTGGTTTCTGTCTCAATGAGTTTACCAAGTACTGTTCTGCTGACGAGATTATAGTGTATAGATTATTGACTATGTCAAACTGTTCTCTCACTTCTCTCTGAATGATGTCTTCTCCCTTCACTTTTTCTGTGTGTGAATAGTGTGATGTGAGTCTCCCTTGTGTGCACTTGCAGTCTGTCCTCCTCCCAGGTCAACATGGTGACAATGGTCATCACCTGCACACTGCTTGGCATCCGTCTCATCACATTTATTTTTATATATCTTATAAATCCATATAATTTTGTTATCCTGTTTTAATGTTATATCCTTGTCTCACTGAGATGTGTGACTACATTTATTTTTTTTTTTTTTACATGGTGATGCTGGTCATGTGGCTTGGGTCCTGGGCTGTTCTGGCAGCGTTTGGACACTGCTTGGCATCCTCCTCCTCATATTTTTCATATATTTTATAATTCCATTATAATTCTGTTATCCTCTTTCAATTATTATAGTGTGTAAATTGTGTAAACACAGCATTCATTGCATGTTGTCTGTGTTGGGAGAGAGATCCATCCTCTGTTGCTCTCCCTGAGTTGTCTTCTCCCTTTTAAAGGTTTTTTTTTTAGGGAGTTGTTCCTTTTCCGATACAAGGGTCTAAGGACATGATGTTGTGTTGCTGTAAAGCCCCTTGAGGCAAATTTGTAACATTGACATGACTTGATTTCTTTAATGTGCTTATCAAAGGAAAGGCTGGGATCCAACGTAACACCAAGATGTTTGGCTGCCACACTTAATGAAATCACACAGTTGTAGACTGGTATTGTTACTTGATCAAATTGGTGTCTGTGTCTAGCAGGGCCAATGACCAGCATCTCAGTTTTATATGAAATTAGAAGCAGGAAATTTAGTGACACCCAATTTTTCACAGCAACCAAGCAGGCCTCTAAATTAGACATTTGAGTATGATCATTGGCCCTTATGGACACATACAGCTGAGTATCATGTGCATGGCAATGGAAATTTATTCCATGACTATATAATTTGGCCAGGAGGCGAAATATAAAGAGAGAAAAGTAGAGGGCCAAGAACCGAGCCATATTCAACGTCAGATAATTTCGATGTAAAATAATTATAGCAGACACAATGTGTTCTTCCAGATATGTAGAACTTAATCCAAGAGAGATCTAAGCCAGAGACACCAAAATTACAATTTATTCTGTCTAATAGTATACAGAGATCAAAGTGTCAAAGGCTGCACTGAGGTCCAGCAGTAGAAGCACAGAGGTGGAATCGGAGTCCACAGCAAGTAAAAGATTGTTCACCACTCTGGTAAGAGCAGCTTCAGTGGAGTGACAGACCCTGAAAGCCAATTGAAAAGGTTCACATGTATAGTTTTCTTCTATATGGGTTAAAAGTTGTTGATCCACAACTCTCTCTAGTACTTTAGGAAAGAATGGAAGATTAGAGACTGGTTGATAGTTATTAAAAGACCCTGGATTGAGGTGTGGTTCTTAAGTAGAGGTTTGATCACATCTGTCTTAAAACTGCTCCTCCCTTTAAGAGTCACCACAGCGGATAATCCGTTTCCATCTCTTCCTCTCTTCTGCATCTTCCTCTGTCATTCCAGCCAACTGCATGTGCTCCTGAACCAATTTTTTCCACTTGCCTGACAGCTCCATTTTTAGCATCCTTCTCCTAATATACCCAGCATCTCCTCTGCACATGTCCATATCATCTCAGTCTTGCTTCTCTTGCGTTGTCTCCAAACTGTTCAACCTGAGCTGTCCCTCTAACATACTCATCCCTAATCCTGTCCTTCTCCATCACTACAAATGAAAATCTTAGCATCTTCAGCTCTGCCCCCTCCAGCTCTGCCTCCTGTCTTTTCATCAGTGCCACCGTCTCCAAACCATAGAACTTAGCTGGTCCCACTACCATCTTGCAAAGCTTCCCCTTAACTCTTGCTGGTACCCTTCTGCCGCAAATCACTCCTGACACTCTTCTCAACCCACTCCGCCCTGCCTCACTCTCCTTTTCACCTCTCTTCCACACTCCCCATTACTTTAAACAGTTTACCCCAAGTATTTAATCTCATCCACCTTTGTTACCTGTACTCCTTGCATCCTCACCATTCTGTTGTCCTCCCTCTCATTCATGCATATATATTCTGTCTTGCTCCTACTGACTTTACTTCCTCCTCTCTCCAGAGCATATGTCTACCTCTCCAGGCACTCCTCAACCTGCTCCCTACTCTCAGTACAGGTCACAGTGTCATCTGCGAACATCATAGTCCACAGAGACATCTGCCTGATCCCCTCCATCAACCTATCACCACTGTATTCCCACCTCCACCTTGAATCCATCTGTCATTCCTATCATACACACCACCACTGTCACACTGCCCTCATACATATCCTGCCCCCTTCTCACATCATTTTCTGCGACTTCTGACTTCCTCATACAATACCACAGCACTTCTTCTCTTGGCACCCAATCAAATGCTTTCTCTAAATCCACAGACACAATGTAACTATTTCTGACATGTTCTGTATTTCTCCATCAACCCTGTCAAAGCAAACATCTCATCTGTTGTGTTCTTTTGTGGCATGAAACCTATACTGCTGCTCGCTAATCATCACCTCTCCTCTTAACCTAGCTTCCACTACTCTTTCCCATATCTTAATCAGAGTCATGTTTATTGGCCATGTAGTTCTGCACATACATTGAATTTGGCTCTGGTTTCGTGGCTCTCTGAGTGCTTAACATAGAATAACAACACTAAAACACAATAATCTTCAGATAATCTTCACAAGGACTGCTTTATACAGGCGAAATAAGAATATGCTCTGGCTGATCAACGTTATACCTCTGTAGTTACTACATCTCTGCACATCACCCTTATTCTTGAAAATTGGTACCAGTATGTTTCTTCTCCTCTCCTCAGGCTTCCCCTCACTTTCAAAGAATGTGTCAAAAATCTAGTTAAAAACTCCACAGCCATCTCTCCTAAACTTCTCCGTGCCTCCAGGTGTATGTCAGCTGGATCTTCATAGCTGTCCTCACTTGCTCCTTACTAATACACCACACTTCCTGATTCACTGTGCACACACACATCATCCAACTTCTCTCTCTCTCTCTCTCTCTCTCTCTCTCTCTCTCTCTCTCTCTCTCTCTCTCTCTCTCTCTCTCTCTCTCTCTCTCTCTCTCTGTCATTTTCTTCATTCATCAGACCCTCAAATTACTACTTTCACCTTCTCAACACACTCTCCTCGCTTGTCAGCACATTTCTATCTCTATCCTTCATCACCCTAACCTGCTGCACATCATTCCCAGCTCGGTTCCTCTGTCTAGCCAATCGGTATAAGTCCTTTTCTCCAACCTCTCATACAACTCACCATATGCCATTGCTTTCGCCACCTCTCTTAACTTTACATCACATTTCCTTGTACTCTTGTCTAACAACTTCAGTCAATCTATCACTTTTTTTTGTGATACATTGTCTGAAGCTGTTGGAACAGGATAATGCTATTGACAGAATTTTGTACCACAGATTATACCCAGGGGAAGCTGTACCTAGTTTGTATGGGTTGACTAAGATACATAAACAGGATATGCCATTACGGCCTATAGTTTTCTTGCATCTATTCTTAGCCCATTGGTAGGTAGTAATGAACATCACATTCAGAACACTGGATTTTGTGGGTAAGGTGAGGTACATCATTATGGAGAGGGATGAAACAATGGTCTCTTATGATGTTAAGTCTATTCATGTGTGTTCCTGTTGATAAAGCACTGGAGGTCCATATGAAATTACAAAACGACCCCACCCTTAGCAATAGGACCACCCTTAACACTGACCAATTGTGTCTGCTCCTGAAACTATGTCTTCAGTCCACGTACTTCACATCCAGGGAGCAGTACTATAGGCAGAGGCATGGGTGTGCTATGGGTTCCCCAATCTCACCTGTAGTGGCCAACTTGTATATGGAATAAGTGGAAAAGAGGACTCTAATGTCCTATCCAGGGACACCACCTAGCTATTGGTTCAGATTTGTAGACAACACCTGGGTTAAAATTAAATCTCAGGATGTACCCTATTTCACCAACCATATTAACTCGATGGACATCAAGTTCACCAGGGAAGATGTGAAAAATGACAGGTTAGTTAACATTCTTTGATTTTCTTACCTGGATTAGTGAGCATGCATCAAGACATCCAATGAATGAACTCAACGGTCAGCAACACTGGGGCTCCGCAGGGGACAGTCCTATCTCCTTTCCTTTTCACTCTCTATACCATGAACTTCAACTACCTCACAGAGTCCTGTCCTCTGATGACTCTACTATAGTCGGGCATCAGTAAGGGCAAGGAGGCTGAGTACAGGGCTGTGGTAGGAAACTTTGTCACATGGTTTGAGCGGAACCATCTGCAGCTCAACGTGACTAAGACAAAGGAGCTGGTTGTTGATCTGAGGAGGAACATGGCACCAGTTACTTCTGTCTCCATCCAGGGGGTCAGTGTGGAATACCACAAGTACCTAGGGGTGTATATAGACAATAAACGGTACTGGGCTAAGAACACTACACTAGGCTAAGGACACTACAAGAAGGGACAGAGCCATCTCTACTTTTTGAGGAGGCTGAGGTCCTTCAAAATCTGCCAGACACTGCTCAGGATGTGGTATGAGTCTGTGGTGGCCAGTGCTCTCCTGTTTGCTTTTGTGTGTTTTGGCAGCAGGTTGAGGGTAGTGGATGCAAACAGGCTCAATAAACTGATCCGCAAGGTCAGTGACGTTGTGTGGGTGGAACTGGATTCTCTGGTGGCAGTTTCTGAGAGGAGGACATTGTTGAAATTATGTACCATCACGGACAATGTCTCCCACCCACTCCATGACGTGCTGGTTGGGCACAGGAGTACATTTAGTAATAGACTCATTCTGCCGAAATGCACTACAGAGCGCCACAGGAGGTCATTCCTGCCTGTGGCCATCAAACTTTACAACTCCTCCCTCAGAGTGTCAGATACTTGGAGTTAATGGTCATTGGACTGGCCCTTTGACTTTTTTTTACCCTGTCGGGTTTTGTTTGTGCTGTTTGTTTTGTGCTGCAGTAGTGCAGTGTAGATAGGGTGTTATGTGCATCATGCTTGTTGATGTATTTTGTTCTTATTTCTGTTCATTTTATCTTTTGTTTCTATTTGTTTCTATTTTCCTGTTATCTTGTATCTTGTTAGTTTTTAGTTTTTTTCTTAGTAGAGCTTGAGTGTCTGTAACAGAACCCAATTTTCCCTCGGGGATGAAAAAAGTGTTCTGATTAATCCTTGTGTAGAATTAATAACGGTTCTTGTCTGGCAATGTTCCACACTGAGTATTGGTTTCAATGAATGATCTGTAACTCCCAATTTCTGACTGTTTTGCTTGCAGGAAGCTTCTCTCTGTGTGATAGTTGGTGGATTCCAGCAAAGTATGATTCACAGTTTCCAGCAGTAACGTTGATAATCCAATTTCTCAATAAGAGCAACCTATGTCGATGCGAAGGTTGGGTGAGGAGGCATTTTTCTAATGTGGCTCTTCCCAAAAGAAATATTGTCAATGTGGGTTCTGACTTGGCAAAGTCTGAGTATCTCTGACTTAGAAGTTTAATTTTCTGAGTACAATGCTTGTGATTACTGCAAGCATAAATTGAATGCATATATGAACAACAGTCATAGTGAATTTTATAAATAAGGTACCACTCAAGTACAAAAGTGTTGGTTATACCAAGAATGCAGGAAGATTGGTGCTTAAGCTTTTAAACATCCACATTTTAAGTCCTGCTTGATTTCAAGTAATAGTTTTGAACCTGTTTTTTTTTTTTGACAGCCAATGAGCAGTTGCAAGCTCATAGGCATTTTGGTGGCCAAAAAGACACCAGACAACCCAATAGTAGACCAAGAATGTAGTGCTGTCCTGAATTCACATTACCATCCTTTGGTAAAGAGACAGAATAAAGAAAAAATAAAGGCAGTGGAATGCTGACTGTAAGGCTGTTATTTAAATTGCTATGGTCTATCAGGTGGTTTCTGTGGTGTTCCTAGGGTGATACTTTGTTCAACCAGGTGGTTGCTAAGATGTTATTATGCGGTTGCCGGGCTGTTCTTAGTCTCTCCTAGGTAGTTGCTTTGTTCTAATTGCCAGGGTGTTGCTAGGTGGTTGCTATGGTCTGTCAAATGGTTGTGAAGGCATTGCAACTCTGTTGCTAGGGTGTTGCTAGTTGGTTACTGTGGTCTACCATCTGACTGCTAGAGTATTGCTAGAACAGGGGTGGCAAACCTGCCACTGAGAGCCACATGTCTGCAGGTTGTCATTCCAACCAGACTCCACACAGGTAATTTCACTGACATATTTTTCCTCTTTGGTTGAGGTGTTATTAATCAGTGAAATCACCTGGTATGGAGTCTGGTTGGAATGAAAACCTGCATACACATGGCTCATGGTTAGCCACCTCTCTTTGGTCTACAAGGTGGTCACTAGGGTATTTCTGTGTTATTGGTTGGGTCTGGGAGTGTGGGGGTTACGGGTGGTACAAGAGATGGAGTGTGTGATGTGATGGTAGTGGCAGTGGTCATTGAGAGGCTATGTAGTATTTAATGCAACTTTAAAAGCAAAAACATGTTGAGTTGAAACAGTTTTAGTGTAATACACCTTAAACATTTGCAAACATTCAAAATACTGACCAAATATACCTTAAACATTTGCAAACATTCAAAATACTGACCAATCAGGAAAATGCAACATTGACGAGACATTTTTAAAAAAAATGTTTATTGGCATTTACAATTTTAGTATATATGCACAAATCATGTGAGACATTTCTGCTGTATTACATCTTCCTGAGGACAATAAATCCTATTGTTAAGTACAAGAAAGTCCCCGGATTATGAGTGAGTTCCGTTTTTGAGTCTGTTCGTAGGTTGAATTTGTGCACAAGTCAGAACAGTTACGTACAGTTCACATCTAGCATCAATTAGTCAAATGTTTGTCTTAGTATATAGTATATTAAATGTTATCAGAAACATCATTAATATAATAATGTGGTAATAATAAATGTAACTACAGTAGTGTATAAGTGAGAGAGAATGTGTGTATAGGTATAAAAACAAAAAAACATTTCTTAAACTGCTTAGATAGAAAAGAAAAGATAATTAAAGGTTAACACGTACTCTCGTTCTAATTGATATCTTGCATACCGGAAGGATTTTTGATTAGATTTTGATATATTTTTTTAATCCCTGTTGGGAAATTATGCCCTGCATTTAACCCATCCTAGCTGTTTAGCTAGGAGAGTGGGCAGCCGCCGTGCAGCGCCTGGGGACTAACTCCAGTTTTTCTTGCCATGTCTTGGTCAGGGGCACAGACAGGAGTATTAACCCTAACATGCATGTCTTTTTTGATGGTGGGGGAAATTGGAGCACCCGGAGAAAACCCACCACAGACACGGGGAGAACATTCAAACTCCACACAGAGGATGACCTGGGATGACCCCAAGGTTCGACAACTCCGGAGTTTGAACCCAGGACCTTCTTGCTGTGAGGCAATAGTGCTAACCACAGGGCCACCATCCCACAGGAGCCTTAATTAACAATTAAAATGACTTTATTAATTTGATGATAGGCCTGGTGTTGGAGAGGATCGGCCTTGTGCTGGAGAGTCAGGGATTGATACTGCTACTGGAGAGTCAGGGCCTGATTCTGCTGCTGTAGAGTGAAGGTTAACTTCTGAAGTCAATTTCTTAAATAAACATCAAGGGTGGCTTGAAGAGAGCTTTTCTTTTTCTCATTATAAATGGCCTTGTACCAGCTGAGGCCGTCAGTAACTATCTAGTAAACTTTGCCGAACCTCTCTGCGTTAGGATCTTGCTCCTCTAAGTTTGCTATTACTGCTTCAATGAGACAAACGGCTTCAGCTAACTCCTTCATCAAAAACTTCTTGGGTTCTGGGGTTTCTACGTCCCTGCCTTCTTCCTCAAATGCTATCATTTGCTGCTCCTGCTCCATAAGGTCCTCATTGGTCGATTCTTCGGCATGGGATTCAAGCAAGTCTAAGACATAATCTTCATTGACATCTAACTGCAGTTGATTATTACCAATGTCAACCACAGCTTGCCTGGCTTCGTTGATATCCTCATCTGTAAACTCTTTAAAACCATCTGCGAATTGGGGGCACAACTTGTTCCAGACTCCTTTAGTGTTGGTTTTCTTCACTTCCTCCCAAGAATCTGCAATGTTTTTTATGCCATGTTGTAATTCCTCCAGTACTCATTGCATCATGTTCGGTAGCCCTGACGGCTTGTGAGAAGGTCTGGCATAAATAGTAAGCCTTAAAGGAGGCAATGATTCCCTGATCCATTGGCTGAAGTACTGATGTGGTGTTGGGTGGTAAAAAGATTACCTTTACATTGGGATGAAGTTTGTCTAAAGTGATTGGATGTCCAGGGGCGTTGTCAAGCACAAGGAGAATTTTGAAAGGAATCTTCTTGGCCAAGCAGTAATGTTCAGCAGCAGGAACAAAAAAGTTCAGGAACCAATCTTCAAAGAGAGCTTTTGTTAACCAAGCTTTTGGGTTTGCCTTCTAAATAACAGGAAGTGATAGATGACTCGGCTAAGTGCCCTCGGATCTAGGGGGCGAACACAAGCACAGGTTTAAGCTTGAAAACCCCGGATGCATTACCACTAAGCAATTAACATTAGCCTATCCTTGGACACCTTATGCCCTGGAGCAGTTTTTTTCCTCTTTTGAAGTCCTTTCAGGATTTTTTTTTCCAAAAAAGGCCAGTCTCGCCTACATTAAATAGTTGCTCAGGTAACCTCCCTCCTCAATATGTGTATTTTTTTCAGCATTTCATTAAACTCACAGCACTCACTGCTTCACCTTGCAATGTATTGTGTAAATTTATCCTCCCTTGAACGAACCCCTACTTGGAACAAATTCTTCATCACAAGCACCTTCACTTGCTACACATGCAGCCTTTAAATCACTGAAAAGGCTTCGAGCCTTTTCTTGCACTGAGCCAAGCCTAATAGGAATATTACGCTAATTTTGATCCTCTAACCAAATGACCAATAGCCTTTCCATTTCAATAATTAAACTACTGCGTTGCTTAGTGATAATTGTCACCTTCATTGGGACAGAGCCTTGTTTTTTATAATTGTCCCGATCATTGATCGACTGTAGCCTAACACTTTTCCAATGTTTGCTGGCGTTACACCTCTGAATGCTTTATTATTTCCACTTTTGTTTCAATCGTGATCGTTTTCATTTTCTTCGATGCATCACAATCACTTGCATGAGATTTACGCTTTGAAGCCATGATTACTAGGGTAAACACACAAAAAATGTAATCGAAAACACAACGCTCACAACAACATTTATGCAATCTGACTTAAAATGGTGACGACAGCATGGCATTGTTCTCCTTCGGGCTGACGAACCGAACCTCCTAAAATGCACAGCATTTTTAGCGTTGTGCAAAGAAGTCCGTCCGTTTGTTACTAGGATCCATTGTGTGTAACTCGATTTCAAAAACAAAAAAAAAGGCTTTATGGATATCGGTTAGTAAGTATGGGCATTCGTAAGTTGGGCATTCGTAACCCGGGGACTTCCTGTATACTCACTATGCTATTACATGAAGAACATGTGTATCAACATGCGTCCAAACAGCAGCTGTAAATATGAGCAGCTTTTATAGCCTGTCTGCCAGCATCTAACCTGACTAAGCATGCCCAGGCATGCCTAGTCAACATTTGCATAGCACCTGCACTGAGTGCAGTGTAGGTGCTATGCTATGTAAGTCCTGGGTAAGACGCTAAACTGCAACTACAGGCTGTAGAGGGGTAGCACCTTAACTCAGCAAGGGCCCTTTGGCTAAGGATGACGTCCCTACTGATATATCTGGTCCTCCTGCATGTCTGTATGGTACTTCCCATGGTGCTAAGTCCAGCCAACATATTGGGATAGGAGAAGGGAACTCTGATTTCAGATCCACCTGCTGCCTTGTGGGTTAATGCCTCTTTAGGCAAAGGCTAGGAGAAGGAAACACTCTGACAACAAAGCCACCTGCTGCCTTGTAGGTTGATGCCTCTTTAGGCAAAGGGTAGGAGAAGGTGCCTCTGAATTAAAATCCCCGGGCACAGTCAACCCAGCTGTCAGTACCCGGAAAGGGTAAACCATGGCTGCTCTGCTCAGTCAAATTGACAGCGGTTCCGGCAACCGGCAGATCTGTTTGTCAACTCGGCAGCAGTTCTGGCAAAAAGCAACAGGATTCTTCTGCGGCCATCTCAGCTATGCTGTGCCACCGAACAACAGAAAATCTTGCTAAGGGACACTATAGAGCACCAAATAGTGTCGTCTAGGGTGCAGCCTCACATTTGAATATGAAGATAGTGAATCATTACTATCTTTGTATTAAATTGTGTTTTACTCATTTCGGGTGAAGGCATGTATATACACTGAGTGCATGCCCAGTCATGCTTGGACCGACCAAAACAGCTTGCCTTGTGGGCAATATACCAGTAGTCCTAAAATATGATGGGAAATCACAAAATTGATTAAATCTACAAAACGCGATGTGATAGGAACATTTTAAGGTGATTTTCATGATCGGCAGCCCAAAAGCCATAAAATACACCCAAAGGTGTTCAGGAAGCAAAACCTTTGTTATCCAGTGATTGGAGCTTAAGGCCTGCTTTGACTGCACTGATTGGAGTGTTTATTAGGCTGCAGCTACAGAGGTCGACAAACTTACTGAAACTGACATCTTACATCAGCTTTTGTGAGGATGTCTGTGCCCACTAAAACTTTCTGCACCTTCAATAGCAATAAGGCCTGGTTCACAACAAAACTCAGGCAGCTTCGTCAGGCCAAGGAGGAGGCTTACAGGAGTGGAGATAGGATCCTGTACAATCAAGACAGAAAAAACTGAAAAAGGAGATCAGAGTATCCAATCAAAAAAAGATGTTAGAGTTTATACTCCTGTCTGTGCCCTTGACTGAGGCATGGCAAGACTTACTGGAGTTGGTCCCCGGTTGGTGCACGGCGGCTGCCCACTGGTCCTAGCTACACAGCCAGCATGGGTTAAATGCAGAGCTTAATTTCCCTAAGGGGATCAATAAAGTATCTCAGAATCTCTCAAAAGGGGCTGTACTGAAAAGCTAACAAACAAGTTTTCAGCTAACGATCCTGCATCTGTGTAGAGAGGCCTGCAGGACATCACCAACTACAGGAAACCCTCCCCCACACTGTAGAGAACCTTCAACTAGCTGATGACTTGAATATGCTGCACTGCAGGTTTAATCAGCCCACTTTCACACCCCTCACCTGCTCGAACTCAGACATCACACACCCCTGCCATCGCCTCTCCTTTTCCTCGATTCATATATGTATATATATGTATATATATATATATATATATATATATATATATATATGTGTGTGTGTCCACAGGATGTTGCAATGAAACCTTCGATGTAGAAAAAAGAGCTCAACAATTCTGGAGCAAAGATATATTTTATAGCTCAGTTTAAAGTTGTTAAATGGCAGCACAAGCCTGTTTCGTGCTCAGCGCACTCATCAGCTGCCTACACGGTTACAGCAAATGTCATTAGAACATGCCTATGTTCTATGTGTTGTGTCCAATTACAGGGTGGGGGATGGGCTGAGCTACGGTTAGAACATTGATACATTTGAACTGGGGTAGGGGGATGGGGATATGGTAGGGATGATAGGGGGATCCCCTACTCCAGATCAAATGTATCAATGTTCTAACCGTAACTTGGCCCATCCCCTCAGCCTGTAATTGGATGCCGCACATAGAACGTAGGCAATCGGTATAAATTGTTACATTTGCTGTAACCATGTAGGCAGCTGATGAGTGTGCTGGGCACAAAAAAGGCTTGTTCTGCCATTTAACAACTTTGAGCTATTTTGTATATATATCCTGCTCTCAGGGTCATGGGGATGCTGGAGCCTATCCCAGCAGTCATTGGGTGGCAGAGATGGATGATATATATATATATATATATATGTGTGTGTGTGTGTGTGTGTGTGTGTGTGTGTGTATTTATGTATGTATGTATGTATGTATGTATGTATGTATGTATGTATGTATGTATGTATGTATGTATGTATGTATGTATGTATGTATATATGTATATATATATATAATGTAGGTTTTAATTAAAAAATGTGCAGCCCTCTTCTCTAATGAATAAGTGCTGCCTACATCCCCTTCATTCACAGACCTCTAGAGGACACCTTCCAATCCTTACCAGTTCTCAGGCATATGTGCCATTAATACAAAATACTGTCTGTAGCATCAGCTAGGGAATTTGCTATCATACCATATCTTTAGTATGATTGATTAGCAAAGGGATCATGCATATGCACAAGCTTTACCGATTGCTTTCATCCCAGGCTGTCAGCGTCCGGTGGGCTTGTTATGGGGCAAGGCGAAGGTCTGCTGCTACAGTGGTTGGTACTATTGCCAGAGCTGTCACCAAGACAACACTTTCCTGATCCCGGCACGGCTGATACACAACTGGGACACCAGCAAACACAAGGTGGGAACATACTATAAACATAATAAAATTGTGTGTGTGTGCATATATATATATATATATATATATATATATATATATATATATATATATATATATATATATATATATATATATCTTTGTTTAAAGAAACCCTTAACAGTAGGGAAAGTGCTCAACAATTAAGGAGCAAAATAATCCAGTGAGTCAAGTAAATTATTTATTAGACAGTACAAGCCTGTTTCACGCCATAAGCAATCATCTACTGCCAAGAAAGCTACTTGAGGAAAGGACACACCATCTCGTCATGCACATCACGTGCACAGTGGCCAATAGGGACGAGAGAGATGCAACATTCAAAAATTAGAAAACACATGATCGCTAACGGCGGTTCGACATTCAAAAATTCAAAAACACGTGATCACTAACGGTCCAATGGGGGGCGGGGATCTATGTCTCCAACTGCTGGCCAATTCATTCCTGTTATTCAATGTGAACATTGCTGGTTTGCAAATGATAAAATATTTTTTAGTTAAATATAGACTGCACATTTTACTGCTGGTTGAATATGCTTTGTTCTTTGAGAGAATTTTCCAGGTGGTTGAATAATTAATGTTTCTGTCCACCAATGGCCAAATATAGTAACGGCTTAAAGATATTACATTCTTTAAACAGTTGTTTCTAAAGTTACACATGTGTGTATTAAACCTCTTTTTGAATGTTCCCTCTGTCAGACCGACATATGTCTCTAATTTGCCGATAACTCCTTTCGTCTGGCATTTTCCTTCGAGGGGGCATGAGTCGTTCACATGACAGTTGGAGCTGGTGGAGTCCAGTTGTGATGAAGGTGTCATCAATTTGTTCGTGATTCTTGTGTTGTGGGCCAATATTATTTGTTGAATGTTAGGCAGGCAACTGTAACTAATTTTGATGGTGTTCCTATTGAATATCTTTCTCAGTTGATGGCCCGGGGTAAAACACTTATCCAAAAGTTAAAAAAAAACTGCTTACCGATGTTTGTGGTCATGGTATCGGTATCACTGTAGAGTGGGTTGTACCAGGTGATGTTTCATTTTCTGCTACGTTTGTTGATTTGCTGGCAGTCAGTATTTAATGGTAGGTTGTATTTGAGCTTAAAATTATAACCACTCTTTTGTAATGCATAATGCATCTTGGTATGGGGGTGTAGCTTCATTGAAGATGGACTCAGTAGATGGTAATTTTGAGAGTCTGCTATTAATGCTTTCTGGGATGTTCTTCAAGATAGAGGGTGGGTGGTTGCTTTCTCTATGAACCTACTGCAGTGTGTTGTTGGGCTTAATGTACGGCTTGTATGTGCGGTTCCTAAGGTCCACTGAGATGTCAAGAAAGTCAATTTGTTTTTTGTTTGCTTCAATAATGATTTTTAGCCCATTGTTTGAGAATATTTTGCAGATTGTTTTCTTAGTTTGCTTGACCTCTCTTGATGTTTTGTTACAAATTGCTATCCCATCATCCCTATAGAGTCCAACATTGATGTCTAGGTCTTGTAGTTGAGATATCAAATATACTCCAATTAGTTCACAAGTTTCCGCCCAGTAGAAGCTGCCCATGGTTACATCAAATTTGCTACTACCTTTTTTTCTGCCACAGGTTTCCCTTGTGGTACAAAAGTGATTCCTTCGCCTGGTATATAATGTCTCTGTCTTGCTCGGATATCACTCTGTGTTTTGCTGCAAAATCAATGGCTTTGGATAGTAACCCTTTGCTTATGGAGGGGTAGAACTCGCAGATATCAAAACATTAATTTGCAGTTCTTGTCATCTATTTTCTTAAACCATTCTAACTTGGTCTTACCATTCTAACTTGGTCTGTGTTTTTCCATTGGTTTACGGGGACTTTTTTTTTCAAGATTTGATTGCGTAAAGTTTTGAAAGAAAAACTCAAATACCATGAAGCTGTGTTTTGGAATCTTTACTGAAACATTTGCATAACGACAACGGTACATCTGCTAGTGCATCTGCTAGCCATGGCTACTAACACTCATCACTAGCTCCGCTACTTCTGGGCTTAACGTGAACCAAGAGCGTCCCACACTTAACATAGAGCGCCGCCTTTGTGACCAGAATAAACATTAAAACTAACACCAGAAACATTACTAAACATGTTACAAAGCATGGACATTACAACCCTCCATTCCTTACTTCTTTTTTTTTTTTTTAATTTATTTCTGATTTTTCCCTTTTTTCTCCCAATTTAGTGGCCAATTGATCCCTATTTTAATTCAAACACCCACCCTCGTATTGCATGCGTTCGCCAACTGCAACTCTCCGGCCGGCAGTCTCGAAGGAAAGCGCCTCCCCACTTTCGTGACAAGGCGAATCCAAGCCGAACCACTGTTTTTTCCGACACACACAGAGACGCATTCACATGACGAACACAAGCCGACTCCGCCCCCCTCCCGAAGACAGTGTTGCCAATGATTGCTGCTTCATCGAGTCCGGCCATAGTCGGATCCTTCTTTTTTTTTTAACAATAACTATTAACCAGTCTAACTCAAACTTTCTCTTGCATTATACCTTTTAGTCATTTCACTTTAAAGTCAGTGAGGTATGACGGGGGTCTTCTGTTTACTCTGACTGAGTATCTCTGAACAGGTGACTGTGGTCGAGGGGGGTTAGGGGCTAAGGGCTCTGGGATTTGTTCAGGGTGGATTTCGGTCCAGTCCATGCCATTCAAACCACATTGCTGAGAGTGGTGATTTTCAGCCATTGGGAGGATCTTGAAGTGGGTTGAGTTTCTGGTGATGACATGGTTATTGTGTTTGACTGTCACCATATGGAGCCTTTGATGGCGATGACCCTGCATGGGCGGGGATTGTAAGCAGGGCATAGCTTCCCTTCCTTCTTTTGATGACACAGGACCCTGTCGCCTACTTTCACAGCCAAAGGAGCAGCATGGCGCATCCTGTCAGCATTGTGTTTCATCCTGTTCTTTGCCACTGCATTTGCTTGTTGTAGCTTTGCATCAGCCTGAGACTGGAAGGGAAGAGGAGATTCAGGCAGCTTGATTCTGAGGGGCCTACCGAACAGCACAATCTGCAGGCACCATTCCAGTTGAGTAGTGAGGCGTGGCACGGTAGTTGCGGAGGAATGCATACAGAGTCTGTTTCCATGGGCGACCTTCAACATAGGCAGCATGTATGGTCTTTTCAAGGGTACATATGAAGCAATCAGCTTCAGCATTGGCCTGAGGCCACATCGGAGTTATCTTCCTATGCCTGAAACCCAAGTATGTAGCAAAGTCTGCATTTTCCGAGCTTTGGAAGGTTGGGCCATTGTCAGTTTTGACCTCCAGTGGAATTCCCAGTGTAAAGAATATTTTGTCGAGTTTAGGTATCGTGGCTCTGGCTGACGTGGACTGCAGAATTTCTACCTCTGGATACCTGGAGAATTCATCTATAACCACCAAAAGGTTATCACCAGAAGGGAATGGACCACAGAAGTCCACACTAACTTTTTCCCATGGTAACGATGGTAGCTCAGACATGCGTGGAGGTTCTTGCATGTGATTAGGCACAACAGCCTGGCATGGGATGCAGCCAGCTATCATGGTTTCTACTTCTCTATCAATGCCAGGGAATCAGACTTTCTCTCTGATCAACTTCTTAGTTTTGACCACCCCCTGATGGCCTTCGTGTGCCAGTGACAAGGCCTTGATTTGTAATGAATGAGGGAATACGATCCTTGTGCCTCGTAGCACAGTATCATCTGTAGTGGTCACAGTTAGTTTATCTTTGATTTTCTTGAATGACATTAGAGCAGCAAAATCCACTCCGTCAGCAACATCTTGTTTTTCGGACAGCGACTCTCATGAGCCTTCTTTGATGAGTCGAATGGCTTCGCACAGAGTGGGGTCAGTTTTGGTCGCCTCTTGAATTTCACTGTGTCATTGCCTTAGGGACAGCATTTGCTGTAACAAAGTTGACATATTCTTCCGCTTGTTTTTCATTGTCTGAAATGTCATGAGAGATATGTGATACTCATGCATGGTGGCGTGACATATAGTCTGCTGGGTTGTCCTTACCAGACTTGTAGCGGACTGTGTAGTTGTAAGGCTGCAGACGTAGACTCCAGCGTTCTCTACGAGCAGGTGGCTTGGATTTGGGGTTGTTGAAAACCATTCCAACGGTTTGTGATCACTGATAAGTATAAAGGGTGCTCCATAAAGGTATGTGTGAAAATGTTCACAGCTCCACACAATCGCAAGTGCTTCCCATTCTGTTTGTGAGTATTTTTGTTCAATGGGGGACAGCGCTCTACTTGCATAGCTTATCACTCTAGCTGGTTCATTTGAGCCATTCCTTTGTGCCAACACAGCCCCAAGACTTACTGGACTTGCGTCAACGACCAGTTCAGTTAGTCTGTGTGGGCCAAAGTAGATCATCACAGCATCACTTGTTAGACTTCGTTTCATCTCATTGAGAGACCTCTGGTGCTCTTCCGCCCAGGTCCAACGAACAGTCTTTTTTGTAAGTTCTCTCAGAGGTTGGGTTATTATGGCAAAACCCTTGATGAAACGGGCACTGTAATTTGCCATGCTCAGAAGACTGTGGACTTCAGTGGCATTAGTCGGAGCAGCAGCGCTGTGAAGCGCCTGAACCTTCTTGGGTTCCGGAGAGAATCCTCCATCTGAGAATGTGTATCCAAAGAAGTCCAGAGCGGTTTGTGCGTATGAGCACTTGGCCTTGTTGAGAGTGAGGTTCTTCTCCCTCAGTCACTGAAACGTTTCTCCAAGAGCTTGGTCATGGGCAGCTCTTATTCTTCCAAACACGAATATGTCATCACTTAGGTAGATTACTCCTGGGATGCCATCCAGGGCTTGTTGAATGGCATTTTGGAACACCTCTGCAGCCGATGAAACTCCAAAGCTCAGTCTTTTGTAATGTTGCAGCCCTACATGGGTGGAGAATGTTGTGATATACCGAGAGGATGACTCTAGTTCTAGCTGATGATACCCACTGTTCAAATCTAGCTTTGAGAAGAACCTGGCTCCATTGAGTGATTGTATCACATCATCTACTTTAGGTGTGAGATGTCGTTCTGTCTTCGATGGCCTGATTTGGTATCCTTGTGTCCACCCAAATGCGCACTGCTTCCGGGTCTTTAGGTTTTGGAACAGGAACGATTGGAGAGACACAGGAAGTGGGACCATCCACCTTCTCGATGATGTCAAGGTCCTCTAGACGTTGCAGTTCAGCCTCATTTCGCTTCCTTACATGAAAAGGTACTCTTCTGTGAGGTTGTGCGACAGCAGGGACATCTCTCTTTATGTGCAACTTGACTTGAAAGTCATTCAGTTTTCCAATCCCCTGAAAGAGGTCAGCATACTCAGTGAGGAGATCATCCACTGCCCTCACGTCTGTCTGGTTTGAAGTTCTGGTGGGCTGCTCTGGCTGTTGTGGAGATGTGTGAAGAGCATTGGTGATTTTGATTAGTCCCAGTTGACTGGCAGTGTCATAGCCCAGTAGACTGCCATTACTTCCTTGTAGCACATGGAATGTTGCATTTGTGAAGCACGATTTGGATTTGACCAGGGAGGTGAATTTTCCTAGGGCAGGCAGAGGTGTGTGTGAACCATAAGAAAATATGGGAACCGTGCATTTGGTGAGTGAGGGCTTCTGTCTCAGTCTCTGATAAGTTGTTTCATCGATGATATTCACAGTTGCCCCTGCATCAAGCATCCCTTTTATATTGCAGTCACTAACCTTTATCTTTGCATGTGGGAGATTTGCTTTTGGTTGGGAGACTGTGTAAAGATACTCCTCAGAAGATTCTGTGCCCGCGTTTCTTGTTCCTTGAGATGTGATGCCACTGTTTCAACTGGTGTGTACATAATGCACCTCTTGTCGACCTCTGATGCTCCCTTGTGGCCACTTAGAGCTACAGCATTTTGCGAATGTCCTTTTTTCCCCACACGCGCTGCATGTTTTCCCCAGTGCCGGGCACGGCATTTCATCACGGTGGGGAAAGATACCAGAGCAGTTGTAGCATCTTTTCTTTACAGCTCCCCTCCACACATCTACTGCCAGAGTATCTTCCCTTAGATTAATTTGAGCTGCACTTGTTCCATTGCCGATGCCTGAATCTCCGCAAGTGCCATGGTTCTACCGAGTGAGAGAAGTTCGGTCAACGTAATCTCTGATTTCTGTAGCGCGTGACACCGCAGTTTATTACATGTGCACATTTAAATAATCATAGTTTTGATCTCTCTTTTTACATCAGGAAAGTCGCAAGTTGCTGCTAATTGCCACAGCCTGGTGTGATAGGAGTCGAGTGTTTCCCCTGCTAGCTGCTTGTCTTGTCTGAATTTGTAGGTCTCGTAGGCTATGTTGATTTTAGGGGAGAAGTGCTCACTCAGTTTGTCTTTTGCTCGTTTATAGTCCTTTGCTTCCCCGGTGTCAGTGAGTGTATCAAAGACGTCCTGTACACCTTCCCCTGCATAATGTAGAAGCATCGCACGCTTTCTTGTGCCATCCTTTACATCTAGAGCAACTACGAAGTTTTCAAAGCGTTGTAGCCACTTCTTCCAATGGACAGCTGAGTTCTGTTCATCACTGATATCAAAGGCAGGGAACGACGGCAATGCAGCAGCCATGTTAATGGAAAAAAAATTGAATCCTCGTCGCTAGTGTAAAGTTTTGAAATAAAAACCCAAATACCATGAAACTGCATTTTGGAATCTTTACTGAAACATTTGCATAACGACAACGGTACATCTGCTAGTGCATCTGCTAGCCATGGCTACTAACACTCTTCACTAGCTCCGCTACTTCCGGGCTTAACGTGAACCAAGAACACCCCACATATACAAATCTTATCCTAGAGCGCCCCCTTGTGACCAGAATAAACATTAAAACTAACACCAGAAACATTACTAAACGTGTTACAAAGCAGGGACATTACAGATTGTTAATGTTTTCAATGATTTTTTTTTTACTTTCTGATTTCCGTTTTGGTGGGGTTGATCAGTCTACATGTTGGCTTGTTTAAAAGTTCAGTTTGTGGTCCTTCAGGGTGATAAAGGCTTGGTGCCGGGCAATGACATCAATGCGGTTGTCTAATTTTAGGTCCGAGTCAGTTTTTTTGTCTTTCATCATTACTTCTCTTTCGGCAATCTCTGCAGCCCTCTTGTATGATTTTGTAACGTTATTTTCTAGCAGGTCACCGTATTGCTCGGGTTTTAATGTGTAAAAGTTAGTGGTTTTGTCGGCTGTAATTAGAAGCATATCATCTTCTTTTAAAGTTTTTGAATCATTGTGCAATTTCTTCTGGAATGTTTTGACTGGTGGTTTAAATTTGATGTTTTTAATCATTTCGAGCATACCATCTTCAAAGAGCTTCAATTCAGGGATGGACGGTGGTGATTTTGTAGATTTGAATCCATAATTTTTCTTGTCAATTGGTTTATCGTCCGGATTTAGAAGAAAAAAGCTCTCCATCTTACCGCTGTTATGAACTTCTTGGTTTTTGAAATAAGGCACATCAAGTAGTCTCTCTGCGTCGGTGCTGGTATGTTCTTTGTCGAGTAGCCGAAATTTACTTGTTCCGTCTCGGTTTCAAAAATACTCAACAAGATGAGGTGTGAAAATAACTTTGCTTAAAGAAACACTCAACGGTAGGGAAAGTACTCAACAAATAAGGAGCAAAATAATCCAGTGAGTCAAGTAAATTCTTTATGAGACAGTACAAGCCTGTTTCATGCCATAAGCAGTCATCAGCTGCCATCAAAGCTACTTGAGAAAAGGACATACAATTTACTGCCTCGTCATGCACATCACGTGCACAATGTCCAATGGGGAAGGGAGAGGTGCAACATTCAAAAGTAAATTCTTTGAGACCGTACAAGCCTGTTTCATGCCATAAGCAATCATCAGCTGTCAATAAAGCTACAGCTGATGATTGCTTATGGCATGAAACAGGCTTGTACTCTCTCAAAGAATTTACTTGACTCACTGGATTATTTTGCTTCTTATTTGTTGAGCACTTTCCCTATCGTTTAGTGTTTCTTCTTTTATATACACACACACACACACACACACACACACACACACACACACACACACACACACACACTCACTCACTCACTCACATTCTCTCTCTCTGCCCCTTGGTGTACACCTGCACTACACTAGCTTAAAGCGAAAGGCTGTCGCCTGGAACGCCTTTACACAAAAACTGGCCTTGTTGTTCATGAAGACATGTATAACAACCACATACTTCATTATAAGGAGGCTCTGTCCACAGCTAAACCGTCTTATTATGCAAAGTTATTTAGATCAGGCAAAGAGAACACTAGAGCCCTGTTTTCCATGGTAAACAATATTTTATGGCCACTGGACACTCTTGCACCTCACCTGTATTCAGTTGCTCAATGTAACACCTTCATGACCTTTTTTAATGCCAACATTGAAAATATTAATCAGCAATTGACCTCGTCGAACAATAATATGAATAAGATGATTAGATGATGTTTAGATACAGTTCATCTTATTCACCCTTCTATGTTCCCCTCTCTTCTTCACTATCTAGTTTTAAACTCCCAACTGTTGCTGAAATATCTGGTCTTATCCGCAAATCCAAATAATCTCCCTGACAGTTAGACACCCTTCCTACTCATTTAGTAAAAACCTGTCTACCTTCTCTATCCTCTTTAATAACTGATATCATACATTCCTCCCTTACCTCTGGTCTTGTTCCCTCATCTCTCAAAACAGCTGCAATAACTCCAATACTCAAGAAACCTGGTGCAGACCCCGACAATTTGAATAATTTTTGCCCAATCTCAAATTTGCCATTTCTTTCTAAAACATTTGAAAGAACAGTCGTATCTCAGGTACACGCTCACTTGACTAACAACAATATGTTTGAACAATTCCAGTCTGGTTTTCGCACCATGCACAGTATGGAGACAGCCTTGGTGAAATTCACTAATGAGCTGTTGATGGCAGCTGACTCTGGACTCTTAACCATATTTGTCCTTCTTGATCTGAGTGCAGCCTTTGATACCATCTCACATAACATCCTCCTCGAAAGCTTCCATTGGAATAACTGGCACCCCCTTGACTGGTTTAGATCATATCTCTCTGGCTGCTCTCAGTTTGTCCAACTTAAAAATGTGAGCTCACAGTCCATTCCTGGTACTACTGGTGGTCCCCAGGGCTCGGTATTGGGACCCCTCCTATTTATTATTTACCTATTAACTCTTGACCACATTTTCAGGAAATTTGGCATTCAATTTCACTGCGGTGCAGGTGACACCCGGCTTTATCTGTCCACCAAGCCTACCTCCACTCATCCGCCCACTTCCCTTTCTGACTGCTTACTAGAAATTAAATCCTGGTCTTCATACCTCTTCCTCAAACTTAATAGTGATAAAACTGAGATCCTTCTAGTAGGCACTAAATCTACTTTGGCCAACCCTGATAGTTTTTCTCTTAATTATTGACAATTTTATAGTTACTCCATCGCCTCAGGTTAAGAGTCTGGGTATCTCCTGGACAGCACATTATCTTTTGAAGCTCACATCAACAATGTCACTCGGTCTGCATACTTCCACCTATGCAATATTAATGGTCTTCGCCCATCACTTACACCTAACAACACAGCCTGACATGCCCCGTTCTGTGCCCTTGAAGTGCCACTCCCTACCCTGTGTCCTCCTGCCTGATTGCATGCCTCGTCCAGATTGGACGCACCTGTTTCTTGTTAGGTCCTGTGTATTTAGTCTCTGTGCTCCTCTCTCTCTGTGCCAGTTCGTTTTGTGCCTAGTGTCAACTCATGCCAGCCTTTCTCTACTGTTTGTATTTCTTGTGGAAATCTTTGCTCTGCCCCTGGACCTCACTTTTGCCTAACCCTTTTGGATCATCTGTGTGGACCATTGGATTTGATTACCTTGCTTTGACCCTGGACCTCGCCTTCGCCTACTCCTTCATATTCTGTGTCTGTTGGTCTCCTGGTCTTAGTGGACTCTGGGGCGTATGGGAATTTTATGGACTGGGAGTTAGCCAAACAGCTGAAACTCAGCCATGTTCCCCTGTGTGAGCCTCTAGAGGCCAACGCTCTGGATGGTCGTCTACTCTGCAGAGTTACCCATCAAGCCACCCCTGTTCAACTCACTATGGCTAACAACCACGCTGAATCCCTGAGCTTCCACCTGTTCAACTCCCCGATGTATTCTTATCCTTGGCCTACCCTGGCTGAAACAACATAACCCTTACCTGGATTTGGCTACTAGGGAGTTGATGGGGTGGAGCTAGGATTGCTCTGGCACCTGCCTGTGTTCTGTTTCCACCCCGGATCATTCTCAGCATCCTGACTGTTCATCTCCTGTGTCTACTGTGCCTGCTACCTCTGTGACTCCTGCCTCCGTGTCACCTCCGGTGTTGTTGGACCCGGACTTTCCAGACCTCTCCAGACTGCCGTCTTGTTACTATGATCTCATGGAAGTGTGCAACAAGGCTTGTGCTACGTCTCGACCTCCTCACAGACCCTATGACTGCTATTGATTTGCTTCCCGGGCTTTCGCCGCCCAGGGGCCGGGTACTATATTGACTCTTCTCTGGCTGCTGGCATTATCCAACCATCTTCATCTCCCGCAAGATGCTGCATCCCTGCATAGACTACCGTGGCCTGAATGACATCACCGTCAAGAACGGGTACCCCCTCCTTCTTGTCTCTTCTGCATTCGAACTATTGCAAAGTGCAAACATTTTCACCAAACTTGATCTTTGTAATGGCTATCATTAGGTCAAGATACGGGAGGGGGACAAATGGAAAACCACTTTTAGCACTCTTAGTGGGCATTATGAGTACCTCGTGATGCCCTTTGGTCTAACCAATGTTCCAGCGGTTTTCCAGGCTCTCGTGAATGATGTCCTTAGGGACATGTTGGACCGGCTTTTGTCTACTTGGACGATATCCTCATCTTCTCCCCCAATGAAGAGTCAGACGTCCAGCATGTATGACAAGTGCTGCAGTGCCTCCTGAACCACCAGCTCTTCACCAAGGCTGAGAAGTGAGAGTTCCACATTTCCACTGTCACGTTCTTGGGGTACATCATCTCTGAGAGCAGCATGGAAATGGATCCCACTCAGGTCAGTGCTGTTGCGGAGTGGCCTACGCCCTCCAATAGGACTCAGCTCCGCCGTTTCACCAATTTTTACAGGCGGTTCATCCATCGGTACAGCACCATCGCTGCCCCACTGCACGCCTTAGCCCCCCCCCCCGTTTCTGTGATCTCCCCAGGCTGATCAGGCTTTACAGCAGCTGAAGAAGAGCTTCACATCAGCGCCCATCCTCATGCTGCCTGATCCCCGGTGGCAGTTCGTGGTCGATGCCTCGCACAGGGGACTGGGTGCTGTCCTCTCTCAGCAGTCTCCAAAGGACAACAAGTTCCATCACTGCGCTTTCCTCTCCTGGATGCTCAACCCCACTGAGAGGAATTATGATGTGGGGAATGGAGTTTCTGGCCATTCAGGTGGCCTTGGAGGACAGCGCCACTGGTTGGAGGGAGCAGAGCACCCATTCTTGGTGTGAACTAACCATAAGAACTTGGAGTACATCCGGACAGCCAAGCGACTCAACTCCAGACAGGCCAGTTGGGCGCTTTTTTTTTTACCCGATTTAATATACCCTGTCCTACTGTCCTGGTTCCAAGAACGCCAAGGCGGATGCCCTGTCTCGTCTGTTTTGCCCTGACCCTGCTCCTCGGTCTCCAGCCAGCATCTTGCCTGCTTCCTGTGTGGTGGAGGCCGCCACCTGTGGCATTGAGAGCAATGTCAGACGGGCGTCCGCTAACACCCCAGCACCCGCTGGCTGTCCCCTGAATCAACTGTTTGTTCCTGTCTCTCTTCGCTCTCAGATCATCCATTGGGCTCACACCTGCCACCTCTCCTGTCGCCCTGGTGTGTGGCGGACTCTGTTTGTCATTTGACAGTGGTTCTGGTGGCTGACCATGGAGAAGGAGATAGGAGAATACGTGGATGCTTGTCCTGTGTGCGCTCGGAACAAGGTCTCCCGACGCCCTCCTCCTGGTCTCCTGCGCCTGCTGTCGGTGCCCCGCCATCCTTGATCTGATGTCTCCCTGGACTTCGTCACAGGCTTTCCGCCCTTGGATGGTAACACCACCATTCTGACGGTAGGGGGCTGGTTCTCGAAAATGGTTGCATTTCATCCCTCTGCCCAAGATGCCCACTGCCAAGGGAATGCCGGAGGTTGTGTTGTCTCATGTGTTTCGCCTCCATGGATTCCCTAGGGATGTGGTCTCTCATTAAGGACCCCAGTTCATCTCAAAGTTCTGGAAGGCGTTTTGTTCACTGCTCGGGGCCTCAAGTCAGTCTCTCCTCCGGGTTTCACCCCCAGTGCAATTGCCAGGTGGAGCGACTGAACCAGAAGCTGGAGACCGGGCAGCGCTGTCTCGTCTCTCAGAACCCGGCCACCTGGAGCAAGCACCTCATTTGGGTTGAGTATGTGCACAACACCTTGCCTGCTCCGCCCCTGGTCTCACCCCCTTTCAGTGCGCCTATGGTTGCCAACTGCCTCTGTTCCAGAAAGTCTGGCTGTCCACTCAAGACCTCTCCCTGCATGTTGTCTCACCCAAACTGGCGCCCAGGTTCGTGGAGTCGTTCCCCATCTCCCGGGTCATCAACCCAGTGGTTGTGCGGCTCCGGCTCCCCAGCTCCATGAGGGTCCATCTCACGTTCCACGTGTCCCGGATCAAGTCTGTGTGGGAGTCTCCTGGCCCCCGCCGCCCCACTGGTTCATCAATGGTGGGCCTGTGTCTACCATCCGGAGTCTCCTGGTGGTTCATGCTCGGGGTCGGGGCCGTTAGTATCTGGTGGACTGGGCAGGGTATGGGCCTGAGGAGCGGTCCTGGGTCCCCGTCCGCTTTGTTCTGGATCTGTGCCTCATTCGAACTTTCATCGCCGCAATCCTGAGTTGCCTGGGCCGTCTGGTGCTGGCCTTGGGGGGTGGGGGTACTGACACGCCCTGCTCTGTGCCCTAGAAGTGCCACTCCCTACCCTGTGTCCTCCTGCCTGATTGCTTGCCTCATCCAGATTGGAAGCACCTGTTTCTTGTTAAGTCCTGTGTATTTAGTCTCTGTGCTCCCCTCTCTCTGTGCCAGTTTATTTTGTGCCTAGTGTCAACTCATGCCAGCCTTTCTCTAGTGTTTGTATTTCTTGTGTATATCTTTGCTCTGCCCCCAGACCTTGCTTTTGCCTAACCCTTTTGGATCATCTGTTTGGACTAGTGGATTTGATTACCTTGCTTTGACCCTGGACCTCGCCTTCGCCTACTCCTTTGGTATTGTTTGCTTGGATTACTGGACTGCCTTTTCTGTGTACCGAACCCTGCTTTTCAGTAAAGACTACTTTTGAACTCTGACCTCGTCTCTTGTGTCGTCCTATTGAGTCCTCTGCCTAGTGTGTGTTACACAGCACATGCTCACTCACACCCTAGTTACATCCCGTGTTGACTACTGTAATCCTCTTTGGTCTTCCCCTCAAGTGTCTTCATAAACTTCAATTAGTCCAGAATTCAGCTGTCCATATCATTACCAGAACTCCTTCCATAGATCATATCAATCCTGTTCTTCAGCAATACCGTATTGACTTTAAGATCCTGCTCCTCACCTATAAGGCCCTTAATAACAGAGCTCCTTCGTATCTTTCTGAACTCCCTCATATTCACACACCCCCCCGCAGTCTGAGATCCTCTTCTGCTCTCCAACTCAGTACATCATCAGCCTGCATGACTACCATGGGGACCAGAGCCTTCAGTCATTCTGCCTCCCGCCTATAGAACTCTCTCCGACAAGAAATTCGCCACATTGACTCTCTTTCAACCTTCAAATGCCATCTCAAAACGTTACCTTTCAAACTGCCATATTCAGTCTGATCCACGCTTCATTGACTTTTATGCAGATGATGATTTTATACTTATCTGTTGTATTAGGTTTTTATTGTCTACCTTGCTTTGTTTGATTTTATACTGTCTGATGCAGTGCTGCTTATTTTCTTTACTGTGTTCTGAAGGTGTCCTTGAGTGCTCTGAAAGGTGCCCACAAATAAAAAATAAAATGTATTATATAGCATCTTTTTTTTTCGGAAACCGTCAATGGTATTGATTAAACAAATGATAGCAGTAATCCAACTGCGCTCCACATGAGGGCGCTATCTTAAGAGGAGGTTTGGCATGTGGTGACCTTTTTCTGCCAGCTTTATTTTATTTTAACAGGATTAAAAATGACTCTTTTACTGCTGTCACTTGTTACAAGGTCAGGGATTGTCACCATATGTGGTGGGCGGAAGATCTCAGACTATGTACATTTGACCTGTGTGTAATAATGTTCAGCATTACAAGGGTGTAGTATTGCTAGGGAGCCACACGAGGGAGACATTTTTCCAGACATGTGGCTATTTAATACAGTAGTGTGTAGCGTTGCCTGATTGGACCTGTTAAACGACAACTCCCACAAACTAGCTATTGTGAAGATTAAATTGATGAAAGTGCTGAACAAATGAGGAGCGGAATATTAAGATAGATGTAGGAAAAACAACTTTAATTGATGAATGCGCGACGCATTCAACAGGCTTGTACTGCTATGAATTAACTTTTTCCCTACATCTATCTTTATCTACTCATATACTTTCGTAATGTGTGTGTGTGTGGTGTTAGTGTGTGTGTGTGTTAGTTAGTGTAGTTAGCGGGACAGAAAACTAAAGCATTTATGATCCTAATTCTTTTTGGAGGTTGTAGGTATTGTCTCAGAGAGTAAGGGAAAAATCCCAGAAAATTAAAATTACACATAAATATGCAAAATATGCATTTTTCTAAAAATGGCTAAAAACCACTTTTCTCGGCATTTCAGATGATTCTGAGCATCTTTGATTTTTTCACCTATATACATTTTTTTCTGGGACTTAGAAATGTTTTGGCATTATGCAAAATATATGCATTTTTGCAAAAATGCACTTATGATCCTAATTCTTTTTGGAGGTAGTACGTATTGTTCCAGAGAGGACCAGAAAATTAAAATAATTATAATAATTATGCAAAATATGCATTTTCTAAAAATGGCTAAAAACCACTTTTCTCGGCATTTCAGATGATTCTGAGCATTTGGGGGGAGGGAGTTGGGGTGGGGGGGTAAACCACTTTTCTCGGCATTTCAGATGATTCTGAGCATTTGGGGGGAGGGGGTTGGAGTGGGGGGGGTTTAGGGGCAGGGGGAAGGCGGTTAGCTGGCAGGATGAAGAGGAGGGAGATTTAGATGGGTGGATAACCAAACCGCTACATTGTAGCGGGGTTCTTCTAATATATACGTATATATATATATATATATATATATATATATATATATATATATATATATATATATATATATATATATATATATACACACACATATACGTACATATATACTCTGGTAACTGATGAGTGCATTTTTTTGTCCTACATCTATCTTAATGTTCCGCTCCTCATTTGTTGAGCCCTTTTATCAACACCACTGATGGTTTCCGAAAAAAACCCGATATATACACTCACCGGCCACTTTATTGGGCACACCTGTCCAACTGCTCGTTAACGCAAATTTCTAATCAGCCAATCACATGGCAGCAACTCAATGCATTTAGGCATGTAGACATGGTCAAGATGATCTGCTGCAGTTCAAACCGAGCATCAGAATGGGGGAGAATGTTGATTTAAGTGACTTTGAACGTGGCATAGTTGTTGGTGCCAGACAGGCTGGTCTGAGTATTTCAGAAACTGCTGATCTACTGGGATTTTCACGCACAACCATCTCTAGGGTTTACAGAGAATGGTCCGAAAAAGAGAAAATATCCAGTGAGCGGCAGTTCTGTGGGCGAAAATGCCTTGTTGATGCCAGAGGTCAGAGGAGAATGGCCAGACTGGTTCGAGCTGATAGAAAGGCAACAGTAACTCAAATAACCACTCATTACAACCGAGGTATGCAGAAGAGCATCTCTGAATGCACAACACGTCGAACCTTGAGGCAGATGGGCTACAGCAGCAGAAGACCACATCGGGTGCCACTTCTGTCAGCTAAGAACAGGAAACTGAGGCTACAATTCGCACAGGCTCACCAAAATTGGACAATAGAAGATTGGAAAAACGTTGCCTGGTCTGATGAGTCTCGATTTCTGCTGCGACATTCGGACGGTAGGGTCAGAATTTGGCATCACCAACATGAAAGCATGGATCCATCCTGCCTTGTATCAACGGTTCAGGCTGGTGGTGGTGGTGTAATGGTGTGGGGGATATTTTCTTGGCACACTTTGGGCCCCTTAGTACCAACTGAGCATCGTGTCAATGCCACAGCCTACCTGAGTATTGTTGCTGACCATGTCCATCCCTTTATGACCACAGTGTTCCCATCTTCTGATGGCTACTTCCAGCAGGATAATGCGCCATGTCATAAAGCTCGAATCATCTCAGACTGGTTTCTTGAACATGACAATGAGTTCACTGTACTCAAATGGCCTCCACAGTCACCAGATCTCAATCCAATAGAGCACCTTTGGGATGTGGTGGACCGGGAGATTCGCATCATAGATGTGCAGCCGACAAATCTGCAGCAACTGTGTGATGCTATCATGTCAATATGGACCAAACTCTCTGAGGAATGTTTCCAGTACCTTGTTGAATCTATGCCACGAAGGATTAAGGCAGTTCTGAAGGCAAAAGGGGGTCCAACCCGGTACTACTAGTAAGGTGTACCTAATAAAGTGGCCAGTGAGTGTATATATATATATATATATATATATACACTACCGTTCAAAAGTTTGGGATCACCCAAACAATTTTGTGTTTTCCATGAAAAGTCACACTTATTCACCACCATATGTTGTGAAATGAATAGAAAATAGAGTCAAGACATTGACAAGGTTAGAAATAATGATTTGTATTTGAAATAAGATTTTTTTTACATCAAACTTTGCTTTCGTCAAAGAATCCTCCATTTGCAGCAATTACAGCATTGCAGACCTTTGGCATTCTAGCTGTTAATTTGTTGAGGTAATCTGGAGAAATTGCACCCCACGCTTCCAGAAGCAGCTCCCACAAGTTGGATTGGTTGGATGGGCACTTCTTTGAGCAGATTGAGTTTCTGGAGCATCACATTTGTGGGGTCAATTAAACGCTCAAAATGGCCAGAAAAAGAGAACTTTCATCTGAAACTCGACAGTCTATTCTTGTTCTTAGAAATGAAGCTATTCCATGCGAGAAATTGCTAAGAAATTGAAGATTTCCTACACCGGTGTGTACTACTCCCTTCAGAGGACAGCACAAACAGGCTCTAACCAGAGTAGAAAAAGAAGTGGGAGGCCGCGTTGCAAAACTGAGCAAGAAGATAAGTACATTAGAGTCTCTAGTTTGAGAAACAGACGCCTCACAGGTCCCCAACTGGCATCTTCATTAAATAGTACCTGTTAGAGCCTGTTTGTGCTGTCCTCTGAAGGGAGTAGTACACACCGGTGTAGGAAATCTTCAATTTCTTAGCAATTTCTCGCATGGAATAGCCTTCATTTCTAAGAACAAGAATAGACTGTCGAGTTTCAGATGAAAGTTCTCTTTTTCTGGCCATTTTGAGCGTTTAATTGACCCCACAAATGTGATGCTCCAGAAACTCAATCTACTCAATGAAGTGCCCATCCAACCAATCCAACTTGTGGGAGCTGCTTCTGGAAGCGTGGGGTGCAATTTCTCCAGATTACCTCAACAAATTAACAGCTAGAATGCCAAAGGTCTGCAATGCTGTAATTGCTGCAAATGGAGGATTCTTTGACGAAAGCAAAGTTTGATGTAAAAAAAATCTTATTTCAAATACAAATCATTATTTCTAACCTTGTCAATGTCTTGACTCTATTTTCTATTCATTTCACAACATATGGTGGTGAATAAGTGTGACTTTTCATGGAAAACACAAAATTGTTTGGGTGATCCCAAACTTTTGAACGGTAGTGTATATATATATATATATACACACACACACACACACACACACACACACACACACACACACACACACACACACAAGCCAGCTACCTCAGATATGAGTGAGAGTAACATGAATAGAGCCATACTGGCTCAGACGTCGCCCGGGTCAACAAGGTCCGCGTCAGGTGTTGGGAAACCAGGGCAACCTGATGAGAAATGGGCTACTGGAATGCTACTATAACAGCAGACCCCCGGAGAGTGGCTATATGAAGCGAATGTGAGAACGGTGGACCAATAGGAGACCTGCTTCCAAACTGACTCGGAAGCAGCTAGTGGCTCAATGCTCAAACATCAATAGAAGGAAGCTACTTGCATGGCTTGAGATGGAGAGGCTCCAACAGGATGATGATACAGTTAAGCACCCTGCATGCCCACCCAGTAGGCAGGATATACATAAGAACAGACTCCAACAAGCTGAAACGATGACAGCTGAAGCTACCGAGGTTCATGGCCAGACTAAATACAGTCAACTCCCAGGCATGACTTCCATGACTCAGTGACAAAGTACCATCACAAAGCCTGATTGCGGATGTGAACACAGCCTTATGCCACATCTCAACTGCCACCATAACGGAGACCAATGAGCTTGTATATGCCACTGCAACCATAATCCTGAAGATGCTTGGGTACAGGATTAAGAACACAGGTCAGCAACAGTACCTTCCATGGAAGAGAAGGCTGGAAGCCAAGATCAAAGCAGCATGGAGAGATGTTAGCCAGTTAACAGAGGTGCAGAAAGATGTGATGAAAGACAGGCCCTGGTTGAAGAAGTACAACAAAATGTCCATAACTGAGGCCCTGGAAACTGCCAAACAAAGGCTCACACACTACGCTGAAGAGATACACTAGAGAAGTAGAAGCCAAAAGAGCAAATGGCCTGTTCATCAAAGAACCATCCAAAGTGTACTCCCAGTTGCAGAGTAACAAGAGTAACAATTGTTACTGCAGAGTAACAATAGAGAAGGTCAGAAGGAGTTAGATTGTGTCTTTTCCCATGGCTCAACCACAGGTTTCTTTTATTACATTAAGTTTAATTCTTTACATTTGAACATGAAAAGCTTTCACTTTAAGACAAAAACACAAATCCAAACTACAAGAACACATATAAACCAAACTACAAAAAAACAAAACAAAACAAAAACAAACCACTACAAAAACTACAAAGCTACAAAAACACATATCAGAATACTTTATTCATCCCCAGGGGGAAATTGGGTATATCCAACATCTATCCATCCATCCATTATCTGAACCGCTCGCTTATCCTGCTCTCAGGGTCGCGGGGATGCTGGAGCCTATTCCAGCAGTCATTGGGCGGCAGGTGGGGAGACACCCTGGACAGGCCGCCATGCTATCACAGGGCCGGCACACACACACACACACACACACCCATTCATACCTAAGGACAGTTTAGTACAGCCAATTCACCTGACTTACATGTATTTGGACTGTGGGAGGAAACCAGAGCCCTCGGAGGAAACCCATGCAGACACGGGGAGGACATGCAAACTCCACACAGAGGACGACCTGGGATGACTCACCAAGGTTGGACTACCCTGGGGCTTGAACCCAGGACCTTCTTGCTGTGAGTCAATATATAACTGTCCAGAGAGCGAACACCAGCCAGGATGACTAGGAATTGCAAGTCTGCATGGGCTAGCAGTTAGCTTACCCTGCCCCACTTCCGCATCCTGTCAGACCACCCTCGGCGCATCCTCTTCAGGCGTAGCTCTGGGCAGGGCCATGGTGCTTGGTCCCACCAGATGCTGCCGACCAGGCTCCCCCAGCCGATCCAATGCCAGCTCTCCCAGCCAGGCACCCTCAACACACCTTCCTGCACTCCACATGATGACACCAAAAGCACAGTGAATGCCAGGCAAGGCCGCTGCCAGAGTGCCCTTGATTTTATTGGAACTGCCGGTCTGCATGGGCTAGCAGTTAGCTTAGCCTGCCTGCTTCCCTGTCCTGTCAGACTGCCCTCGGTGCTTCCTCTTCAGGTGCAGCGCTGGGCAGGGCTGTGGTTCCTGGACCCACAGGATGCAGCAGACCAAGCTCTCCCAGCCGATCCAGTGCCAGCTCTCCCAGCCATCAAATAAAGACAACTTAGATGCAAACATGGACAAAGACACTGCATGGTTCGTACTAGATTTGGCCGCCGCAAAAGTAAGTTTGCGCTGCCATCTTCCAATACCTGTACTGGGGTAGGCCACTGTAAATGTGAGTTCGCACTGCCATCTTCCCACACCAGAAGCAGGAACATTTATTTTAAATTCCTGTTCTATTGTAGGGAGAAAGAAAAGGTTTAGTGTTGTGTGGTGGTTGTGTGTGAACTGACACGTGGTTTGTGTGGATTATCCTTACCTAAAAACAAGTAAAAAAGTGATGACAAAGAGATTGAATGAGATTGAAAGGAGGTGAAGACGAGCATGAGATGAAGAGATAATGCAAAGGAAGATGAGAAAGAGATTTTCTATGCTACACTGGACAATGAACTGATACTACAGTACTATTGCTAGTACTGTACATGCAAGCACATGTACAGTAACTTAAGGAGGTACAATACTTAGCTCGCGAAGGCTTTTGACCAAGTTAAGGTGCAATGTACACCTACATGAGGTATACCACAGTAAAGATAGTTTCATATTGGATATTCAACAGTTATTTAGATCCAAGTCACAGAAAGTTGAATCAGTTCATCTGGACAGTTCTTTGATACACCATGTGGTTCAACCTGGACACATCGCCAGTAATGAACCAGGGGTCATCAGGTGTTGTGGGTCTTAACATCAGATGCCTGAGCGACCCAGCCGGGGGTGATCAAGCCCCGACTATCCACAGTTTTCACGTGACGTAACATTCATATTCGAACGCCCACCTGGCGGGCAAAACACTTCCCAAACGACAGCATTATTGACCCATCCAGAATGAAAATAAATATAACTGTCTGTACTTTTGTAAGCTTTCATCCTGGCGGCAGTGTAAGGAGAGGGATTCTCCACAAGATATATGTAAACATCACAAAATTGGAGCTCTGGCAGGGACTTCACTGTTTTTAGAGACTGAAATACTGCGGCGGGTGCTATATATGGGTCACAAGTGCCCAAAACTTGTAGTTTGTTAATATATCGTTGTATTTCTTCTGACGTAAGGTGATCCAAATAGTCATTGCTTGAAACAGCTGGAAAATGAACAGGTCTGAACTGCTGCTCTATGGAGTTTCCACTGTTGGCCACCATGCTGGAACTTTGTTTTGCCTGCCAGGGCTCCGTGTCAGTCACGTGACTGAAATTGTTTAGGTAGCGCATTATGCCACACGTCACCCCTCTTCTCCCAGAGCCAACTGGAAGCGTTTTCAGTGGCTTCCAAGGTGTTTCTAATGGCTCTTCTTTGCAGCCCACAAATCCCCAAGAGTCCCAGAGCCCGGTGAAGAAACTGGCGTGGTAAGCCCCTGGAGCCCACTTCAACCGGCTCACACTGGACCTTCCACCCATTTTTTTCCGACACTCAGCTACCAGATCTGCGTACATGGCTCTCTTCCTTTCTTGTGCCTCATCCATCCGATCTTCTCAGGGAACATTTAGTTCCAAGCAAAACCCCTTACTTGGTTGCCACGGACATCAGGACCATGTCTGGCCTAAGTGTGGTAGCTGTGATGATGTTCAGGAACCTCAGTTGTCTCCCTAGGTCAACCAAGAACTGTCAGTCCCTTGCTGTTGCGAACAGCCCACCCTAGGCCTTTGGCTGGAGCTGGGGCTCTCCCCTGCTTGAACAAAAGCAATGGTGCATTTTGTTGGGTTTTGCTGCTTGCTATAGCTGATCCTAGTGCAGATGGTGTCTGCTACTGCCTGCAGAACTTGGTCATGGCACCAACAATGCCACCCCTCTCCCAAGGCCTTTGGACAGCAGCTCAGGATGTGCTCCAAGGATCCCCTTTTCTGGCAGATTTGGCAAACAGGTGAGTCCGCCTCGCCCCAACTGAACAGGTTAGAAGGGCTCAGGAGGATATCGTACACTGACTGAACCAAAAATGGAGCCAAAATCGGTTTGATTCCATCATCCAGAGTTCTGCTCAGGTGATATTTCGGCCGGTTGTATAATCCCACTTGGTCAAGTCCTCTGCTTGCACATACCCACCATTCTGCTGTAGTGAGCTTCATCCACTTTCACTTCTAGGTTCCACCTCTCCTTTCTTCGGGCTCTACCGTCGGGGTCTTGAGTTGCTCCTGAGTCCAGCCAAACCAGTTGCCACAGTACCCAAAAGGATGCTTAGCCGCAACCTTGCCCCAGCCCTCTCAACTGCCTCCTGCACGTGCCACTTATTTCCTTTTCTGACCTCAATACCCACAGAGGAGACCTTGGTGTCAGCAGAATCTCGGCAAAACAGGACTGCTCAGGCTCAGGTGACCTTGAACTACTTTGCCAGACCGCTGAGAGGGATCTCTAGCTTTGTGTTATGCCCATAAAGAGTGATGCTGCTTAAGTTCCATGGCATGCTCAGGCACCTGCACTGGAACTGGTTGATCTTCCTTTCGAAGCCCTACACGATAGTGATTGGAACTTTGTAGTTTAGTGGTGGCCAGAGTCGAGGCAGGATTCCATTTTGATATATCCAGGCCTTGAATTTTCCAGGAAGCTCTGACTTGTCCACTAGAGGGACAAGTGCTGAGGTCATTACTGGTTGCCTGGCGCACCGCTGGTGAAGATGTTACCCGGGCTCTTGACTGGCTTTTCAGTCACAGATGGAAACTGGGTGCCTCCCAAAGAGCAGCTGAACTGGTCAGATACTCTTCCTTTCCTGAGGACCATAGACCCTGATTTTGTGGGATTGAAGCTCATTCTTTCCAATGTAATGAGCTGTTCAAGTACCTTCATGGAGCCACCTGCATCCGGGCACTGATGTAATTGTTGCCATTAGGTCATCCATGAACACTCTGATCGGAGGTTGTCGGATGCCAGATTTGGACTGGAGACATCTTCACTCCACTTCCACAGACTTCACAAGCATATTCATGACCGGCACAAACGGGGACAAAGAAATTGTGCAGCCAGTGATGATATCCTTTTCTAGCATTTGACAAGCTGATGTCGAGGTCCCAGAGGATATTCTCAGGGTAAAGTTGTTGTAATAGTCGAGTATGAGGTTTTGGTTCTTCTCTGGGATATGATGTCTGATCAGGGCCAATTCTACCAGCTTGTGTGGGATTGATAAGTAGGCGTTAGCAAGGTCCAACCACAGCACTGCCAGGTCTCCCTTGCTTTCTCGTGCCTCTCAGATCAGTTGGGTTACCACACATGTGTGCTCAATGCATCCTGGAACACCAGGGACTCCTCCATTCTGCACCAAGGTGTCTTTGTATGAGTTCTTCAGGAGAAATCCTGTGAGGTGATTGGCAAAAATCTTGAAGAAGATCTTACATTCCACACGGAGGAGTGAGATCATCCTAAATTGCTCGATGTTGCTTGCGTTCTCCTCCTTAGGAATCCACACGCCTTCTGCATATCGCCGCTGCTGTGACATATTTCCCCTCTTCCGGATCACCCCGTAGATCTTCAAAAGGCATTCCAGAAACCTGGGGCACCTTTTGATGACTTTGTACAGCACTCCACTCTGGCCTGGGGCCGAAGATGTTCTGGCCGATTTGATAGCCTCCTTGATCTCTTTTAGTGTGGGTTCATTGATGTTGAACAGGGTGCTGGGTTTAGGTGGGGATATAAGGGTTATGCAGTGGCCAAGCTCTTGCTCCCTCACGCTGTCACTGTAGGAGTTGATAATGTGGCAGTTGACCTCTTCCTCAGGGCATGACAGATGACCACTGTGTTTCTGTGCCGGCAGATTCTTCATAAATCCAAATGGATTTGCAATAAAGGCACTGCACTTACGGGCCTTTTCCTTGCCCCTCTCCCTGTGCCACTCAGTGTGCTAAAGGGTGATTAGTCTTTCCCTTACCATGCCTCAAAATGCTGACAAGGCTGCTGCCTTTTTCTCACTTGCCTTCCTGTACTGGCTCTTTAGTGTCCTCAGCTCTTGTCTTAGTTGGGCGATGTTAACTTCCATTCGGTTTGGATTTGCAGTAGTGTTGGTGGTCCATTGTTCCTTGATGCCAGACCTCTCTGAAGCGATGCTCATTATTAAGGTGCTCATTGTCTGAACCTCTGGTCTTCCCCACACTTAGCTGTTGCTTCAAGGACTGCATCCACATCATCATCGAACTGGCGCCACTCTGACTCGGTTGGCAGCAGGCCACAAAACCAGACGATCTGCTGATGGTCTACTTTGGGGTGTAGCTCGTTTATGGAGAGAAACGTTTCATAACTCATCCAAGTGTTTCTTCGGTCTCAACTGACTGCAGGTATCACTGCCCTTATAAACAGCACAGTGGCATAATGACTGAAAACAACAATTGCTTTCATATGCAAATTACCTTGACCATTAACCAGAGTTGCAATGGCCATGTGTGCTATTCGCAGAGGATTGGGGAATAGTTGCAATCACAATCACATCATTGTAAGATGGTGACAGATGCACTCTTAGCCCCCCCCCCACCTCATTTCAGGGATGGTTGTTCCCTCTTAATATAGATGGCCTCTTTGACTCCATTCAAACTAGCATTCCCTATCAAGGATTTGCACATCCTCATCCTTGAAAGAGTGGCCACTAGACTGTAGATGGGTATAGACTGTAGAGTACTTGCCTTATGTGTTAGCTCTTCTGTGTTGTGCCATCCTCTTTGCCAGCATCTGCTTGGTTTCCCCGATGTACAAACCCCAATTCCAATGAAGTTGGGATGTTGTGTAAAGCATAAATAAAAACAGAATGCAATGATTTGCAAATCCTTTTGCAAATCCTTGTATTCAATTGAATACACTACAAAAGCAAGATATTTAATGTTCAAACTGATAAACTTTATTGTTTTTTGCAAATTTTCACTCATTTTGAATTTGATGCCTGCAACACGTTCCAAAAAAAAAGCTGGGACAAGGGCATGTTTACCACTGTGTTACATCACCTTTCCTTTTAACAACACTCAGTAAGCATTTGGGAACTGAGGACACTAATTGTTGAAGCTTTGTAGGTGGAATTCTTTTCCATTCTTGCTTGATATACCACTTCAGTTGCTCAACAGTCCGGGGTCTCGGTTGTCGTATTTTGTGCTTCATAATGCACCACAAATTTTCAACGGGAGACAGGTCTGGACTGCAGGCAGGCCAGTCTAGTACTGGCCACTCTTTTACTACAAAGCCACGTTGCTATAACACGTGCAGAATGTGGCTTGGCATTGTCTTGCTGAAATAAGCAGGGACATCCCTGAAAAAGACGTCGCTTAGATGGCAGCATATGTTGCTCCAAACCCTGTATGTAGGTACATACAGCATACAGCATTAATGGTGCCTTCACAGATGTGCAAGTTACCCATGCCATGGGCAGTAACACACCCCCATACCATCACAGATGCTGGCTTTTGAACTTTGCACTGATAACAATCTGGATGGTCCTTTTCTTCTTTGGCCTGGAGGACACGATGTCCATGAATTCCAAAAACAATTTGAAATGTAGATGACTCGTCAGGCCACAGCACACTTTTCCACTTTGTGTCAGTCCATCTCAGATGAGCTGACGCAATTGCAAGCTTCCTTGCAATTGTACATTGAGGAACGTTGTTCTTAATTGTTGGACTATTTGCTCACGCAGTTGTTCACAAAGTGGTGAACCTCGCCCCATCCTTGCTTGTGAACGACTGAACCTTTCGGGGATGCTCCTTTTATACCCAATCATGACACTCACCTGTTTCCAATTAACCTGTTCACCTGTGGAACGTTCCAAACAGGTGTTTTTTGAGCATTCCTCAACTTTCCCAGTCTTTTGTTGCCCCTGCCCCAGCTTCTTTGGAACGTGTTGCAGGCATCAATATCAAAATGAGTTAATATTTGCAACAAAAAAAAAAAAGTTTATCAGTTTGCACATTAAATATCTTGTCTTTGTAGTGTATTCAATTGAATATAGGTCAAAAAGGATTTGCAAATCCTTGTATTCTGTTTTTATTCACATTTAACACAATGTCCCAACTTCATTGGAATTGGGGTTTGTACAAGTCAGAGCAATCCTCCTGGCACTTAACAGCCCAAACTTACAGTTAAGTCCATAAATATTTGGACAGTGACACAATATTTGTAATTTTGCCCCTGTACACCACCACAGTGGATTTGAAATGAAGTAACTAATATGTGATTGAAGTGTGGACTTTCAGCTTTAATTTAAGGGGTTGGACAAAAATATTGCATTAACCGTTCAGGAATTACAGCCAGTTTTATACATGGTCACCCCATTTTCAGAGGATCAAAAGTAATTGGACACTTGACTAAGAAGTGATTTCATGGGCAAGTAAGACCTTTTCCATCATTATTCCACAACAAATTAAGCAGATAAAAGGTCTGGAGTTCATTCCAAGTATTTACATTTGCATTTGGTAGCTGTTCATCGGAACTCTCAACATGAAGTCCATAGAGGTGTCAATACAAGTGATGGAGGCCATCATTAGGCTGAAAAAGCAAAGGAAATCTATCAGACGGATAGTAAACACTTCAGGAGTGGCCAAATCAATATTTTGGTACATTCTTAAAAAGAAAGAATGCACTGGCAAGCTCAGCAACACCAAAAGGCATGGAAGACCACGGAGCACATCTACAGTGGATGATGGCAGAATTCTTTCCCTAGTGAAGACAAACACATTCACAACATGTAGTGAAGTCAAAAACACTCTTGAGAGGTAGGGGTATCATTGTCCAAGTCTACAATCAAGAGATGCCTGCATGAAAATAAATACAGGGGGTTTATGACAAGGTGAAAACCACTGGTGTCACTTAAGAACAGGAAGGCCAGACTATGTTTAAAAACATCTAAAAACCTACCCAGTTCTGGAACAAGGTTCTTTGGACAGATGAAGCATTGATTAACTTGTACCAGAAGGATGGGAAGAGGGAAAGTGTAGAGAACAAAAGGAACAGCTCATGATTCTCAGCACACCATATCATCTGTCAGACATGGTGGAGGTAGTGTTATGGGATGGGCATGTATGGTTGCCAATGGAACTTGGTCAGTGGTGTTTATTGATGATGTGACTACTGACAGAAGTAGCAGGATCGATTGTGATGTTTATAAGGATATATCATTTGCTCAGATTTAGCCAAATGTCACAAAACTGAGAGGACGGCGCTTAACACTGCAGATGAATAATGACACAAAACAAGCTGAGAAAGCAACCCAAGAGTCTCTCAAGGCAGAAAAGTGGAATATTCATCAGTGAACAAGTCAGTCACCTGGCCTCAACCCAATTGAGCATGCTTTTCACTTGCTGAAGATCAAACTAATGGCCAAAAGACCCACAAACAACCAGCAGCTGAAGGCAGCTGCCGTTAAGTCTTGGCAGAGCATTTCAAAGGAGGAAACTCAGAATTTGAAGATGTCGATGGGTTCCAGACTTCAGACAGTCATTGACTGCAAAGGATTCTCCTCCAAACATTAAATATAATTGCTATAATAATAGTTATGTTTGTTTGTCCAATTATTTTTGAGCCTCTGAAAATGGGATGACCCTGTATATCCATGGCTGTAATTCCTGAACATTTAATGCCATATTTTTATCCAACCCCTTAAATTAAAGCTGAAAGTCTACTCTTCAATCACATCTCAAATACTTCATGCCAGATCCACTGTGGTGTTGTACAGGGGCAAAATTACAAATATTGTGTAACTGTCCAAACATGGACCTAACTGTATATTGCCCTGTTTGTGCTGGGGGACCCGATCCTTGGGGTGGGCCAATTTCTGGTGCAGCTTGTTTTGGGGTTTGAAAGCAACTGAAACGCGGTGTATGGAAAAGACGTGTCTCAGCTGTTCCAACACTCCTGCCACACACAGCTGGTTTATTACACTGGTTTATTACATTACATTACAGTCATTTAGCGGACACTTTAAGCGACTTACAATATGTGCATTTAACGTAGGAAATCAGGAGAACTACTAGTCATCAGAGGTCATAAGTGCATCTAAACGAGCATTAAGAGCAAAACCAGTGCTAAAGTAAAAGCGCAAGAAAGATATTTTTTTCTTTTTTAAATGAGTGATATACTCATTATACTTAGGCAGCTGGTTGTCCTTCTCCTCTCTTTGATCGGCTGGTGCAATGTTTGGGCGTCTTCATTGCTTTGCCTGTCGCCATCTTACAATGCCGTGATTGCAACTGTTCCCCAATCTTCTGTGAATAGTACACATTGCCATTGTAACTCTAGTTGATCGCCACAGTAATTTGCAAATGGAACCGATCATTGTTTTTGGTTGTTATGCCACTGTGCTGTTTATAAGGGTGGGGATACCTGCAGTCCGTTGAGAGTGAAGAGGTCAGATGAGTGGTGAAACGTTTCTCTCAATAAACGTTGTGTCCAGATGAACTGATTCAACTTTCTATGATTTCCGTACCTGGATTATTGAGCACGCATAAAGACATTCACGTCCAAGCTTCCAAGCTAAGTCCCCTCTTCAATTGATGTTAGACATCGTCGAGTGATATACATCTGCTTTGTGCCCCACTAACAGATGTTGGTTAGGATTCGTCACTAAGAAAACACATTAAAAAATGAATCAGTTGGACATCCGGTTATGCGATGTAGGTAGAGGACGCACGGCTGAGGGCTCCAGGTCTCCTTTTTGACGAAACTTGTTTTACCTAGCTTTTCCTTTGAGACTTTGACAAATAAGGCCTCGTAAGACTTACTTTAGCGATATCTTGCGAAATGAGCCACTGTAAATGCGCCAAACCAGCAAGAAGCGTCGACAAAACTCCAGCTAATGCTAACCGTGCATATGCTAACGTTTCCAAAAACACAGCCGAGAAGCTAGCAGCGTTTGCTAACTACCCTTCGACAACGACAGAAACCGGAGATACCACATGTTACGGCTCGCCCACCCCGCACCGTGGCCTGCCCACCCCGCACCGGCAGCCAATCAGCTCGTCAGGGCCAGGCTTAGCTGTCAGGGCTGGGCTTAAGTTTGGTGGTCTCCCAGCGCCCGTTGTTAGTTCGTGCCGTAACGTCAGTAGGAAGCTGCATTGCGCTGGGCCGGGAACCACGAGCTGAAGTACCAAGGAGCAGTTGTAAGGGTTTATCAAGACCTCAGCACGGCACTCGCTAAAAAGCGAGCCGCATTTAATGGCATCAAACAATCTCTGTACCAAAAGAACGTGCGGTTCCACCTACTGTACCCGGCCCGGCTGCGCGTGATTTACAGAGACGACTCGCACACCTTTGATTCCCCTGATGAAGCTCAGAAGTTTTTCGATCAAAAGATAGCTTAAAAAGTGGGCTAGCAAAACGGCTGTTTTGAACCACACTGGTTGGAGACTTGATTACCTGGACTGCTTTGAAAATGGGTAGGGCTATGTTTACTGTTTGAACTCACCCCCTCAACAGCCCTGGGACTGAAGGTATGGTCACGCTCGCTGTATTATTGCTGGGCTACGTTAACTCATTTCTGTTCACCTTACTCATTATAGTGACGTCGCCTACCCCCTTTTTCTTCTTTTTTTTCCTCTCTCTTTTCTTTTCTTTTTTGTATTGCCATCAAAGGTGGTGCTTTCATACGTATATTGATTGTTCACCTGGCCTACAGATGTTGTTCGGTTCAATCTTTAATTTGTTTCTTTCCTTGAGTATGACAAGCTCTTAATATTTCATTGCTGGGAGCCTTCTTTGCTGAAACAGAGCCAGGTTGTATTACCGGAAGGACTGGGAATAGGGCTATGTAGCCTTCAGCTTGCCTCAGAGAGAGGAACAAGTATAGGCTTAGTGTTAGTTTCGTTCATGTTTGGGATGAGGGACAGGGTTATGGGAAGGGGCACCCCTAGTTTTTTTTTACAATGTGTATTTTCTTTTGTTTTCCTTAGAGAGGTTATTCATTAGGCTGTGCATTCTATTACAACCACTTATTTATCTTGTCACTGGCATCACTGTTACTCTACCATTCCTGGCTAAATATGGAAAATAGAACTAGTAAGGCTGGTGTACGGTTTATCAGCTGGAATGTAAAAGGTTTAAACGGGCCTGTAAAAAGAGCTGGAATATTCAATCACCTTAAATATTTAAATTGTGAAAATGCATTTCTTCAAGAAACTCCCCTGTTGGTTAAAGATCAAGTCAGACTAAGAAAAGGTTGGGTGGGCCATGTGTTTCACTCAAATTTAAATTCCAGAACACGTGGAACAGCTATATTGATACATAAAAAAATTCAGTTCAGTGCATCCACTGTTATTTCAGATCCACAGGGACGCTATGTTATGGTGTCTGGGTTCCTTTTCCACAAACCTGTCATTTTGGTTAATGTTTACGCCCCAAATTGGGATGATGATAAATTTATAGAAAGAGTCACATCATTAATACCAGATTTGAACTCACAACAATTGATCTTTGGTGGTGATCTGAACTGTGCAATTGATCCAGTACTAGACCGTTCTAATCCTAAATCCACAACCCCTTCAAAAATGGCCAAATTACTGTCACTCTTTATGGATCAGATAGGAGGTGTCGACCCCTGGCATTCCTTATTTCCACAAAATCAGTCCTTCTCCTTCTTTTCCCCAGTTCATCAATCTTAATAGTAGAATAGACTATTTCTTCATTGATAGAACGTTTCTCCGCTATGTCACTAAAACTGAATATATGACTATAATTGAATCAGATCATGCCCCTGTGTTACTAAATATCACATTTCCTCTTAACAATTTGGGACGCTCTCCTTGGAAACTAGACAAAACTTTATTGGCTGATAAAGCTTTTTGTGTATTGATATCTAAAAAAATTGATGACTATATCGAATTCAATAAAAAAGATCATATTTCCCCATCATTGCTTTGGCAAACATTGAAAGCTGTGATCAGGGGCGAGATTATGTCATATTCAGCTAGATTCAACAAGATGCAAAGGATTAAACAGGAACAGCTCATTAAATCTATAGATACAGTGGATGCTCTGTACTCTACTGCCCCTTCCCCTGAGCTCTTTAAAAGGAAGCGCAACCTCCAAACCCAATATAACGTGTTATCAACTAGAAAGACAGAACGACTCTTACTAAAATCACGTGGATTCGTCTATGAACATGGTGAGAAGGCTGGTCGTCTCTTAGCACACCAGCTTAAGTGCCAAGCAGTTGCTCGACAGATCCCACAAATTAGGAAACCAAATGGGGAGTTAACTATTAACCCAGAAGAAATTAATGAAACATTCGCCTCATATTACTCAAACCTATATACGTCAGAAGCAACAAGTGACAGTATTGATATGGAATTTTTTTTTGATAATCTCCAGGCTCCTTCTATCAATGCAATTCGTAGGACTGAGACTGAACTCCCACTACAACAGACAGAAATCATTAACACAATAATGGCGATGCAAAGTGGTAAAACACCTGGCCCGGATGGGTACCCAATAGAGTTCTTTAAAACATTTTCTAACAAATTATCTATAATTTTACTCGATATGTTTAACAATTCTCTGACTTGTGGGTCGCTGCCACAAACACTGACCAAAGCATCAATTACTCTCCTGCTTAAGTCAGGTAAAGATAACACAGAATGTGGTTCATATAGAGCCATTTCTCTCCTAAACTGTGGTGTGAAGATCCTAGCCAAAGCTCTTGCCCTCCGCTTAGAAACCACAATGCATGAAGTGATATCTGTTGACCAAACCGGCTTCATTTCGGGACGACATTCATTTCACAAATATCCGTCGGCTTTTGAATATTATCCACTCTCCTGCATCCAGTGGGGTACCAGAGGTGGTCATCTCACTGGATGCAGAGAAAGCTTTTGACAGGGTCGAATGGGAATTTTTGTTCACTTGTTTAAAAAAATTTGGGTATGGTCCTAATTTTATTTCATGGGTTAAGCTTTTGTATACTTCACCCAAAGCCTCAGTTGTTACAAATGGTAAACAATCAAAATACTTCCAGCTGTCAAGAGCGACCCGTCAGGGTTGCCCACTCAGTCCACTATTATTTGCTTTAGCTATAGAGCCCTTATCCATTACACTTAAATCGTTACCATCTATAAGTGGAATCCATAGAGGATGAATAGAGCATAGGCTGTCTTTATATGCTGATGATTTATTATTATATGTTTCAGATCCAGTTCTAAGCACACCTCACATTATCCGTGCTTTGGAGAGCTTCGGTACATTCTCTGGGTACAAAGTAAACTTTGGCCAAAGTGAATGTTACCCTGTTAATGACTTGGCTCTGCAAATACAAGATAATGCCTTACCATTCCAAATGTCTAGAAATGGCTTTAAGTATTTGGGCATTAATATCACGAGAGACATGCAAAGTCTTTATCAGGAAAACTTTTCTCCTTTATTTGAGAAAGTCAGAGTAGACCTGAAAAAGTGGAAGTCACTTCACTTGTCCTTGGCAGGAAAAGTGAATTGTATTAAAATGAATGTACTCCCCAAATTCCTTTATTTGTTTCAATGTATCCCACTTTATCTTCCTAAATCATTTTTTAAATCCATTGATAAGGCTTTCATTTCATTCATATGGAGCGATAAGATCCCTAGAATACGTATAGAATTACTACAAAGGCCTAAATTACAGGGTGGCTTAGCTCTTCCAAATCTTTGCTACTACTATTGGGCTGCAAATGTTCAAAAAAATTATGTATTGGCTTCACTCGCCAGATACAGACTGGTGTGACTTTGAGGCTACATCTTGTATCTCATCATCTCTCACAGCCCTGGTCACTTCAAGCTCTCCTCTTTCTATTACACACTTTACTAACAACCCAGTCGTCATCAATACCCTCAAGATATGGTTTCAATTTAGACTGAACTTTGGGTTCAAACATTGTCTTAGCATGAGTCCTATATGCAATAATCACCTTTTTCCCCCAGCTAGATTAGACTCTGCATTCTCTTTTTGGCAAAGACGAGGTATTTCTAAATTTAAAGATATGTACATAAACGGTGTATTTGCAAGCTTTGATGACTTATCACACAAATTTGAGCTCCCTCGGTCTAGCTTATTTCGATATTTTCAAGTGTGCCACTTCCTTCAGAGCCATGACCCCAACTTTCCAAACTTATCTTCAGTCTCAGGTTTAGATGGTATGCTAGAGATCCCTTTTAATTCTAAAGGACTAATTTCAAGGATACATGATTGTATAGCTTCTCTTAAAAACATAACTCTTGCTAAGATTAGGGCAGACTGGGCAGCTGAGCTTGGAGAGGACATGGATGAGGACAACTGGAACTGTGTTTTACAAAAAGTGAATAATAGTACTTCCTGTGCAAGACTAAGTATAATACAATTGAAAGTCCTACATCGTGCTCATTTTTCTAAAGCAAGACTAGCTAAGATTTACTCTAATTCAGACGCAAGTTGTGACAGGTGCCATAACACCCCTGCCAGCTTAACCCATATGTTTTGGTCATGCAACTTACTGGTATATGTTTTTTAAATCACTGTCGGAAGCACTTGATATTGATTTCCAACCCAATGCAGCAGCAGCTATATTTGGAATCACAGGTGGGGAACACTCTATAATGAGGAAAAGCCATAAAACCATCATTGCTTTCACGACAGTGCTTGCTCGCAGAAGAATTTTATTACATTGGAAATCAAAACACCCACCTAAAGTGTCTTATGTTGTTGAGTGATCTCATGCATTTCATACAGTTAGAGAAGATTAAGTACACTCTTAGGGGGTCCAGTGACAAATTTTTCTCCATCTGAGGTCCAATTTTGACATATCTAAGCAAACTAAAAACTTTGCCTGATGACCTAAGATATTTAGTCACCACAGACCACAGTAGGCCTATATAACATTTCACAAATAGAAGTGTTTAAACATATTCAGTTATTTTTCCTTCCCCATACCCTCCCCCTTATATACCAGTTACCAGGGATTGTATATTCTAGGGATATACACTCACCGGCCACTTTATTAGGCACACCTGTCCAACTGCTCGTTAACGCAAATTTCTAATCAGCCAATCACATGGCAGCAACTCAATGCATTTAGGCATGTAGACATGGTCAAGACGATCTGCTGCAGTTCAAACCGAGCATCAGAATGGGGAAGAAAGGTGATTTAAGTGACTTTGAAGTGGCATGGTTGTTGGTGCCAGACGGGCTGGTCTGAGTATTTCAGAAATTGCTGATCTACTGGGATTTTCACGCACAACCATCTCTAGGGTTTACAGGGAATGGTCCAAAAAAGAGAAAATATCCAGTGAGTGGCAGTTCGGTGGGCGAAAATGCCTTGTTGATGCCAGAGGTCAGAGGAGAATGGCCAGACTGGTTCGAGCTGATAGAAAGGCAACAGTAACTCAAATAACCACTCATTACAACCGAGGTATGCAGAAGAGCATCTCTGAACGCACAACACGTCAAACCTTGAGGCAGATGGGCTACAGCAGCAGAAGACCACACCGGGTGCCACTCCTGTCAGCTAAGAACAGGAAACTGAGGCTACAATTCGCACAGGCTCACCAAAATTGGACAATAGAAGATTGGAAAAACGTTGCCTGGTCTGATGAGTCTCGATTTCTGCTGCGACATTCGGATGGTAGGGTCAGAATTTGGCGTCAACAACATGAAAGCATGGATCCATCCTGCCTTGTATCAGCGGTTCAGGCTGATGGTGGTGGTGTAATGGTGTGGGGGATATTTTCTTGGTACACTTTGGGCCCCTTAGTACCAATTGAGCATCGTGTCAACGCCACAGCCTACCTGAGTATTGTTGCTGACCATGTCCATCCCTTTATGACCACAGTGTTCCCATCTTCTGATGGCTACTTTCAGCAGGATAACGCGCCATGTCATAAAGCTCGAATCATCTCAGACTGGTTTCTTGAACATGACAATGAGTTCACTGTACTCAAATGGCCTCCACAGTCACCAGATCTCAATCCAATAGAGCACCTTTGGGATGTGGTGGACCGGGAGAGTCGCATCATGGATGTGCAGCTGACAAATCTGCAGCAACTGCGTGATGCTATCATGTCAATATGGACCAAACTCTCTGAGGAATGTTTCCAGTACCTTGTTGAATCTATGCCACGAAGGATTAAGGCAGTTCTGAAGGCAAAAGGGGGTCCAACCCGGTACTAGCAATGTGTACCTAATAAAGTGGCCAGTGAGTGTATGTACATATTGTGGATATTGTATTTAAATTGTATCGAAATTGTTTCTGCCTTGGACTGATGCAGCATGTATGACTTCAATCGTGAATATGTATGTACACAGTGACATTGAACATGGCTAAATGTGACCTCTTTCACATGTAAATGTATCTATTATTATTACTGTGTATGTGTTATTATCTTATTTTCTTTTTCTGCTTCTCTAGGCGGGTGCACCCCATGTTTTGGTGGGTGGGAAGGGTGGGTGGTTGGGGTGTTGGTGTAAAAGAAAAAAGGAGATAGTCTAATTTCATGCCTATTGTATTTTGCACTTGTTAACATCGCCAAATAAAAAGATCATTCAAAAAAAAAAAAAGAATCAGTTATGTCCATGCCAGTAGCCCCCTGGGATGCCATCTGGGTTCCCAACCGATCAGCCAAGGTGACGTCTGTGAAAGTCAGAGATGAGGTTCTTGTCTAAGGTGTAGATGTAGATCTTGTCTAAGATCTAGCAGGGACCCAACGTCTCTCCTCAGGGCCATAACCCTCCCAGTTGACTAGATATTGCAATCCATCCCATGACGTTGAGCATCCAAAAAATGAATTGCAGTGTAGACAGGGTGGCCACCATCAAGCCAAGGAGTGGGCTGAGTAGTGGGGGGAGAGGCTAGAGGGCGGAGGGCCAACTGGCTTAATCCGGGAAAAGTGAAACGAAGGGTGGACTTGGAGAGTACAGGGCAGTTTTAGCAGTGAGATTGATCACCTTGGCGATAGGAAACAGGCCAATGAACCTAGAACAGCCACACAGTCTGTCCCGGTCGATAACGGAGCCAGAGCTTGTCTGTAGTTAGCTTGCTGTTGATATTGTTCAGTGGTGTGAAGCGGTGTCAAGTGGCTTCTTCTCCAGGTCTGATGGCAATGACTTACAAAGGCCCCAGCAGAGGGAACAGCAACTTCTTCATCCTGGGCAGGGGATAATGGGGGCACTCAAATGGGGAAAGGCCAGTAGTGGAGGAATTGAGGGAGTTACGGGCATTTCCTCTTCGGGCAATATGTCTACTCCAGGTGGTGGGATTAGAAGAACAGACAATGCAGGGCAGTCTCCAGGTCTTGGGTAGCACATTCTGATTGACCGTTGCTCTGCAGGTGCAAGCCTGAGGAGAGACTAGCTGTGGCTCCAAGGAGAGAGCACGAGGCTTCCGGAATTGAAACAAACTGCAGTGCTCGATCTGACACTACATCCAGATGGAAGCCATGGAGTCTGAACATGAGTGACCAGCAACTTGGCTGTTTCCTTAGCCGTAGAAAATTTGGGCAGGGGAATAAAATGCACCGCCTTAGAGATGCGATCTACAATCGTCAGGATAACAGTTTGGCCATCAGATGGTGGTCGGCGAGTTACAAAGTCCAAAAAAATGTGGGACCAGGGGCAGCTGGGGATGGGAAGGGGGCACAAAAACCCAGAGGGGACTTGGGGGTCTTATTCCGGCCATAGAAAGCACAAAGGGCAATGAAGGAGCGAGTATCTTGTACCATGGAGGGCCACCAGAACCGACAACAGATGAAAACCAAAGTACGATGGACTCCTGAATGGCAGGTGAGTTTAGAATTGTGCACCTACTGTAGATCCTGGACCTGGACTGGACTGCTTCAGGGACGAACAGACAATTGGCAGGGCCGTCTCCTGGACTCCTTTGACTGTCACTTCAACTTTACAGTTGGCACAATGCCAATGCCTAATACCTGCCAGTCAGGCAGGTAACATTCTACTGGCATCTGCCAAACCCAGACTCATCCATCAGACTGCCAGACAGAGAAGCGTGATTCGTCACTCCACAGAACATGTTTCCACTGCTTCAGAGTCCAGTGGCAGCGTGCTTTACACCACTCCATCTGATGCTTGGCGTTTTGCTCGGGGATGTAAGGTCTGCATGCAGCTGATTGGCCATGGAATCCCATTCCATGAAGCTCCCGGCGCACAGGTTTTGTGCTGATGTTAATACCAGAAGAAGTTTGAAACTCTGCAGTTATTGAGTTAACAGAGCGTTGGCGACTTTTATGCACTATGCGCCTCAGCAGTTGTTGACCCTGCTATTGTTCCTAAATGCTTCCACTTTTCAATAATACCACTTACAGTTGACCGTGGAATATCTAGCAAGGAAGAAATTTCCCAAACTAACTTATTGCAAAGGTGGCATCCTATCACAGTACCACGCTTGAATTCGCTGAGCTTTTCAGAATGACCCATTCTTTCATAAATTATTGTAAATGCAGACTGCGTGGCTAGCTGCTGGATTTTATACACTTGTGGCAATGGGTCTGAATGAAACACCTCAATTCAATGATTAAGAGGTGTGTCCCAATACTTTTGTACATATAGTGTATTATATACCTCATTTGGCTATATAGACTTGATATGGATGGATTTGGCCCTGGCGGTAGAGGTAGGGGTTGAGGGTTCAGGACCCTACCTAAAACGTTTGCTGGATCAAGAGCTTTCTATCCAGATTCCATATGTCGGGGTACGTCCACTTATCGGGCTGCTTATAAACAGATGTACACACACATGCACGCACGCGCGTGCGCACACACACACACACACACACACACATAGTAAAGCGATGCGGCCTTTTCATTATAAAACACTGTTGTATGACTTCAAAAGCACTATATAGGAATGCAGTTCACAGTTTTTAGAGTTATTTATAGAGTCTGTTTCTGATATACCCTTGCAGGTGTCAAAGCAAGCTAAGGAATTCCTGGAGTTTGTGTATGAAGAGCCACTACTGGACGTGCAGCAGCTTAACCCTAGTCTATATACACACTGTGAGCCGCTTAGTGCAGTGCTGTGTCTTCGTCAGCAGCTCCAGTCATTGCGAGCATACCTGTTCAGCTGTCGAGCTACTGTGGCTGAGGAGCTCAGGCGAAGGTAAGACTTTTTTTAGTAATGGTAGCAGTAATCGTGGTATTGGGGTTAAACTGGTGAGAAAATGTGCTTGACAAAAGTATATTTATATTAGACTTAAGTATTATGCAAAAGACTAATCAGAATCATGTTTATTAGCCATGTAAGTTTGCACAAACATGGAATTTGGCTCTCTCAGTGTACTTAACATAGAATAACAACACTACATTACAACACAACAATCTTCAGTTATATACACAAGGATTGACTACATACAGGTGAAATAAGAGGTGATAAAGTGCAATGGTGCAGTGAATATATCAGAAATACTTAAATAGATGTTAGCTGGTTGCTTATGTACATGTCTGAGTTAGATGGACATGACAAAGCGTACTAGTATATGTGTAAAGTATATACAGAATGATTGGATTTACTGACAGTGTTAGGCGTTCATTTGAATAACAGCCCGCGGAAAGAAACTTCTTATATCTGGTTGTTTTGAGGTACAGTGCTCTGTAGTGCCTGCCAGAGGGGAGGAGTTCGAACAGGTTGTGACCAGGGTGTTATGGGTCTGCAGTGATGTTGTGTGCCCGTTTCCTGAGTCGAGATGTATAAGTCCTGAATGGAGGGCAGGTTGGCACCAATGATTTTCTCTGCAAACCTAACTGTTCATTGTAGTCTGTCCCTGTACTGTTTGGTGGCCGATCCAAACCAGACAGTGATGGATGTGCGGAGGACAGACAGGATTATTTCAGTGTAGAACTGAATCAGTTCCTGAGGCAGATTGAATTTCTTGAGCTGGCGGAGAAAGTACATCCTCTGCTGGGCCTGTCTGATGATTGTGTCAAGTTGGATGCCCACCTTAGGTCCTGGGAGATTGTGGAGCCCAGAAATCTGTAGGTTTTCACCTTAGACACCATGCTGTTGAGTATGGTGGGGGGTGGGGGGCAGTGTGTCCACTGTTTTGAGCGTGTTCAGTTTCAGGTTGTTATTGCTGCACCAGAGGGCCAGCGATCAACCTCCAGTCTATATGCAGACTCGTCACCATTCCGGATAGGGTCAATGATGGTTGTGTCATCTGCAAACTATAGGAGTTTAACAGACGGGTGACCTGAGGTGCAGTCATTTATGTAGAGGGAGAAGAGTAGAGGGGAGAGCACACATCTCGGGGGGGGGGGGTGGGGTGCGCCAGTGCTGATTGTCTGGGTGCTGGATGTGATTTTCTCCAGCCTCGCCAGCTGCCTCCTGTCTGTCAGGAAGTTTTTAATCCTCTGGCAGAGGGGGGCTGGTACAGTGAGCCGGGTGAGTTTGGAGTGGAGGATATTGGGTGATGATGTTGAACACTGAGCTGAAGTCTACAAACATGACCCTTGCGTATGTATCTGGGGAGTCGAGGTGTTGGAAGATGTAGTGCAATCACCATCTTGACTGCATCATGCACTGACCTGTTTGCTTTGTAGGCAAACTGCCGGGGGTTGAGCAGAACGCCTGTGATTTCCTTCAGGTGGGCCAACTACCAGTCTCTCGAAAGATTTCATGACCACAGACATAAGGACAATGGGCCTGTAGTCATTTAATCCTGTGATACCGAGTTTCTTGGGGACCAGGATGATAGTAGAGCGCTTGAAGCAGGAAGGGACTTCACACAGCTCCAATGATCAGTGTGAAAATATAGACAACCTGGTAAGCAAAGACTTTTAAGACAGGAGGGTCACATGCCTTCCGGGACCAGTGCCTTCCTCGTCTTCTGTCTCTGGAAGAGCTGGCGCAGGTCCTCAACACAGATCCTGAGTGCGGGTGGGGGTTCGGTGGGGAGGGGAGAGTGGCTGGCAGGGAGTGTAATTAGTTGTGTATTATGGCTGGAGAGGTTGAGGGGTGTGACAGTTTGCTTTTTAAACCTGCAGTAAAACCCATTTAGGTTATCAGCCAGTTGATGGTTCCCTGCAGTGTGTGTGGGGGGTGGGGGGCGGGAATGGTCACTTGTAGTTAGTAATGTCTTTCAAACCTCTTCAGTTTGATGACGGGTCATTGGCAGAAAACCTGTTTTTAAATTTATCAGAGTAGCACCTTTTTGCCACTAAGATCTCCTTTGTGGTTGTATTTCTGACTTTGTTATACCGGATCCTATCTCCACTCCTGCAGGCTTCCTCTTTGGCCTGACGACGCTGCCTGAGTGTAGCTGAGAACCAGGGCTTAATGTCGTTAAAGGTACAGAAGGTTTTAGTGGGCGCACACAAGTCCTCACAAAAGCTGATGTTAGATGTCACAGTGTCAGTGAGTTCATCCAGGTCTATAGATGCAGCCTCGAATGCACTCCAGTCAGTCCAGTCAAGAGAGGCCTGGATCTCCAGTTTTGACTCATTGGTCTATTTCCTAACAGTTTTAACCACAGGCTTTGCTGATTTTAGTTTGTGCCTGTAGGGTGGGATAAAATGAATTAGACAGTGATCAGAGAGGCCCAGTGCTGCACGGGGCCAGAGCAATAGGCGTCCTTTAATACTGTGTAGCAATGATCCAGAGTGTTTTCGTCTCTCGTGGGACATTTAACATGCTGTCTGTATTTTGGCAGTTCATGGCTGAGGTTTGGTCTGTTAGAATCCCCAAGGATAATGAGTAGGGAGTCTGGATATTTGCACTACATGTTTGTAATTTGATTCGCCAGGTGTTTTAATGCCTCGTTAACACTAGAACGACCAGGGCTGCCATTTTGACGGTTTTGGATTTTTAAAGTTTAATAATTTGGTGGAAAAAAAAAAGATGCCGACCTGCCGCTCCCTGAATTGTCCTGTATTTGCATTAAAATTCGTTTTAAATCAACTGCACAAAAAAAGTTATGATAAGATCCATCTAAAATTACCATGAGTTTTCTAAATGACAGCGCGTAATTTGTGCGTCATCATGCACATCATATCACTTTTTATGATGTTTGTTGGTCATGTCATTTCCTTTGTGAAGTTCATTGCTCTGTCCTAGAAAAACACTAGTGTTCTCCAATGCAGAGTAATAGTCTAAACTTGATTTTTGATTTTTGCCAACATGTCTGGTTACAGCCGCTGTTTCAGACACACCATGACTACCACCAAGGCGTTGCAGTATTTACAGGCATTGGACAGCAGCGATTTTAAATTGTTTGGAAAATAGTATAAAAGTTGTTAGAATGTTAATTTTGGTGTCAGTCGTTTCTTAACAGACATACTAACATATGCAATGCATTGATATCTCAATTGGGTATTTCCTTTGACAGAATACTTCTACTACTATTTTCAGCTGCTCCTGTTAGGGGTCGCCACAGCGGATCATCCATTTCCATCTTTTCCTGTCCTCTGGGTCTTCCTCTGTCACACCAGCCACCTACATGTCCTCCCTCACCACATCCATAAACCTCCTCTTTGGCCTTCCTCTTTTCCTCTTCCATGGCAGCTCCATATTCAGCATCCTTCTCCTAATATACCCAGCATCTCTCCTCCACACATGTCCAAACCATCTCAATCTTGCCTCTGTTGCTTTGTCTCCAACCCATCCAACCTGAGCTGTCCCTTTAATATACTCGTTCCTAATCCTTGTCACGGCGAGAGCAGGAGAGGACCCAAATGCAGACAGCAAGGACAGGCTGGGCTTGAACAAAGCTTTAATAACACAAACACAAACAACAGGAACAGAAGGCAGGTAAAGACAGCAGGAAAGCTCACAAATTGACGTGGCGATCCAGCCACCAAGAGTCTCTGTGATTGAGTGAGACGAACCAACAAAGAGCCTGAGCAACCAAGGGGCATATACTATACCCGGAGGGGGGGGGCAATTAGGGAGATCGAGTGCAGGTGCGCAGGACCTGTACAGCCAGTCGGAGAAAGGGGAGGGAGATGGGGCGCAGGTACACAGGACAGGGCAGGACTCATACAGCCAAACAGAAAAAGGGGAGAGAGATTGGGCACAGGTGCGCAGGAACCGCACAGCTATTTGGAGCAGAGAACAGGCGTGTGAAGCCGGGCAATCACGGTCACTCAGGCACACGGGCGCAGGTGAACTGAAATACCAGTTAGGGGATAGGAGAGCCCCGATGACCCAGATCACACATCCATGACAGGACCGCCCCCCAAAGAGACAGATTCCAGACATCCCAAACAAACGGACCATGAGCACCAAGCAGGACGGACGGAGGGGGTCGGGGGGAGGATGAATGTGGCCAGGGATTTGAGGCAGATGGCCTGAGGGCTGGACCGATGGATAGAGCCGATCTGGAGGGTGACCAGGATGCAGGACCAAAGGGCAGAGCAGCTCTGGAGATTGGGCAGATGGATGACCAGGAGGCCGGTGATGCCAACAGGACCGCCGCTCTGGAAGCCGGCGATGCAGGCAGGACTGAGGCGGTGTTACGGCTGCTTGGGGAACAGACTTCAGAAGCAATGGGACGGCCGCTCGGGGACCAAACTTTTGAAGCGGCGGGACGGCCGCTCGGGGACCAGACTTCGGAGGTGGCGGGACAGCCAATTGGTGAACAGGCTTTGGAGACGGCGGGGAAGCCGCTTGGGGGACGGACTTCAGAGGTGAAGGGACGGCTGCTCGGGGACAGGCTTCGGAGGCGGGAGGACAGCCGCTTGGGGGACAGACTTGGGAGATGGCGGAACAGGACATTCGGGGACCAGACTTCAGAGGCGGCGGGGCGGCCACTTGGTGAACAGGCTTTCGAGGTGGCGGGGAAGCCACTCGGGGGACATGCTTCGGAAACGACGGGACAGCCACTTGGGGGACAGGCCTCGGAGGCGGCGGGGCAGCCGCTCGGGGGACAGGCGTCGGAAGCGATGGGACAGCAGCTTGGGGGACAGACTTCAGAGGCAGCGGAACAGGCTGCTCGGGGGACCAGATTTAGGAGGCGGCGGGTCGGCCACTCGGTGAACAGGCTTTGGAGGCGGCGGGGGAAGCCATTCGGGGGGACAGGCTTTGGAAACGATGGAACAGTCGCTTGGGGGACAGGCTTCGGAGGTGGCGAGGCAGCCGCTCGGGGGACAGGCTTCGGTGGCGACGGGACAGTCGCTCGGGGGACAGGCTTCGGGGGCAGCGGGGCAGCCGCTCGGGGTGCAGGCTTCGGAGGCAGGGCGGCCGACAGCTCGGGAACAGACTGCACCGGCCAACAGCTCAGGAACAGACTGACCAATGTGGGCAGCTGAGGCTCTGGGATGCTGGGCAGCTGTGGCTCTGGGACGCTTGGCAGCTGAGACTTAGGGATGCTGGGCAGCTGGGACTCGGGGGCGCTGGGCAGCTTAGGCTGTGGGGCGCTGGGCAGCTGAGACTCAGAGATACTGTCATGCAGGGCTTGGGAGGAACTGGATTCAGCTGGAATTTCCAACTGAAGAAAGCCACTTCTTGGGCTAAGTCAGGGTCCTGCTTCCAGAGTACGGTGAGAAGCTCAAAGAAGCCTGGCTATTCATTGAGGAAAGTGTCCCTCGACATACCAAAAATCCTCACATGTATACGGCAGGCTGAGCAGGTCTGCTGGGTCCATATTTGGTCGGTCCGTTCTGTTAACGGCAAGAGCAGGAGAGGACCCAAACGCAGACAGCAAGGACAGGTTGGGCTTGAACAAAGCTTTAATTACACAAACACTTATGAACAGCAGGAACAGAAGGCAAGTACAGACAGCGGGAAAGCTCACGAAAGGACATGATGATCAGGAGTCTCTGTGAGTGAGTGAGACGAACTGACAAAGAGCCTGAGCAACCAAGGGGCAGATATACCTGGGGGGGGGGCAATGAGGGAGAGCGGGCACAGGTGCGCAGGACCCGTACAGCCAATCGGAGAAAGGGGAGGGAGATTGGGCGCAGGTGCGCAGGAACTGCACAGCTAATTGGAGAAGGGAACAGGTGATTGAAGCAGGACAATCAGGGTCACTCAGGCACATGGGCACTGGTGAACTGAAACACCAATCGGGATGGAAGAACCCCGATAACCCAGATCACACACCCATGACAATCCTGCCCTCTTCATCACTCCCAATGAAAATCTTATCATATTCAACTCTGCCATCTCCAGCTCCGCCTCCTGTCTTTTCATCAGTGTCATTTTCTCCAAACCATATAACAAAGCTGGTCTCTCAACCATCTTGTAAACCTTCCCTTTAACTCTTGCTTTTATCCTTCTGTCGCAAATCATTCCTGACACTCTTCTCCACCCACTCCACCCTGCCTGCACTCTCTTCTTCACCTCTCTTCCGCACTCCCCATTACTTTGGACAAGTATTCAAACTCTTATGTCTTTGTCACTTCTACTCCTTGCATCCTCACCATTCCACTGTCCTCCCTGTCATTCACGCATACGTATTCCATCATTTATCTTGACAGGATATAAAGTTTAAAAACCATGACCACCCATGCCGCCCATAGTCGTTCTAGTAGTTTTTACTGTTTTACTGTTTCAGTGGTTATTTTCCGTTCTTTTTTTTCTTTTACATTTCACTTTTTATAGGCCTTGTTACGTTTGTTAGATTAGCAATACGTGATTTCCGTTTTATTTCAAGTAATATTTTCCCTTTTTCTATTTGCTATTCAAGTTCGACCATGTCTCCCGGAAGTTTAAATTGTTTAAAAATAGTATTATAGTTGTTAAAATGTTAATTTTGATGTCAGTTGTTTCCTAACAGACATACTAACTTATGCAGTGCATTAATATCTCAATTGAGTATTTGTCTTGTCAGAATATAGAGTTTAAAAACCAGCTGTTGTTTTGACCGCCCATGGTCGTTTTAGGTAGGAGTGAAATCCTGGTCGTTCTAGTGTTCACTCAGGCCTGTGGTGGGATTTAGACACCGACCAGAATAATTGATGAAAATTCCCGTGGTGAATAGAATGATTTACAGTCAATGAAAAGGGTCTCTAAGTGAGAACTGTATAATTTCTTGAACACTGTGACATCCGCACATCCAACCTTTGTTTATGAAGAAGCACTGAACTACACCATCAACAGTGACAAAATCCATCCCTAAATAGCAGAAATGTCCATGCTCCTTGCATCACATGGAACACAGACTTCAATTGAGGAATTACATCTGTTGAAAAGTTTTGGACTCTGCCCAAAGAAAATCATCTACATGACATGCAAGTACTCCAGTAACCTTAAACTCCTCATCTAACCAACAAGAGACTGCTGGATCCACCTGCGACTCTTTACCACCTGTGCTCAGCATGATTTCTTGCACTTTGTTATACCAATACAGTGATGCGTCATCAAGACCATATACACATTTCTTTAGTTTCCATAGAGCACTTTCACTTCCTACCTCAGGAGGGGGGCGAATATAAATATCCCTGGACAGCTCCATGCCCTGCAAGAATGCAGATTTGATGTCCATAGTATGGACTTGCCACCGAGTTTGACAGATTACTGTTAACAATAGCCTGAGATTCAGAAGCACAGGTTGGGGAATCTTTCTGCAACTTGAGCCGTACTTTGGGCACAATACCCTTGGAAATTTCTTTGAGACTACAGACCCATTTGGTGGAGACACACTTTTGACCTGCATCTTCAGCCTCCTCAAAAACATCATTATTGTGCCAATTCTTCATTTATTCCTGTTTAGCTGTGTCAAATGCAATCTCTTTGGTTATAAGCATCCATGTCTTCTGCTTTAATATTAAGACTATCAACATGTGACATGTCAACTGACTCCTTTTGTCCATCACTGTCATCAGGCTCAAGATGTTGAAGGTTATACCAATTTTTGTTCTTGTAGCTTTAGCTCTGCCTAAAACTCTGGCTCTATGTAGAACACAGTCATCCCTGTTCCTAAATGTTACAGTCTGTCCTGTTCTTAACTTTACACCTGCAGAAGAGACAGGGTTACCACAAACATTGTGCTCTGTTTCAGTTTGTGTTACTGGTGGATGCACCACTTCACCTGTATTTAATGCAACTTGATTGAATGATTGATTGATTGATTGACGTCCTGTTCATTGTCTGTATTTTGTTCACTGTCTGAGCTATCTGCTGCATTGTTCACGATGCCTTTCTAACTTTCTGTCTCTCTGTTAGCGTTATCTTGTACAGTTTGTCTCCTATCCTTAAACACGTTAAATTGGATTTACTTAGGTGGTTGTCACTTCCAGTTTCCTGGCTGGGATGGATAGCTGTTATTAAAGTGAATATACTCCCTAGATTTTTTTTATCCTATGCAACTCTGGTCTGATGAAACCAAGATTGAACTCTTTGGCCTGAATGCCAAACATCACGTCTGGAGGAAACCAGGCATCTGTCATCACCTTGCTAATACCATCCCTACAGTGAAGCATGATGGTGGCAGCATCATGCTGTGGGGATGTTTTTCAGTGGCAGGAACTGGGAGACTAATCAGGATCGAGGGATAGATGAATGGAGCAAAGTACAGAGAGATCCTTGATGAAAACCTACTCCAGAGTGCTCAGAACCTCAGACTGGGGCGAAGTTTTACCTTTCAACACGACAACGACCCTAAACACACAGCCAAGACAACGAAGGAGGTGGCTTCGGGACAAGTCTGTGAATGTGCTTGAGTGGCCCAGCCATAGCCCAGACTTGAACCCCATTGAACATCTCTGGAAAGACCTGAACATAGCTGTGCAGCAACGCTCCCCATCTAACCTTACAGAGCTCGAGAGGATCTGCAGAGAAGAATGGGAGAAATACCCCAAATATAGGTGTGCCAAGCTTGTAGCTTCATACCCAAGAAGACTTGAAGCTGTAATCGCTGCCAAGGGTGCCTCAACCAAGTAGTGAGTAAAGGGTGTGAATACCTCTGTACATGCAATATTTCATTTTTTTATTTTTAATAAATTTGCAAAAATTTCTACAAAACCTTTTCCGCTTTGTCATTATGGGGTATTGTATGTAGATTGATAAGAAGAAAAAAAAGGAATTTAATCCATTTTGGAATAAGGCCGTAACATAACAAAATACGGGGAAAGTGAAGGGGTGTGAATACTTTCCGGATGCACTGTATTATAATACATTAAAAATCCCACTCTGTTGGGGGTACCGTGGGAGTATGGGGTACCGGGGCAGTTGCTACAAGCCATCCGGTCCTTGTATAACCAAAGTGAGAGCTGTATGCGCTTTCTCAGCACAGTCAAACATGTTTTCGTTGGGTGTTGGACTCCACCAAGGTTGTCCCTTGTCTCCGATTCTGTTTGTGATATTCATGGACAGGGTCTCAAGGTGCAACCAAGGTGAGGAGTGTGTCCATTTTGGGAACCTCAGAATTGCATCTCTGCTCTTGGCAGATGATTTTGGTTTTGTTGGCTTCATGACAACGCAACCTCCAGCGTGCACTGCGGCGGTTTGCAGTTGAGTGTGAAATGGCTGGGATGAGAGTCAGCACCTCCAATTCTGAGGCCATGGTTCTTTACCGGAAAATGGTGGATTGGTCCCTCCGGGTTGGGGATGACTTGTTGCCTTAAGTGAAGGAGCTCAAGTATCTCGGGGTCTTGTTCACGAGTGAGGGTAGGATGGAGCAGGAGATTGACAGGCAGATTGCTGCAGCATCAGCAGTAATGTGACTGTTGTACCAGACCATTGTGGTGAAGAGGGAGCTGAGCTGGAAGGTAAAGCTCTCAATTTACCAGTCAATCTTTGTTCCAACCCTCCCCTATGGTCATGAGCTTTGGTTAGTGAGCGAAAGGGTGAGTACAGTACAAGTGGCTGAAATAAGTTTCCTCCATAGGGTGTCTGGGCTCAGTCGTAGAGATAGTGTGAGAAGCTCGGATATCCGGAGGGAGCTTTGGAGTAGAGCCGTTGCTTCTTTGCGTCGAAAGGAGCCAGTTGAGGTGGTTTGGGCATTTGATTAGGATGCCTCCTGGGCGCCTTCCTTTGGAGGTTTACCGGACACAGCCAACTGGGAGGAGACCCTGGGGTAGACCCGGAACTCGCTGGAGGGACTACATGTCCAATCTGGCCTGGGAACACCTTGGGATGCCCCAGGAGGAGCTGGAGGGCGTTGCTGGGGAGAGGGACATCTGGAGTGCCCTACTTAGCTGGCTGCCACCGCGACCCGACCCCAGAGTAGTGGCTGATAATGAATGAATGACATTAAGAATCCAGCATGATCATGTTATGAAGCGATGTTATATGGTAACACTTTCTGCAAAGTAGATCTTTATGATACAGAATGAGAAGTAATAATGGACTAAACAAGTAATTGCGTTTTTGCGACTACCTATAAAAACTTAATGATTTATACGTGGTTATAAAGGACATTATATGTGATTATAAAACACATGATGTTTTATATGTAGATGCTATTCTTATCACTATGAACAATTCTAATGACAATGCTTATAATATACTACAACTCTCCATTTGAAAACCATCTCATTATACACCTAGAATTTATAGGGCATTGTTAGTCTGTTATTTTAACATATCAGGGATTTATTAACCACTTTTGATGCATTTTTTTCTGCTTTAAGTAAAGTGAGTTGCTCACAGTGTATTATAAAGCTTAATGAGCCACTTTTTGCCCACTTTGATTAAAGTCAACCACTTGCCCATATGTAGCTGATAGAGCTGTATGAACTTCTGTTCATGTTCTTTTGTCCAGTTTGAAGTATAGCAAAACCCTAAACTATTTTATGAATTTGTTGCCATCTGAACTTTAAAAAACACATTAAGCTTAAAAATGTACTCGGTACTCTGGTATAAGCAAGACAGCTACAGCTAATGATGGGGGTGTTAGATTTAGTTGTTCTTAGATCACGGAGTAGTCCTGTTTCAAAGAAAAAAAGGTTTGTACGGGGAAGGGGGCATGATAGTGAAAATCTAACGGAGTGTTTTTCCAACGCTCCGTAAGATTAATATGAATGACTTTGCATATATGCAGCTAGAGCAGTCATATTGTCAAAAGTACATGAAGTCCTCCTACTTGATATTTTTTATTTTTTTATTATTATTTTTTTGATTAGCTCTAAGTCTTTTCACCTCTGTCGTTTCACAGGATCTTACCCAGGGAATATTTGCTGCAGCACATCCACCTGTACTCCATGGCTGACCTCCAGCAGGTAATGCCATCTCTTCAATAGCTGTCAAGCATTTATATGTACTACTCTTAAGATTTTGTGCGTGTGTGTGTGTGTGTGTGTTTATTTAGATTGACATGCTTTATTGTAGCAGGGGGATAGGTGGTTATCACCAGTCACGATGGTAAGGAGTAGCTTTTACTGTAAAGCTTTTCTCCATAGATTTACCATATAATACTGGCAGCATTGTATCCAGCTTTTATTCTGTATATTTACAACATTTCTATTGCAGTTAAAGTCACAGAATTTTCCTGTGAATGAACATACAGTCTAATACTGTATCGTTGTACTTTTAAAGTGTTAACACTAACAGATTTACAGACATATACTGTATATGTAGCAGCTGTAAGGTGGTCACTCACAGACTGAGTACCAGTCACACTAGGAATCAGGATCTGCACGTTTATTCTGTAAAAGTAGCGCAGGGCACAGTCAGTATACACACACACACACACACACACACACACACATGCACACACACACACACACAGTGGCAGGCTGTCTCCAATTCACCATTACAAAATCTGCTCAACTTTTTTTTTGTGTTAAAATTAAATATATAACAAAATACTGCTATAAATAAAATGCATGCACACTAAAAGAACGCATGCCCTTACAGTGGTTACACATGTATTTGAAATCAGTAATTAAAGTAAAAATAATAAGTGAATGTATTATCCTCTGAAACAGTATTTTGTTTTTGCTACAAGTCTTGCCCTCTAGTTACAGCTAGGCATCGCTTCAGAAAAAAAAATAAAAGTGCACATTAACTAAGGAGCAGATTTATTTTCGTTAGGCTACTCATTCTGTTGGGGGCCGGAAAGGAACCAGTGAAGGAGTCCGGCAGGGTCAAGCCCATAGGCACGTTTATTTCTATTCAGGGAAGGGAAATGCGGGATGTGTATGGTGCAACTAGAGTCCTGGATGTGGGGTGTGTAAAAAGACTATGTGTCTGTGAGCAGGGCGAGTGTGGTGCGTGTGTGCAGGAATGTAAATGACTGGAGGGTGTTTGTGCGTGTTGGTGAAGCGCAAGTCCAGGAGTATGGGTTCTGCTGGAGGCAGTGTGGGAGCACAAGGGAGGGGTCCGAGGAACACAAGGGACGTGAGGCAGACGGAGCCCGAGAAGCACCGGCACCGGGGGTTCTGGGAGGACGGGGGAGAGAGACACAGAATTAGACTCAGGAATCACAACATAGGAATTGCAGGAGAAAAACACAGCCAAAGACTCTAGCGATCTACTGGGTAACTACCGTACTAGATGGCACAAGCTGGCCACGATTGCACGTCAGCGTCCTCTCTTATAGCTGGCTGCAGATTGGCTTCAGGTGCGCTGATCACCGATGAGCCTCTGGTGCGTAGCTACGCTCTCAACGAGCGCGCTGATTGAACCCTGCGGAGACGCGCCTTGCATCTGGACCACAACTGTACCCCCCCTCCTACCCGAGCCACCGGGCGACCGTCCAGGGGCGTCAGGGTGTTCCAAGTAGAAGTCCGACAGGAGGGCGGGGTCGGCGATGTAAGACCGGGGCACCCAGCTCTGATCTTCCGGACCGTAGCCCTCCCAGTCCACCAGGTACTGGAAGCCCCTCCCACGGCGGCGGAAACGCAACAGCTTCCGGACCGGCCAGACCGGGTCGCCGTCCTGGAGTACACGGGGAGGAGGCAGGGCTGCGACAGGTGGGAAGAGGGCACTGACAGACACAGGCTTCAGCTTGGAAACATGAAACACGGGATGTGCCCGAAGAGAAGGAGGGAGAGACAAACGCACCGCAGTGGGGTTGACGATCCTCTCCACAGTGTAGGGTCCCACGTAGCGAGCGGCGAGCTTGCGAGAGGTCGTCGGGATGGGGAGGTCCTTGGCCAGGAGCCAGACACGCTAACCAGGCTGGTAGACCGGGGCTGGGACGTGATGCCGGTTAGAGGAGAGTTGGGACCGGTCGTTGGCTCGCAGCAGGGCGGCATGAGTAGACCTCCACATGCGGCGGCATCGGTGGAGATGATCCCTGGCTGATGGGACTGCCACCTCAGTCTCTTGCTGGGGAAACATGGGGGGCTGGTAGCCCAGTGAACATTCAAAAGGAGACATTCCAGTGGCAGAGCTAGTCATGGTGTTGTGAGCATACTCAACTCAGGCCAGGTGCTTGCTCCAGGTGGAGGGGCTGCTGGTGGTCACACACCTCAGGGCAGACTCCAGGCTCTGATTGGTGCGCTCCGCCTGTCCGTTTGTCTGAGGGTGGTAACCAGAAGAGAGGCTGACCATGGCCCCAATCCCCCTACAGAAGGCCTGCCACACCTGGGAAGAGAACTGGGGACCCCGGTCAGAAACAATGTCCAGGGGAATGCCATGGAGACGGACCACGTGGACAACCAGCAGTTCGGCGGTCTCGGCGGAGGACGGGAGCTTGGGGAGCGCCACGAAATGGGCCTGCTTGGAAAAACAGCCGACAATGGTAAGTATGACTGTGTTACCCTGAGACACCGGGAGTCCAGTCACGAAGTCCAGGGAGATGTGTGACCAGGGGCGACTGGGGACCGGGAGGGGACGCAGGAGACCAGCAGGGGGGCGATGGGAGGTCTTACTCCGGGTGCAGGTGATACATGCCTCCACAAACTCCCGAATGTCAGCCTCCATGGTAGGCCACCAGAAGCGCCGCTGGAGGAAGGACAGTGTCCTGGAGGCGCCAGGGTGGCAGGTGAAGCGGCTGGAGTGGCCCCACTCGAGAACCCTGGAGCGGACAGGGGCAGGCACAAACAGACGGTTAGGGGGAACGTTACCAGGGCTGGGGTGAGTTCGCTGGGCGGTCCTGACCAGAGAGTCGATGGCCCAGGTGACGACGCCCACAACACAGGTAGGAGGCAAGATGGTGCCCAGGGCACCCAGGAGGGTGCCCTGGGCACCATCTTCTTGTAGAGGGCATCAGTGTTCTTAGCCCAGTCCAGTTTATTGTCTATATACACTTCCAGGTACTTATAGTATTTCACAGTGTCAACACTGACCCCCTGGATGGAGACAGGGGTCACTGGTGTCATCTGTCATCTCTCTCCTCAGGTCAACAATCAGCTCCTTTGTCTTAGTCAGGTTGAGCTGCAGATTGTTCTGCTCACACCACGTGACAAAGTTTCCCACCACAGCCCTGTACTCAGCCTCCTCGCCATTACGGATGCATCTGACTATAATAGAGTCATCAGATAACTTCTGAAGATGGCAGGACTCTGTGTGGTAGTTGAAGTCCGTGGTGTAGAGGGTGAAAAGGAAGGGAGACAGGGCTGTCCCTCGCAGAACCCCAGTGTTGCTGACCACTCTGCCTGACACACAGTGTTGCAAGCGCACATACTGTGGTCTACCAGTAAGGTAGTCAACAAACCAGGACACAAGGCGGGGGGCATCTACCTGCATTGCTGTCAGCTTCTTGCCCAGTAGAGCTGGCCAGATGGTGTTGAAGGCACTGGAAAAGTCAAAGAACATGACTCTCACAGAGCTTGCTGGCTTATTCAGGTGGACATTGGCACGGTTAAGCAGGAAAAAGATGGCATCCTCAACTCCCAGTCGGGGTTGGTAGGCGAACTGGAGGGGGTCTAAGTGTGGCTTGACCGTGGGCCGAAGCTGCTCCAGGATAGAGTCTTTTCAGAATCTTCATGATGTGTGAAGTCAATGCTACTGGTCTGTAGTCCTTGACGTCCCTGGGATGCGACATTTTAGGCACAGGAATGAGGCAGGATGTTTTCCACAGCACGGGGACCCTTTGAAGTCTAAGGCTCATGTTGAAGACATGGTGAAGCACTCCACATAAGCGAGGGGCACAGGCTTTGAGCCCCCTGGGGTTACCACCATCCGGGCCTGGCGCCTTGCTTGCATGAAGTCTCAACAACTGTCTTCTGACATGGTCAACCGTGAAGCACACTGTAGGTGTTACAGGTAGGGGGGGTCGTCAGGATGGAGAGGGCCATTAGTCCAGGAACCCGGGGGGGGTAGGGCCCCCACTGGAGGCTGGGGGGATGTAAGGAGGAGGAGGGGGTGTGTGTTTTTGAGGCATCCTGATGACACGCCAGCACAGTTGGTGTTCAGTGGCCGTGGGTTCTGTGCTCTTGCAGTGTGTTCTAGCAAGAATCTCAGCATGGGGAACATGGTCACGCCACGTGATCCCCATGATTCGCTGCAGACACCTTATGTGGAACTGCTCCAGCAACCTTAGGTGGCGGCTGTATGTGACCCAGGCTTCACAGCTGTATAGAAGAGTTGTGATACAGACAGCTTTGTAAATGGTAATTTTGGTGTGCAGGTGGAGGTGTTTGTTTTGGAAGACCTTGCGTCGGAGTTTGCCGAAGGCTTCACAGGCTTGTTCAAGTCTATTATGAGTTTCGTGATCAGTGTTGCAGCCCTCAGAAAGGATGCTGACCGGGTAGTTGAAAGATGGAGCAACTGAGTGTGATTGGTATTCTATAGTGAAGACATGCATAGTGGGGGGGGAGGGGTCTGGACCTCCACTGGCATAATACCTCAGTCTTGGTGGTGTTGACTGATAGACCCAGCCTGCTGTAGGCATTCACAACTGTGGCAAGGATGGTTTGCAGGTCTTCTGGTGTGTGAGCTACAAGAGTGCAGTCATCAGTGTACTGCAGCTCAAGGACCTGCACCTCAGACAACTTGGTGGTTGCCTGGAACCTTCGGATGTTGAAGAGGTTTCCATCGAGCCTAAGGTCTATTGTGATCCCACTACTGTCCTCCAGATCTTTATGAAAAAATTTTCTCGGAGGAGAATCGTCACCTTAATGTGGCGGAGGGCTTTGTGTGTCCCGGTGATCCTGGGAGCTGTGTTGTTGGGGGCAATAGCCCCTGGTAGGGTCTCCCAAGGCAAATTGGTCCCAGGGGAGGGGCCAGACTAAGAGCGATTCCCAAAAAAAAAAAAACCCAATGAATTTACACCAGCAGAGTTACAGCACCTCGCCCAGAAAAGGGAAACCGCCAGCGAGCGCCTGGTGGCCAGGCCTTGGCCCATGGGGCCCGGTCGGGCCCAGCCTGAAAAAACAACATGGAGCCACCACCCCATGGACCCACCACATGCGGGGATGAGCATTGGAGTAGGGTGCAATGTAGTCTGGGCGGCAGGCAAAGGCGACTTCCGGCATCATAGATTGGTTTTGTGACACATAGGAAGTAAATGTTGAAGAGTACTGGTGCCAGCACACACCCTTGCCTCACTCCAGTGCATACATTAAAGGGCTCCGATTCCTGTCCGCCTATGGCCACCTGTGCCACCGTCCCATCATAGAACTGTGATAAAATGTTTAATTTTTTGCTTGGACAGAGACATTTTCTCAGGATTTTCCAAAGTAGCTCTCAATTCACAGTGTCAAAAGCTTTGGAGAGGTCGACAAAAGCCACGAAAGGGTCCTGATGTTGTTTGCAGCACTTTTCTTGTAGCTGTCTTACTGTGAAAATCATATCCACAGTACTCCTGTCCTTGCTGAAACCACACTGTGACTCTGGCAGCAGACGTTCTGCCAAGTGCATCACCATCCTGTATAGCATAACGTTTGATAGGACCTTGCCTGCAACAGCTAGTAGGGATATGGGACTGTTGCCGCAGATGGACTTGTCACCCATGTTCTTGTACAGGGTGACAATGCTAGCATCACTCCATTGTTGAGGGACACTCTCCTAGTCCCAGACCTGCAGGATGTACTGGTAGATCATTCTGGTGCACATGTATCCTCCTTGTTTTAGGAGTTCTGCTGAGATACCATCACTGCTAAGGGACTTATTGTTCTTGAGGGAATTGATGGCTACAAGTACCTCTTGAAAAGTAGGTGAGTGGTCAAGGTCTGGGATGGGTGGATGAATTGACAACTCTTCCAGAATGGATTGGTCAGTTGGTGAGTGCTGGTCAAGTAGGGCCTCAAAATGTTCAGCCCACCTTGCCAGGATCCGCTTTTGGTCTTTCAGGGTTGTCAGTCCATTCACTGACTAAGGGTGTGATAGAACAGTTCCTAGGGCCATGTATAGTCTTTATAGAATTTAGAAGTTGTGCCTATTATTTCTGTCAGCATATGATTGAATCTTGTGAGCTTTGTTCATCCACCATGTATTTTGCAGAGTGCGCAAGGTTGTTTGTACCTCCTTACATGCTGTTTGCCACTGCTGCCGAAAGATGGCGGATGCAGGGGAGTTGAGAGTAGCCCTGTGTGCCCTATGCATGATTTCCAGAAGGGATGTGATGGTGTCAGAGTTCTCGTCAGACCAGTCCCAATGTTTTCTGGCTTTGTAGCCTATAGAGTCGATTGCAGATTGATGTATAGCAATGAGGTTAGGGAGGTCCATTTCTGATCCATGGAATTGTCAGAACTCAGAATGACCTCAAACTGTAGTGTCATCATGCCTACAGAGCGACGGGACTTATTCTGTGCTGGGGCTAACTTCAATTTAGCAAAGTTCAGTTGTTTTTTTATGGCTTTCTTGAGATGCTATGGGGGGTACACTTTGATGTGAAGCTTGGTCATGATAAGGCGGTGATCTCTCCATCATTCTGCACCTCTCATGGCCTGGGTCAGCAACATATTGCTTGTGTCAGTACGTCTTGTTATGATATAATCAATCAGGTGCTAGTGTTTAGATCATGGGTACATCCATGATGTTTTGTATTTGGTCTTCTGCTGAAAAAGTGTGTTCGTATTGGCAAGATGCTCTGCACAGAATGTTAGCAGCCTCAGACAATTTGCATTAACACTAGAACGACCAGGATTTCACTTCTACCTAAAACAACCATGACAGTTAAAATTACCACCGGTTTTTAAACTCTGTATTCTGTCAAGATAAATACCCAATTGAGAGATTAATGCATTGCATATCTTAGTATGTCTGTTAGGAAACGACTGAGACCAAAATTAACATTTTAACAACTATAATACTATTTTTAAACAATTTAAACTTCAGAGAGATATGGTCGAACTTGAATAACAAAATTGAAAAAGTGAAAATAATTACCTGAAAACAAAACAGAAAACACATATTGCTAATTTAACAAATATAACAAGGTCTATAAAACGTGAAAAAAAAGAACTAAAAAAATAAATTAAAAAAACCATTGAAACAGTCCCAAGCAACAACCGGAACTTAAAATCTACTAGAACGAACAACACATTTTCAAACAATTTAAAATAGCTGCTGTCCAATGCCTGTAAATACTGCAACGCCTTGGTGGTAGTCGTGGTGCGTACCCAGACATGTTGGTGCATACCCAGACATGTGGGCAATAATCAAAAATCATGTTTAGACTATTACTCTGCACTGCAGAAGGCTAATGTGTTTCTAGGACAGAGCAATGAACTTCATGAAGGAAATGATGCGACCACCACACGTCATGAATAGTGACATGACACACATGATAGCATGCAAATTATGAGCCGTCTTTTTGACTGCTCATGGTCATTTTAGGTAGATCTTATTGTTATATCTGGTTGGACAGTGTTATGCCCGAGTCTGACTTGTATGGTTAAGCACTAGCAGTTACTGTGCTTTTAAGAAGGGCAGGGGGCAGTGTAAATTACAGCAAGGTGAAAAGTGTTGTGAGTTGTTGTTGGTTAAATAAAGTTATAAACGTGGCTCCCAGTGTGGTCATTGACTGAACATAATATTTGGCGAACGAGGATGGCTGGCTTCGTTCTAGCACCACCGCCATTTTTCCTACCCATTCCCGGTGACCCAGCTGTTCCCTGGGACTGAAGGATATCGTCGTTTGATGACTATTGGCATTGGGCATTCGGATTTAGCAGCAGCTAGAAAGTGTGCACTCTTGCGGCACTGCCTCGGTCAGGAGGGGCAACGTATTTTCACTACACTCTCGGTGGTGGATGACATCTACGCTGTGGCTACCAAATGCACTACAGTCCCATTTCAGCTCAGGAAGGAGCCGACACATGCACCGGTTTGAGTTTCTAAAAAATCATGGATTTGATCAACTGGTCTCTCAACGCAATTGACACCATCATCTCGACGAGAAGCTTGGGTTTGGGGGAACCTGATTGTCCTGCCAGGATGTTCGCAGCTGGCTACATGAGGGATGCGTGGGAGCAGTGGCGGGTCGTGTGCCAGGCACCTCTTTCCGTGGAGGACATTGAAGATATCTACCTATTCGGAACCATGATTACAGGTCTTTTGCTGATTGGATTAGGCATTGCCCTGGTTTATCGAGGAATACAGAAAACGGTGACAGCTGTCCAAAGCCCCATAAGGCTGCCCGACATGATTGAAGCGGTGGGCAGAGCTGTTGGCACTCAGACTGTGGCTATAAACCACAATATGGATGCTGTTGGCACTCAGACTGTGGCTATAAACCACAATATGGATAACATCATGGAGAAGTTTACGGCTTTGCAAAGGCAAATGGATCGTTTCGGAGACCAAAATGGACAAGGAGCATAGTCGGGTAAATTGAAATGCGGCTACTTGCCCTTAGCCCAAACAATTCCAATCTTATCTGCTTTCGGCCCCCTCAACCAGCACTGGCCTCGGCCAAGGCCATTGCTGGATCAACAACTCCCCTTGAAGAACACTGCAGTGAGACTCTCTTGCATTCCTTTCCCCGCTTCCAACAGACACATTGTCGACCCTGTCTGGGGCCTGATCAAGGCTGTCTCCATGGCAACTTGCTGTGTTATCGCTATGACAATCCTGTGGACTTGAGACACTGGTTGGGACACCAGCCGAAGCAACTCACCAGGCCTACACATACACGAACTTTACATACACACGTACATATATGCGATCACGCCCCCCTACCCCCCAATCCCACGCCTTCGCCGCTTTGCACCCCCAGTGTGACAAGCGGGTCTGTGACCAGCGCCGATTTTGGCTGCAGGACCGGATGGTTGCTTTCCTGCGCTGGGTTCCTCCACCCCCACTCCCCCCTCCCCTGTTGCAAGTCATGACCTTTCATGTTGTAAAGTGTACTGATTTATGTGCTTATGTTGCTGAGGTTTTCTTTCCTGTTCCCACACTGTACTCCCCACAGGAGCATAGTCTGGGGGTTGCTTTTTTTTCTCCTCCCCCCTCCTCATGTTATGCTGTATTTTCTTCCATCCCTGTGTTCCTGTCCTGTCTACCCCCCTTGTCATATTGTATGTATGTTTGTGTATATGTACGGATGGGTTGATGGTTAATTTCGCTGGCACTTGTGTCCAGTGACAATAAAGGTTACTTACTTACTTACTTACTTTTCAGCAAAATGGATTTATGCCACGGCTACCTGCAGGTTCCCCTGGCACCAGCCAGCATGGATCTCACAGCTTTCGTCTCACATGTGGAGGTGTTCAGATACAAGCGCATGGCTTTCAGGCTGTCATCAGCCCCAAGCTGTTTTCAGAAAATAATATCACTCATCCTAGCTGGCATTCAGAGGGTCGCCATCTACCTGGATGATGTGGTGGTACACGCACCCTCCGCCACACTGCACGATGCTCACCTGGAACAGGTCTTCCAGCGCTTCAAGCAACGGGGTCACACTGAACAATGAGAAGTGTGTGTTTAATGCCAAGGAGGTCGAGTTCCTGGGTTTCCGGCTCTGCAGGGGGGGTATCACCCCAATCATGTCCCACACGGAGGCCATTCTGTCCCTGCCGGACCCACAGTCACCGTCCCAGCTTTCTTTTTTTCTGGGGATGGCTGCCTACTATATCCGTTTCATGCCACACTACTCCGACTCAACGGCCCCCTGCGCCAGCTGCTATGGAAGGATGCTGTATGGGACTGGACCCCAGCATGCCGGGAGGCTGTGGGCATCATCAAACAGCAGCTCACATCCCCGCCTGCTTTGGCCCATTTCAGCTTGACTGCACCCACCATGGTCTCCTGTGACACATCCAGGGTGGCACTTGGTGCAGTGCTCTCCCATGTCCGTGAGGGGGTAGAGCGTCCAGTGGCTTTCACCTCGCGGGCACTCACTTCGGCGGAGCAGAAGTACTCAGTGGGGGAGAGGGAAGAACTTGCCTGCCTGTGGGCAGGCGAACGCTGGCATGTCTACCTGTACGGCAGAGCTTTCACTATCCGCACAGATCATCAGGTGCTGACGGCTCTGCTTGCAACCCGAGGTTTGGGGCACAGGCCCATCAGACTACTGAGATGGGTGGATAGGCTGAATCAGTACAACTTCAGACTCAAGTTTATGCCGGGGCGTACCAATACGGTGGCCGACCTCCTTTCCCGAGCCATCTCTCTGACCAAAGAGGTAAGAGGGGCGATGCCAGAGGATGACAACGACAACGACGACGATAATGACGACTGTGTCCACATGTTGCATGGGCCCCTCAGCACAGCAGTCACCCTGGCCGAGCTGCAGCAGGCCTCGGCTAAAGATGAGACACTCACAACCCTTCGTGCCTACGTCCAGGATGGCTGGCCTGCCAAGGTGGATGACAGGCTGCGTCCTTACCATAAAGTCCGCGACGAGCTCTCCTGCTGGTGGGAGGTGTGCCTCTGCCGTGGCCACCGCGCCATTTTACCAGAGACTTTAAGGGCCAGAGTGCTGCAAATGGCGCATGATGAGCATCTGGGGGTGGTCAAAGTGAAGCAGCGCTGCTGAAACACCCTGAGCACATCCAGATCGACCTCTGTGGAGGGCTCCACGGGGCACCTGCGAATGCCCGCTACTTGCTGGTCGTGCATAACCTTCACTCGAAGTGGCCAGAGGCCATCAAACTGGGCTCCATCACCTCACACACCATCATTGACTGCCTCGACAAGCTGTTTGGACACTGGGGCCTGCCCAGTGTCATCACGATGGACAATGGACCCCAATTTGCATCGGCGGAGTTCTCAGAGTTCCTGTCACTGCGGTCCATCAAGCACATCAGGACAGCGGTGTACCACCCGGAGAGTAATGGAGGGGTGGAAAGACTGAACAAAACTCTCAAGAATGGAATTCGAGCCTGTCTGGAGGAAGGGAAAATCTTCAGCACTGCACTCAGCCAAACTCTGCTGACCATCCGGGCATCCTCCACCACGGGGGTGACACCGGCTCTGCTCATGATCGGGCGGGAACTAAAGCAACCACTGGACTGCTTGAGAGCGGAACCAGCCACTGCACACAAGAGCCCAGGACTCCAGAAAGCCAAAACTCAGGTCTGAAGCTCACAGGCCCGGATGAAACAGAGGTTCGATGCCTCCCGTCGAGTACAGACTCCCTCTCTGTCTGTGGGGGACTGGGTCAGGATCAAACACGCCCACCGCCAGAACAAGCTATGGTCATACTGGTCGGAGCCCCATCAGGTGACTCAGCAGCTGGGACCGGCTACCTACAGACTAGACGATTGGAGTCGTTGGCACTCAAACTGCCTTCATAGGGTTGTAGCCCCTACAAGCCCTGCATCATCCCTGTCCCCAGCTGCTGCTCTCAGTTGGCAGCCCAGACCGGAGGCAAACCGGGTGGGTGGTAACCCACCACCATTGCCAGGCCCTGCTCCCTAGCCTGCTCGCCCTCAGAGGGTGAGAGTTCCGCCTGTCTGGCACAGGGACTATGTTACAAATGGTTAAGGGACATCTAGGGTAGGGACTGATATGTTATGTTATGTTACTTTTTCAAGGGGGGTGGGGGGGGAGAAAATGTTATATCTGGTTAGGTAGTGTTATGCCCGAGTCTGACTTGTATGGTTAAGCACTAGCAGTTACTGTGCCTTTAAGAAGGGCAGGGGGCAGTGTAAATTACAGCAAGGTGAAAAGTGCCGTGAGTTGATGTTGGTTAAGTAAAAGGTACAAACGTTGCTCCCGGTGTGGTCATTGACTGAACATAATACTTATCTTTTTTTTTCTTTTTTTTTTTTTGCAATTGAGCTAAAACTTATTTTAATGCAAATATATGCAATTTTAGGAGCATTCAGGGGGTGGCAGGTCTGTATCTTTTTTTTTTCTTCACAAAGTTATTAAACTTTGAAAATCCAAAACCATCAAAATGATGGCCTTGGTTGTTCTAGTGTTAACCAGACCAACCCCATGCCTACCCAGTACTCCACTCCATATACCATTGTACTTTCTTACCCTAGCATTAAATTCTCCCAGAAGAAGGATCTTGTCCTTTTTTGGGATACGGTGAAGGGCCTCATCTAGTTGCTGGTAGAAGCTGTCCTTCACACCATTGTCAGATGGGTAGTGTTGGCGCATATGCACTTAACAGAGTGGCATAGCGTGCCTTTGCTAGAGGGATACGGAGGGTCCTTAGCCTCTCACTTAGTCAGTGAGGCTGGGTGTTTCAGTGAGGCTGGGTAGAATGCTGTTCTTGATTACCAGTCCAACACCATGCTGAAGTTGTCCGCCAAGGGGATAGCCTCTCAAGAAAAAGGTGTACCCTCCTCCTTCCTCTTTCAGGGAGCCTTCAGCCAAGAGCCTGGTTTCACTGAGAGCAGCGATGTCCACATTGCAGCGTCTCAGTTCCTTAGCAATCCGTGTGGTCCTTCGATGTGGTCTGTTGCCATCATTATCAAGGAAGAGTTCTAACATTCTCTGTTGCCGATTTGAATGGGATCATTTTCTTGTTTTTACCGTGGGATGAAAGTCCCTCCCTGTAGGTCCACTCAACCTACCCAGGATGTTGGTTGAGTGGACAATTTATAGGCCACCTTTTCTAGATCCCTCCCCAATTTGGGTGAGCAATGTGGTCCCTAAATAGGGCTGCTCAGTCACATGGGGGTCTGCCGAATGCGGCTACCACTCAATCCCAGCTGCTAGCAACCATATATCCAGTGCTGCTGATGTGCAGGGCTCTGATTAGGAGCTCCCAGGCCAATTCTACCCTGCTGCCATCACCAGACACCCCAACGCCACAAGACTTCAACCAGATAAGTCCAGATATTGCACACCATGGTCAGAGGTGGAGACCTATGCAAGGAGGTTTTTAGAGTGCCACGGGGTGTGCAATCCTCAGTAGCACTGTCTTTGCCATGTCAGGTTGGTCCTGGTGGCAAGGGCTTATACTCAGGATGACCAGTCACTTATCATGACTGCAGGAGGTTGCCAGAAACTCCAGACTGTCGAAGAACCACCTAATATGTACCACCAAACAGGTTGCTTTTTTCCTCAGGGTGTGCCCCCCTAGCCTTTGTCTCAATAGACTTCCCACAAAGTAGTGGGGCTGTGGTTGGCCATGAACAGCCTCTGGATACCACTGCAGCTCCGAGATCCTCTACCAAGTTTGCCTGAGGCTGCGAGGCACCCAGTTACCGTGTGTGGCCATGAGGAGGCCTGGCAGGGGTCTTGGCTAAGGACTATGTCTATGTACTGATGGGGGAAGGCTTACACGCTGGGCTGCTTCCTTGTTCACCACAAGGGCTAGTCAGCGGCAGCAAGGTGTAAGCGAGAGGTTAGAAAAGCAGGCAGTAAGCACACATGCATCTTTCTTCTAACTACTGCATTAGACACATCACATCACCCTGTGCGAAACACACGAAACACACACACACACACACACATATGCACACACACACATTCATAACCCTGTGACAGATATAATTACAGTACAGTGCTGTTAAAATGTTGCTGTAAATTAACAGCAATGACTAAATGCAGTGTTATTTACAGGATTAGTCTAAAATATAAATACAGTATAATGCTTTTTAAATTCTGTTTAGCAAAGCTATGTCATCTTAATGCATGTTGCTCAAAGATGTAAATATCTGCATGTGTCTAAAACTTGCAGCTACATTAATGGACTTGATAGTATCATTGCCAATACTAATATGAATATATAGAGACACATGTTGCCTTTCAACAGTAGTATCTAGCCATCTCTGTAAGTTGGGGGTTGGAGACAAATAACCACAAATGACTTTAAATTTATTATGATTACATGGCACGCTACCCTCTTTCTCTTTCTGCACTGGCCTGTGCCTTTCCCTCTGGGTGTCTCCTTTTCTGCCACTAAGAGCTGGGGCAGAGTCTCTCATGGTGAAAATGAATGGATAACGTCCCTCCCCTCGTGCACTCCTCCCGTCCCTCTGTCCCTCTCTTTGCTTCACTAATTGGTCACATTCAGAACCAGCGGGCAGGAGAACACAGCTTGATGTCCCTCCATTCTTCCCAGCATCCCCTTGAACTCTTTCTCACACATACACAACTCACATAATTCCACCCTGTGTAGAATCTTCCCCCTGCCCTTCTTTTTTTATTATTATTATCAAGCGTTGTGTGTTTATAGTATGTGTTTGCACTACCAAATGAATAAACTATTAGCTCTAGATTTATGTTCATTGAAAAATAACAAAACTGTGGTATTTTTTATTCAAGAATATGTCACTAATAGAAATAAAAAAATAATATTGTTTGAGAAAGGATGGTATAAAATTGAAACCTGTAAATATTTAGGTACAGGACTATGTACACCATTCCCTTTCATTTCCTCAAAATGATGTGACTATATTTTTTTGGGGGGTTTTAATACATGAGCACTCCTAATACATAGTGTGAGTTATTTTGGACTTTTAACAATTGATATCAGTTACTGATGTAATTAATATAGTCCTCGAAGTGTTTTCATTGCAACTGCAGTTGTTTAAATTTTGCAAAAGCACTCTTCATTTGCAAAAGTGTTTGCAGTTTTTTTGGGTTTTTTTTTTTTTTTTTTTTTTTTTTTTTTTTTTTAAATTTTTAAATTTTTTTTCAATTTATGTCAGCAGAGCTTTGCGTCTTGGGAGAGAGAGACCTCTGTTGTGCTCCGTGAGGTTTCTTCCTATTTTTTTCTCCGTTAAAAGTTTTTCTTTTTTTTTTTTAGGGAGTTGTTCCTTATGCAATGCAAGGGTCTAAGGACAGGATGTTTTATTGCTGTAAACCCACTGAAGCAAATTGGTAACTTATGATAATGGGCTATACAAATAAACTTGACTTGACTTGACTTGACTTGACTTGGGGTGGCATGGTGGCGCAGTGAGTACTGCGGTTGCCTCCAAGTCAGAAAGTCCTGGGTTCGTACCCCGGGGTTATCCAACCTTAGGGGTCATCCCAGATCGTCCTCTGTGTGGAGTTTGCATGTTCTCCCCGTGTCCGCGTGGATTTTCTCTGGGTGCTCTGGTTTCTTCCCAGTCCAAAGACATGTAGGTCAGGTGAATCAGCTGTACTAAATTGTCCCTAGGTGGGAATGTGTCGGCCCTGAGCTGAACTGGTTGCCTGTCCAGGGTGTCTCTCCGCCTGCCACCCAGTGACTGCTGGGATAGGCTCCAGCATCCCACCACCCCGACTGGAATAAGCAGCTTGGATAATGAATGGATGACTTGACTTGACTTTGTGAGATAGTCAGTGGTCAAGTTGTTCTCCTGAGTGATGAAAGACGGACCCCAAATTGTAGCTGAACTGCTTGTTTCTAAAGGGGGCAGTTCAATGCATGCTACAGAGATTATCAGAATCTAAATCATTTTCATCAAAAGCAAGATAAAGCAAACCTAAATTAACCATAGCATCTCAGACCAATATATCAAGCTGACATGTTTACAACACAGAACAGCATCCACATCCACAATTTTAAGTAATTTAAACGGGACGGCACGGTGTCCCAGTGGTTAGCACTGTTGCCTCACAGTAAGAAGGTCCTGAGGTCGAACCCCAGGCTTGTCCCAGGTCCTTTCTGTGTGGCATTTGCATGTTCTCCCCGTGTCTGCATGGGGTTCCTCCCACCATCAAAAATACATGCATTATAGGGCAGTGGAAAGAAGAACTGGAGCTGGTCCCTGGGTGCTGCAGCTGCCCACTGGTCCTATACAATAGGGTTAAATGCAGAAGACAAATTCATGTAAGAATACAATTCATTGTAAGGTACAATGACGAAATAAGGTGGCTTTGTTCCCTTTTCTTTCTTCTAAGAACACCCTATGCCAGTTAGCAAAACTACTGACAAAAGACAACTAGCAAAATGTGACCTTAATAGATGAGTAGCATTAATATCCAAACCTCATCTTTGACCTTTAAACCGCACACTTGTTCTTAATGATGCTGCATGCTTGGACTTTTAAACTGCCTTGATGCTTCACCTCCGTTTTTGACATCTTAACGCTGGCTACCTGTTGCTGCTTACATAAAGTTCGAAACCCCTTTTTTTCACATTCTATGTAATTCAGTGAACTGCACCATTTTACCTGTAATTCCAAATTAACACTCCTGCCCCAACTGTTCATTATACAAACCCCAATTCCAATGAAGTTCGGACATTGTGTAAAACGTGAATAAAAACAGAAGAGAATGATTTGCAAATCTACAAGTGCAAGTTAAAACTCTACCATGTAAAGTGAAGGCCATATATCAACAACACCCAGAAACGCCGCCGGCTTCTCTGGGCCCGAGCTCATCTGAGATGGACTGACGCAAAGTGGAAAAGTGTGCTGTGGTCTGACGAGTCCACATTTCAAATTGTTTTTGGAAATCATGGACGTCGTGTCCTCCGGGCTAAAGAGGAAAAGGACTGTCCAGATTGTTATCAGCGCAAAGTTCAAAAGCCAGCATCTGTGATGGTATAGGGGTGTGTTAGTGCTCATGGCATGGGTAACTTGCACATCTGTGAAGGCACCATTAATGCTGAAAGGTACATACAGGTTTTGGAGCAACATATGCTGCCATCCAAGCGACGTCTTTTTCAGGGACGTCCCTGCTTATTTCAGCAAGACAATGCCAAGCCACATCCTGCACGTGTTACAACAGCGTGGCTTCGTAGTAAAAGAGTGTGGGTACTGGACTGGCCTGCCTGCAGTCCAGACATGTCTCTCATTGAAAATGTGTGGCGCATTATGAAGCACAAAATACAACAACGGAGACCCCGGACTGTTGAGCAACTGAAGTCGCGCATCAAGCAAGAATGAGAAAGAATTCCACCTACAAAGCTTCAACAATTAGTGTCCTCAGTTCCCAAACGCTTATTGAGTGTTGTTAAAAGGAAAGGTGATGTAACACAGTGGTAAACATGCCCATGTCCCAGCTTTTTTGGAACGTGTTGCAGGCATCAAATTCAAAATGAGCGAATATTTGCAAGAAAACAATAAAGTTTATCAGTTTGAACATTAAATATCTTGTCTTTGTTGTGTATTCAATTGAATATAGGTCGAAAAGGATTTGCAAATCATTGTATTCTGTTTTTTATTTACGTTTTACACAACGTCCCAACTTCATTGGAATTGGGGTTTGTACTTCTGGTTGGCTATTATCTGTCTCTTCTACCAGAGTGACAAGTTCTAGGTCCAGACTTTTCTCTAACTTGGCCCCTCAATGGTGGAACAAACTCACGGTCTCCATCAGAGCTACTGACTTGCTTAATTCCTTCAAGAAAGGCCTCAAACCTCTCTCTTCAAAGCCTACCTCAATATTTAAAGTGGGGTCTGGTGACTTTTTGTTTTGAATTGGAATCGAAGCCAGCTGTTACCGTTATGCACCCGCACTGTGACAACTCACTTTATCAAAATATACCGAACACAACTCTATGCCATAAATCATGTCACAACTTTTATGTCTCATTCTATATACACGGCCGTCATGTTTTCATTGTTGGTTCCTGCTGCCTGCGAGTCCCTGCTGCCTGCGAGTCCCGTCTCAAGTGTTTCTTTTATTATGGTGTCATGGCTGATTCAAAGCAAGTGTGCCATTCACTATCAGCTGTCGGAAGAGTGTGTCTGTCTTCTTTGTCAACCTAAATTCACGGTGAATGTGAACATCGTGGTAGTCCATCAAGCTGCCCACAATTGCCTACCACATTGTTGTTTCTTCCCTTGTATTTACCAGAGTTGACATTATGTTTTCAATTGAGATCTCCATGTTGAATTAGAGTAACTGACTGACCAACAGACTGACTGATGGTCTGATGTAGCTTCCTGTGCTCAACAACAAATGGCACCATGAGCTATGAGTACTTTGATTCATTTCAGTTTGTGGGGAATTGATGTTGAATTACACCCAAATAAATAGAATCGAGTGCAATTGGACTTGGTATATGCCTTTCTGTAACTAGTCAGAAAGGCACGAACTGATGAAGCCTCTTGGATGAAAGATGAAACGTCTTCACGGATATATACCAAGTCCAGTTGCACTCAATTCAATTCCTTTGGATAACCATGACTTGGATGAATGAGAACATTCACAGACGATGTTGAATTACAGTTTTTTTGTTTTTTGTTTTTTTTGTTATGATGGACTGCATTTCCTTTGTATTTGTGTTCTATTTGGACGGAGTCCAGGCTCTTACACACATACACAGGCTAACACACTGATATATTGTTGATCAATTGTTTTGATACAGTGAAGAGCAAATGGGAGATAGGTGGTGTCGCAGACCTCCTCCTCTGTTGAGGGATGGTTTTTCCAGTTTCGCATAGATGGCTTCCTCCACCCCTCTTTCAAACCATCTGTCTACTCTGTCCAAAATGTGTACATTGCTGTCCTCGAAGGAGTGTGTCTTCTCCTTTAGGTTTAGATAGACTGCTGAGTCTTGTCCTGAGGAGTTTGGCCTTCTTTGTTGGGCCATCCGTTTGTGTAGTGGTTGTTTGGTTTCTCCTATGTATAGGTCAGTGCAATCCTCATTACATTGTACAGCATACACCAGATTGCTTTTTTGGGTGTGTGGTACACGGTCTTTGGGATGAACCAGTCTTTATCGGAGCGTGTTGCTGGGTTTGAAGTACACCGGGATGCGGTGTTTGTTGAAAATTCTCCTGAGTTTCTCGGAGACCCCAGAAACATATGGGATGACTGTGCTATTCCTTCTGTTCCTTTTCTCCTCGTCGCTCACCTGGTTGGTCTTTTTTCTTGAACGTGTTGCAGTTTTCACAAAGGTCCAACTGGGGTAGCCGCAGGTTTTTAAAGCTTCCCTCAGGTGTTTGTGTTCTTCTCGTTGGGCCTGAGTGCTGCTCGGCACATTGTCAGCTCTGTGTTGCAAAGTTCTGATGACGCTCAGTTTGTGTTCCAGAGGGTGGTGTGAGTCGAAAAGTAGATATTGGTCTGTGTGTGTGTAGGTTTCCTGTAAACCCCAATGTGGAGGCTCCTGTCTTCCCCAATGTGGACGTCACAGTCCAAGAAGGGCAAACTGTTGTTCTTTACGTCTTCCCTTGTGAACTTAACGTTCTTGTCCACTGAGTTGACGTGTTTGGTAAACGCTTGCACCTCTTCTGTTTGGATTTTGACCCAAGTGTCATCCACATATCTGAACCAGTGGCTCGGAGGTGTTCCTCTGAAGGAGTTCAGGGCCCTGTGTTCTACATCTTCCATATATAAGTTGGCCACAATGAGCGATACTGGTGAGCCCATTGCACAGCCGTGTTTCTGTCTGTAAAACTGGCCCCTGAATTGGAAATATGTAGTATTCAGGCAAAGGTCCAGTAGTTGGCAAATCTGGTCTGGGCTGAGGTTGGTCCTATTGTGGAGGGTGTCGTCCCGTAGCAAATGTTACCTCACAGTTTCCAAAGCCTCCATGGTTGGGATGCAGGTGAATAACGAGGTCACGTCGTAGGATACCATGGTTTCATCCGGTTCCAGTTTTACGCCTTGGCCCTTGTCCACGAAGTCAATGGAGTTTTGGATATGGTGAGGTGTTTCGCCCACTAAAGGGGTCAAGATGTGTGCTATATGTTTGGCAATGTTGTACGTGACTGAGTTTTTGCTGCTGCTGATGGGCCTGAGGGGGGTTCCATCTTTATGGATCTTAGGGAGTCCATATATGCATGGAATGTTATCTTGTGGGTAGAGACGGTGGTATTGTATCCGATCAATGGTTCCTCCTTTCTGTAGTTTCTGTAGGTACTCTATTATTCTCTTCTTGTAACTACTAGTAGGATCGCGTCTTAGAGGTTCATAGGTGTCGGTGTCACTGAGTAATGACGTGATCTTGGCGTGGTAGTCTGTTGTGTTGAGGATAACCGTGCATCTCCCCTTATCTGCTGGAAGGATAGTGATGTTTTCATCCTTGCTCAGGGCTTTCATGGCTTTTCTTTCCTCCATGGTTAGGTTGGAAGGAGGGAATTTCGCATTGGACAGAGCTGCTGATACCTTTAACCTAAGCTGTTCCGCCTCAGTTTCCGTTAGCTTGTTTTTCCTTATGGCTGATTCTGTGGATGTGATGAGGTCAACTATAGGTAGTTGTTTGGGTGCCATGGCGAAGTTCAGTCCTTTGGCTAAGACCTCCTTCTCTGATTGGGAAAGTACCTTGTCCCACAGATTCTTGATCCATCTGTTCTTGCGTTCTGTTTTGTGTGGGATGTTCTGTCTTTTGTCTCCAGGTAAGTATATCTGCTTGGCTAGTGTTGTTGGTTTGTTGCTGTAAGTTTTGAAACTTCCTTGTCTGCATTTCTTTGGTTTTGTGGTGTTGAGATAGTTGGGCTTTCTTGGTGAAATCAGTGATCCTCTCCAAGACTGCACCAGGCAAGTGGGATGTTATTTGCTGGAGTAGTTTTTTCAACAAACACCGCATCCCGGTATACTTCAAACCCAGCAACACACTCCGACAAAGACTGATTCATCCCCAAGACTGTGTACCACACACCCAAAAAAGCAATCTGGTGTATGCTGTACAATGTAATGAGGATTGCACTGACCTATACATAGGAGAAACCAAACAACCATTGCACAAACGGATGGCCCAACACAGAAGGCCAAACTCCGCAGGACAAGACTCAGCTGTCTATCTACACTTAAAGGAGAAGACACACTCCTTCGAGGACAGCAACGTACACATTTTGGACAGAGAAGATAGATGATTTTAAAGATGGGTGAAGGAAGTCGTCTATGCGAAACTGGAAAAACCATCCCTCAACAGAGGAGGAGGTCTGCGACACCACCTATCTCCCACTTACAATGCCGTCCTTTCATCTCTACCCAGGAGACTCAAGAAGCCTAGCCTCCAAGAACAACAGTCGGTCACTAACGGCTCCAATGACTCTCATGACCACTGAATAATGAAGTCGAAACTAACACCCCCAACGATCGTCGCTGCTAAACAAATGCAAATCAATAGCTCCGATGGCGACGGGCGCGGCTGGACATCAGAGCACAGGAGAGCCACGCATATCTATGGCTCTGTTAGCGACGGGCGTTGGTAAACATCGGGACACAAAGAGCCATGGACATCTATAGCTCTGACAACGACTCCAAGAGGATAAATTCTGAGTCTCATCACCAGCCAGTCAGACTAGCTTCTTCTGGTCAGAAAGAGAAAGCCTCTTGGATGAGAGGCGAAACGTCTTCACGGATATATACCAAGTCCAGTTTCACTTGATTCAACTCCTTTGGATAACCATGACCTGGATGAATGAGAACATTCACAGACAGTGAAGAGCAAACTACAGACGATGTAGTTATAATTCACTGGGTTATGTCAATTTCATTCACAACAGTATGATGGACTCACTGGCTTTAACAGCACTGTGAAAAAAAATGAATTAACACTGATGAACATTGGATTTGGCCTGGGACATATACTGGTTTTCTTTGCATAAACAAGAGTAGTTAGCATATTGGCGAGCAATTGTCTCACAGGGTGTTAGTCTTTAAGAATTATCCAGGAGGTAATTATCAAGTGAAAGATAACTCAGTCAGGCTTGAATTAAATAAGCGCCTAACTTGAGATGTACCACTGGTCTATAATAAGCTTACATAATGATAGAATGTCCAGCACAGTTGAAGCTGCCGTGATGCCACCCTGGTATTCTTGAGAAGTTTTTTGTGTCTGGAGTTTCTGCCGGCTTGTCAGTATGACTAGATGTGCTGTATATGGTTGCAAGACTACAATTAAAAAAGGATGCAGTAAAGCTATACAAAGGTGATAGAAACATTAGAAGAAATATTAATTTTATCATATGTTTATGGTTGTAATGTTAATTTTAACATTAACAGTAGTAGTAGTGCATATTTTGAGATTTGATGGTATAAATGGCACATGGTATTAAGCACACTGATAATCATAACTTAAAACAAACAATATTGTGGTTGACATAAATGCTTACCTATGGGAAACAACTTGCTTGCAATGTTTGGTCACCCATCTGTGTCTGCTATTCTACACGTGGGAATACCAAGATGGCATCAAAATGGCTTCACTGATTTTATATCATCATTAATCCAGAGTTTATGAGAGATCTGTGAGACATACCAAAAATGTGGTGCCTACCTTTCTGAAGGAAATCCCTTCATTACAATGACCATGAAAAAATATGATTCCAAATTTTCCACAGTCACCAGAGATTAAACCAGTTTAGCATCTATGGGAATATTAGAAAAGGTAAAAAGCAAAACACACTAACATTGCACTGCACTAAAACTTAGTGCTTACTGTGCGAATTACATCAGTACAACTAAATAACCAGTGGGAGTTTATGGTACAGGCAATAATAATAATGATAATAATAATAATAACTTTTATAAGGACACAAAGATGCTTTATATAAGATACAATAAACACAAAGGTAACTCCCCAATAAGTGAATTTTGATTGATGATTTGAACAGGGAGAGATCGATAGAATCTCTGATTTTTTTGGGGGAGAGAATTCCAGAGGGAGGGGATATAAAGTTGATCAGCCACAGCATGAAGATATTGGAAAGCTAGATTAAGAGAAGAGGTGACGATCAGCGAGCAGCAGTATGGTTTCATGCCATACTGGTGATGGACAGGTTGACGGATGAGATCAGGCAGGAGTCTCCGTGGACTATGATGTTTGTGGATGACATTATGATCTGTAGTGAGAGTAGGTTGCAGGTGGAGGAGAGCCTGGAAATGTGGAGGTATGCACTGGAGAGAAGGGGATTAAAAGTCAGTAGGAGCAAGATGTAATACAAATGCATAAAATGAGAGGGAGGGCAGTGGAATGATGAGGATGCAAGACGTACAGGTGACGAAGGCATACGAGTTTAAATACTTGGGGTCAACTGTCCAAAGTAACGGGGAGTGCAGAAGAGAGGTGAAGAAGAGAGTGCAGGCAGGGTGGAGTGGGTGGAGAAGAGTGTCAGGATTGATTTGTGACAGAAGAGTACCAGCAAGAGTTAAAGGGAAGTCTTACAAAATGGTTGTGAGACCAGCTATGTTATATGGTTTGGAGAAAGTGGCACTGACAAAAAGACAGGAGGTGGAGCTGGAGGTGTCAGAGTTGGAGATTCTAAGATTTTCATTGAGAGTGACGAAGAAGGACAGGATTAGGAATGAGTATATTAGAAGCACATCTCAGGTTGGACGGTTTGGAGACAAAGCAAGAGAGGCCAGATTGAGATGGCTTGGACATGTGCAGAGGAGAGATGATGTGTATATTGGGAGAAGGATGCTGGATCTGGAGCTGCCAGGGAAGAGGAAAATAGGAAAGCCAAAGATGAGGTTTATGGATGTGGTGAGAGAGGACATGCAGGTGGGTGGTGTGACAGAGGAAGATGCAGAGGAAAGGAAGAAATGGAAATGGATGATCCGCTGTTGTGACCCCTAACGGGAGCAGTGGAAAGTAATAGTAATAGTAGTTCCAGAGGGAGGGAGTAGCTATGGAGAAGGCTCTGTAGCCCCAAGTCCAGTGCTTGGTCCTCTGTGGTAGAGCCAGGAGGTTGACATTGGAGGAGTGAAGGTTGCAGGAAGGAGAATGGTAGTGGAGCAGGTTTGTGAGGTAGGAGTAATGGAGGGTGGGTGATGAGAAATACTTTGAATTGGATCCATTATGGGACAGGGAGCCAGTAGAGATTATGGATGACAGAGATGATGTGGTCACTGGAGCGGGAGTGGGTGGGCAGGTTCTGAGTGTACTGAAGTTTGTTTAGGACTTTGGATGATGAGCCGTAAAGAATGCTGTTGCAGTAGTCAATTCTGGATGTGATAAAGGCATGGATGAAAGTTTCGACAACAGAGAAGGAGAGTGATGGGCGGAAAGGAGCTATGTTTTTTAGGTGGAAAAAAACAGTTCTGGTGATTTGATTGATGTGGTGTTCAAAGGAGAGGTTGCTATTGAAAATGACTCCAAGGTTACAGATGTGTGGCAAGGCAGAAAGAGTGGAGTTATCGATGGTGAAGCAGAAGTTGTGAATGGTTTTGGTTAGGGATTTGGGACCGATGATTTTGATTTTTTTTTTTTAGATACTTTATTGATCCCCGTGGGTAAATTACACTCTGCATTTAACCCATCCTGTCTGTGTAGCTAGGAGCAGTGGGCAGCCTGTGACCGACACACACACACACGCACATTCATACCTAGGGACAAGTTAATGAGCTTAAAATCATAACCGGTCTTTTGTAAAGCATCTTGGTATGTCCTGATATATATATATATATATATATATATATATATATATATATATATATATATATATACAGTGGTTCTTGAAAGTTTGTGAACCCTTTAGATTTTTCTATATTTCTGCATAAATATGATCTAAAACATCATCAGATTTTCACACAAGTCCCAAAAGTAGATAAAGAGAACCCAAGTAAACAAATGAGACAAAAATATTATACTTGTTCATTTCCTTATTGAGGAAAATGATCCAATGTTACATACCTGTGAGTGGCAAAAGTATGTGAACCTCTAGGATAATTTGAAGGTGAAATTAGAGTCAGATGTTTTCAATCAATGGGATGACAATCAGGTGCGAGTGGGCACCCTGTTTTATTTACAGAACAGGGATCTATCAAAGTCTGATCCTCACAACACATGTTTGTGGAAGTGTATCATGGCAACAACAAAGACGATTTCTGAGGACCTCAGAAAAAGCGTTGTTGGTGCTCATCAGGCTGGAAAAGGTTACAAAACCATCTCTTAAGAGTTTGGACTCCACCAATCCACAGTCAGACAGATTGTGTACAAATGGAGGAAATTCAAGACCATTGTTACTCTCCCCAGGAGTGGTCGACCATCAAAGATCACTCAAAGAGCAAGGCATGTAATAGTCGGCCAGGTCACAAAGAAACCCAGGGTAACTTCTAAGCAACTAAAGGCCTCTCTCACATTGGCTAATGTTAATGTTCATGAGGCCACCATCAGGAGAACACTGAACAACAATATTGTGCATGACAAGACTGCAAGGAGAAAGCCACTGCTCTCCAAAAAGAACATTGCTGCCCATCTGCAGTTTTCTAAAGATCACGTGGACAAGCCAGAAGGCTATTGGAAAAAATGTTTTGTGGACGGATGAGACCTAAATAGAACTTTTTGGTTTAAATGAGAAGCGTTATAGTCTAGCAGGAGGGGCCCTCAGATTTTGAGGTACCCCTACCCGAGTTAGAACAAAACACAACCGTGTTTTTTCATATCCCATATGTGTCCCATTAATGAAATGGATTGTTGTGGAACTTTATTTTTGTGGGAAATACGTTTTTTGGGCTATTCTTTAGACCTACCCTAATATCTGAAAAAGAGCCAAATTAGGCCAGTCCGGATAGGGGTGAGGTGACAAAAAGCCCATAATTCCATGCTCACTCAATTTTGCATCAAATTTGCTGTGGTTTGACCCAAGTATCCGTCCAACAACACCAAAGAGTTAAAATGTAATTTTTCCAAAGAAATACTAGAATATTGTCCTGCAAACATGACTTTAGTGTAGGCGGAAATTGTTAGTCTAGCAGGAGGGGCCCTCAGACTATGATATACTGTGCCCCTACCCAAGTTAGGACAAAACACAACAATGTTTTCTTTTTATCTTCAGGGTCTCCCATTCAAGAAATGCACTGTTGTGGAACTTTATTTTTGTGGGAAATTAGTGAAATCAACTGAAGAAGTGATGCACCCCATAGAGCCAATAAAGATCTTTCTGGGGGTGCAAGGGTTACAATGCGCAGTTTAGTTTTCCAAAGGAAGCTCCGATCCACCTATAGTTTTGTGTGAGAGTAGTCAGGTATCTTGTGCACATGGATTACCTGAATTTATGTTGATAATTTGTTTTAATTATGTACTGTTGACCTCTAAACACAGTGATGAATAGGCGGAAAGCATAAGTAAATTATTTTTCATGTTGAATAACACAAAACCTTTTAATTTGAACAAAATCAAAAGGTTTTGGAAGTCAATATAATTTTCATTTACCATAAGCTATCCCTTCCTGAAAGAGATATATTCATTGTTTAGTGTTCATTTGGGATATGCAATCCATACACTCTTTGAAGTCAATAGGGTAATGAACAAAATACAGCACCACATTCCATTCACACTCTCAAACATGGGTTGATTGCTCTTTGGTGTGCCTCCTTGTTTTTTCCCTTGTTTGTTAAATTCCAACTGCCATTTTTAAACTGCCTCATCCAGAGGATTGTCAATGTTATGTGGCAGAAATAAAAAAGGAAGAAGAAACAATCACCACCAGTCTAATGACAGATCAGGTAACACAAATGTCTAATTCATTTTTATATATTCTTAAATTGAGTGTAACATGTTTTGTGTTGAAAGAATTATTATTTTAGCTAGCTTAGCCAGCTTACTATTCCTTTAGCTAGCTAGCATACCACTGCACAGTGCTAATGGCAGTTATGCACAAAGCTAACTCTTGACAGTGTGTGTGTGTGTGTGTGTGTGTGTGTGTGTGTGTGTGTGTGTGTGTGTGTGTGTGTGTGTGTGTGTGTGTACGTGTGTGTACGTGTACGTGTGTGTTCGTGTCTATGTGGCAAATATGTGAATTGTGTTTTCCGTATTCACCAGCTGTGTCTGAGTCCAGCTGTTCACTAATGGAACCAACAGAGCCAGCACAGTCAACAAACCAAACACTTACACTAAATGAAAAGCTATGCCTGATATGTGGAGAAGCTCTGCGAGATGATAAAAAAAAAATCCATATATTAAGAACCCCAAATTGGAAGGACTAAAAACAATATTGAAAATTGCCCAGGAACGAAATGACGAGGTTCACAAGAGACTCTCCCCACTCAGGTGACCTACTCTCCCTCAAAGTGAAAGTGTCATACCACAAGTCATGCAGAGCTAATTGCTCCAGCACAACCAACCTGGCCTATTGCACTACTTCCACCGTGACTGTGGAAGACCCAAAGAAGGATCAGTCCCTAATCAAAAAAACAAGACTGAGCAGAGACACCGAATTTGACATCCGCAATCAGTGTTTCATTTGTGACGAGAAAGCCCACTATAAAAAAAGGGCCATTGACCTCAATAAGTACTGGAACAGGTGAAAGCACAAGGTTAAAGGTCGTTAGTGCTGCCTCAGAGAGGCTTGATGAAAAAAATACATCTTCGCATGCTGACACATCAAGATCTATTTGCTTATGATGCTAAGCACCACAGAAGCTGCCTCGGACACTACATTTCAGCAAATAATATTTCAGCAGCCAGAAACAAGCATCTGTCAGAAAAGAAGTTCACTGAACATCAAAGAGCTTTCATTGAGCTAACTGAAGAGTTAGATGAGACGGTTTTTTCAGATAATATGACTGTCACAACACTGAGTGCTGTAACTGAGAGCTATGGGAGAAAACTCAGTAAAGTGGAAAACTCAGTAATGTCATGGAAACTAAAAGAAAAGTTGGTCCGAAATTATGGAGACGGGCTAATTTTCATTGAACGTCCTGGAAAGTCAGATCTCATTTGTTCCAGCGGCATTACTGTTGGTTATGCTATGAAAGAAGCATCAGTCCTCAAAGAAAAACTAGTGGGAGGTAGGGAAACAATGCCTCCTCAGAGAACAGAGGCACTAACTGATACTCAAATCCCACACCAAGCTGCAGGTATACTAAGGAAAACCATGGAAGAAGTTGAGCATGAGCCTCAATTCTACATAAGCAGTGATCAGCTTTCCCTTCCCCAGTGCAGTAAATATGTTCCAAACATTCTATATGATTTTGTGAATTGGTGTGTTAGCTCTAGGGCATTTAGAAAAGTGCAGACCTGTAATGAGGACCCATCTCTGAAGAATAATCTAAGTGTTCTAACCTTTTGCCATGACCTGATTGGACAGCGCTGCAGCAGCCGTACTCCTATCACACTGGGACTTGGCATAATGATCCATCATGAGTTTGGCAGTAGGCCCTTATCGACAAACTTCACGCAATGATGAAGTGCGTCAGTTCCTCACATCTGTAGCAGCAGATCAGTTACAACGCAATGATGAAGTGCGTCAGTTCCTCACATCTGTAGCAGCAGATCAGTTACAACGAAGCAAAGGTATTTACATACTTAATGGACTGACAAGGACATCGGAACATGGGATAATGAATGCAGCCATTGACAACTTCGACCAGAATGAAGAGACGCTGGATGGCAAGAATACAACACATGCTATGGCAATGGTTGTATATAGGAGAGGCAATGTTACTGCAGTACATAACCCCATCCTGAGAGTTCCCAAGAGATCTCTCACGGCTCTGAACAGCTTTGATTTGGATTAGGGATGGGCATGATTAATCGATAATCAATAATTGATCTTTAGGAAATTGGTCAATCACGTGGATTTTTTATCGATCAACGTCCATATCACATAGAGGTTGAATTAATGAATCTCACTCCGTGGCAGCAATGTTGAAAGAATGAATTTCACTGCCTGGCAGTACTGACACCTCTTAACCAGGTGGGGTTGCAATTTTTATATCTGGAGACCGAAAACTGAGCTAGTACCAACCGGCTACCATATTGGAAAAATAGCCTTCAACATGAAGCGCGAAAAGCGAAGTGTGGCTAGCGCAGCCACCGGAGCCGCAGCCGCGCTGGCGTCTGCCATGGCACTACTTTTCGGGGAGCAGTGCTCCACTCCACGCAACATTGGCATCGAAGTAGAAGTTCAGAACTTTCTGAGGGAGACTCCCCCACCCCTGAATTGCAACCCCACAGACTGGTGGAAAGTGAATAGAGGGAGGTTCCCCAGGCTGGCTGAAGTTAGCGCGAAAATACCTCTGCATCCCCGCAACTTCGGTCCCTTCGGAGCGAGTGTTTTCAGCGGCTGGACTGACGGTCACTAGGCTGCGTTCGCGTCTCACCCCTGAGCATGTCAACATGCTCATCTTCCTGAACAAAAACCAGTAGTCTGGAATTACTTGGAATTTGTTAAGAGTGGACTGTGGACAGTTATCCTTTATGTGAGTAACTGTTATTTATTTTATTTTATCTCTCTCGGCTGGAGGCCTATCGGAGTCGTTCAAAGTTACATTTTGTGAAAAACTGTCAGCGCTAAGTAGGCCTAATGTTTTTATTTTATTTTTTAATTTCCATATTTTATACATAGCCGGTGTAACCCAGGTCAAGATAACCCAGGTTCAAATAACCTACATATAATTACAGTTGAATCCTAATTATTAATTTTGCAAATAAATAGTAAACCGTAGATAAGTAATTCATGGTACCAATAAATTCACATTGTTGGTTCAGATTGCTATTTCTTGAACGCAGCGCGTGCAGTGCTGATTAGCCAATCAGCTGCCTTGCTAGAGAGGGAGGACGTCCCAGAACCAGCTAGGTTTCAGAACGCCAGGCAAACGCTTGAAAGAAGCCACTAGAACGAGAGATAAAAGATTCTGCTTTGAAATAGCAGTGAGCTACAGTTGTTTCTTCCGTTATCCAAGTTGAGTATTTTGTTGGTCTGGTCATTCTCCAGGCCCTGGGTTTTGTATTGTAGCGAATTCGGGGGAACGCGCAAACAACAGGAACTGCCGCGGCCGGGAAGCGAACCCGTATCGCCCGCACCGCAGGAGACATCGCTAACCGCTCGACTAAAGAGTCCGACCCTTCAGTCGACATTGGTGTCAGAAGTGCGATCCGGAAGTGTGCAGATCCTCAGAAGTCTCTTCGGAGCGCGGGAATAACAAAGCACGAGGGCGCGCTTCCGGGGAGGGTGACGACTGTAAACTACTAATAAGACACGTTAGCCCCTAGCTAACGGGTCTGACCCTTTAGCCGAGCGGTTAGTGATGTCGCCTTGTGGTGCAATACACCCCGTAACGAATCCCGCAGAATCCCGATACAGATTCGCTTCCCGGCCGCGGCAGTTCCTGTGGTTGCGTTGTCCCCCGAATTCGCTACAGTATTGTGTCCGGGTATCGTCCTGGACTTGGTGAGTCAATTGCTAACTAGCCAAACTTTTCTGTTTTCAATGTCTGTGTGCATAGGCTAGTTAAAGCTATAAGTAGCTCAGTTATGTTGTAGATCATAATTTGGGTAAAGATTATTGAGGAGCTACGTTTTTCTTTTGTGAACCGAATTCAGAATGTATTTTTCTTTTGTGCAAACCGACTTGATGGGCTGGCTACTTCCAGTTGGGCCGCAGCGGCATGGTGTATTGGCACAGAAATTAAACTGCGTCACGTTTTAGCAGTGGGTAGATTGATTATGTCAATCGGTACTTCTGTTGTTTTCTTTTGATTATTTTATTGAGAGATATGTAAACTAATGTCTTTGCATGTATGATGTGCCTGTTATAATGCAGGCCAATTTTTTTCTTGGATTGTGAAGATCGCGCTTGGTGTTTCTTACCCCAAGCTGGAAACAAGATGGCGAGCCACCTATAGGAGCCCTGCTGAATCCATGTGGTCTGTCTGCGGCTTCAGACGGCTCATTCTCAGGACAGTAGCCTACAGATTCGAGCACCTGGATTGTGGTAGGACTGACATTTTCAGTGTGTTACTGCAAAACGCAGTTGGACTCATTGGAGCAACAAGGACTTTCCAAAAAGGACAGATTATAGCCTACATTGATTATTGATTTGATTTTTGATCTGATATTGTATTGTTAATTGCAGTATCGGCTGAGTTTATTACTCATTCATACTGTTCATGGGGTAATGCAATTGTGTGTTACTTTTGGCATTCTGATTTAATGGTTAAGTAACTTAGGTTAATGGAAATTAGAACTGAAACTTAAAGGCCTAATGGAAAAAATAGAACATAAAACAAATTAACAATTTGTCAACTCAAACAAGAGATAACTTCAAATTAGAATTAAAAGGATCCTAAATTAGAACTAAAATATCTATCTAAATTATCTGAAACTCAAAATAGTGGTTTAATAAGGGTTAAATCATAAAACAAGAGGTTTCAAGGAATTTATCCATTCTCACTGTGTTATTGTGTAATTGTGTATGTTTCTCTGTCTATGATTGCAATTCTTTATATAAAAAACAAGCCAGCAGTTCAAACTTTATTCGCTGGTCTGTGGTCTGCAATCATTTGATGCTAGTTATAAACTGCTCCTACGAACCTAGAACTGGTCCTAGTCAACTGTCAACATCTACAGTGCTACACCTACATATAATTTATATTGTGGGGAATTGTTTCTCAAAGAGGCTCAATAGTGTTTAAGAGCGCAGCAGCATTGACTCTTTAATTTGTGAAGAGATTTGACTCGGCCGGGCTCGTGGCTGCCTTTTTTATGCGTCGTGACAGAATGTGATATGCCGATTTTTTACAATTAAACAGTTGAACTTTAACTACCTTGTTTTAAAGCATTGTGGTTGTACTATACGTTAACTATAAGTTAACTCCTTTGATGAATAAAGATTTAATTGAGGAAAAACACGCTTTCTTTGGTATTTCTGCCATAGGCATTTTTTTCATTAAAAGTAATTAACAATTAATCGATAGTTGATCGTTAATTTTCACCATGATCGATCAAGGAAATTTGATCATTTGCCCATCCCTAATTTCAGGTATGTCAAGCCACCTAGGCGACCTGAACCACCAGCAGTTCTACCACAAGTCCTCAAACCAGACAAGACAAAAAGAGACGTGTCATTGGAAAATGTAATGTCTCATGAGTTGGCTGCCGTTCCACCCTCTCTCTCTTCTATGATGATGGAGAGATGAGGAAAACCACAAAAGCTGACCTAGCAAAGAAACTGGAGTCTGTAGTGGAGGTGATGCAAGAGCTGCCTGAGCTCACAGCAAAATCGGCCTATATCATTGATGGCATGGCTCTGCTCCAAAGTCTTCCTGATTCAGCTTTCCTGACTTTTAGTGACCTTGCTGAATGTATCCTCAAGAAGATCTTGTCTCTTCTAAAAACGCAAGAGATAAAATGTGTCGTCATAGTCTTGGACAGATATGACAACCCACAGTCAATAAAGATCCTGGAGAGACAAAGGAGAGGAGCAACTGATGGGCCCACACATGTGATCACAGGTAACGCAAATGTTCCAAACTACAGAAGGTACCTGAGGAGCAGTGGAAACAAGACGGCACTGTGTATCTTTGTGAGCAGTTACATAATCTCTACAGGCCCACGGAGGATCCAATCAGATGGCTCCATCATCCTGGCAGGTGGATTTGAGAAAGGAGAGGAGGTGAGGAGCATAAGCAGAGCAGGAGTCAGCACTCTCATGTCAACTACAGTGATCAGGAGGAGGCCGATACGAGAATGGTTTTACATGCCATACATCTTGCCGATTCATATTCTTCCATCATTGTGAGGTGTGATGACACAGATGTAGAAGTACTGCTGGTGTATTATGCAAGCAAAGGCGTGTTTGGATCATCTCAAGTCTACATGCGTGCAGGGCATGGAATGAGAGAGAGGTATGTCCCCATCAACACCATAGCAGACAAACTCGGAAAAGACATGTCCAGCTGTCTTCCAGCATGTCATGTGCTCACTGGCTGTGACACAACAAGCAGTTTGTATAGAATAGGCAAGACAACAGCATTCAACAAACTCAAGACACATCTCAGTGAGCTCAAAGACATGGCTCATTTTGGACTCTCTGGATGCTTGGAGGAGTCTTTGCCAGTAGCAAGAGAGTATGTGCTTCTGCTGTATGGGAAAAAGAAAAAAGAAAATGGAAGAATGTGCACTAACCTGGATGAACTTCGCTACATCATTGCGTCGACAACAGATGCAGCCTCTGGAAATCTCCCACCAACAGAGGATGCATTCGAACAACATGTACAGACAGCGATGTTCCAGACCGCAATATGGTGCCACAGTCACCTCCCCAAACCTATCCTATGGAGTCCAATCGGCAGAGGATGGACTGTCAAGCGATGGAGCCCTTAAACCCGTCCTCTTTAAGAAACCCCCGGCACCGACAGAGGTTAGAGACATTACACACTTATATTGCACTGATGCAAATTGTGGACAGACTGGGAACTGCCAGTGCCTCTCTGTTGGCCTTCCCTGTACAGAGTTCTATACTTGCTGTGCAGAATGTCAAAATGTATCCCCAGATGTGTCTGAAGAACCTGATATTTGACAATTCAATATCTAAAGCACACTTCACCCAGTCATGAAACTCGGGTTTATAACAAGGAGTCACAAAGACACACACAGAGAGACAAGGGGAACAGCTGAACATAAGAAACTAACTTAACTGAACAATCATACACTAGATGGCATGGGGAGAATACAAAGAACAAAACAATGAACAAAAAGGCTTCTAGTATCCAGGGGGGAGGAAATCGAATATACCGAACACCAATGAAGGAACAAACTAACACAATGGGGAATACTGTACTAGGGGAGAGGACAAATGGACAACCAACAAACAAAGGGAAACAAACAAAGACTTGTCAATAAGACAAACCAGACTTACACACACAGGAAGACTGGAACATTGCGGAACAAGGAACAGAAGCACAGAGGAACCAGAGGGACTAAAATACTGGAGAAAGCTGGGGATCAAAAAATGCATGGAGCGAAAAGGACCAGGCAAAGACACACGGAAACATGGAAGCTTCAAAAGGAGACCATCAAGGAGTGAGGGGAAGAAGGCCACCCGGGCACAAGGGGAGTGGACGTCAGCCTAGGGGCCGCTGGACTGAGGCACTGAGGAGATACTTTAGGGGCTACATCAGGCTGGAGAAGTAGCATTTGCTCCACACTCATTCACACTCACTCACACTCACACACACACACACACACACACACACTTTATTTTATCTGTTCTATTTTTGTATGGTATGTTCTTGTTCTTGGTTCTGATTTAAATGGATTATTTCAATAAAAGTTATTCTACCTACACCTTAGATCTTTATGTTTGTAATTTAGTTAAGCTTTATTGGGTTGCTCACATTCTGACTGTTTGGTGTAGCCTACAGCACCTGGCCTTTCCCTCTCCAAATATGAGCATTTTGTAATCATCTAATTTGTTTGGTTCCAGAGAAGTAGTAGGTCTTAATTCACCTTGTTTGCAATAAAAAACATAATATATACCCACACAACCATTTGGTTTTAGTTCAATAGCACCCGAGGCCAACCAGTAACAGTATATCCCATGGAAATCTATGTTTTCCCAATGAATAAGAGAAAGGTTAAGGAGTGCTCTTGTCCTATCCACAAACATGCAATTTCCGCCTAAGTTAAAACTATGTTTATATGAGCTTATATCAGTATTTATTTATGTATAAATTAAAAAAAATTGCTCTCTGGTTATGGTGGGCAGATACCTACTTCATACCACAGCAAATCTGAGGAAATTCTGAGTGAGCATTATGAAATTATGGGCTTTTTTTGTCACTTCACCCCTATCCGGACTGGCCTAATTTGGCTCTTTTTCAGATATTAGGGTAGGTCTAAAGAATAGCCCAAAAAACGTATTTCTCACAAAAATAAAGTTCCACAACCATCCATTTCATTAATGGGACACATATGGGATATGAAAAAACACGGTTGTGTTTTGTTCTAACTCGGGTAGGGGTGTCTCGAAAACTAAAGCCCTTTTTGAGGACTTGCTGCTAGCCTATTATGTTTGGAGAAAGGAAAACACTGCATTCCAGCATAAGAACCTTATCCCATCTGTGAAACATGGTGGTGGTAGTATCATGGTTTGGGCCTGTTTTGCTGCATCTGGGCCAGGACGGCTTGCCATCATTGATGGAACGATGAATTCTGAATTATAACAGCGAATTCTTCAGGAAAATGTCAAGACATCTGTCCGTGAACTGAATCTCAAGAGAACATGTGTCATGCAGCAAGACAACAACCCTAAGCACACAAGTCGTTCTACCAAATAATAGTAGAGTAAAGTTAATGTTTTGGAATGGCCAAGTCAAAGTCCCGACCTTAATCAAACCGAAATGTTGTGGAAGGACCTAAAGCGAGCAGTTCATGTGAGGAAATCCACTAGCATCCCAGAGTTGAAGTTGTTCTGTACAGAGGAATGGGCTAAAATTCCTCCAAGCCAATGTGCAGGACTGATCAACAGTTACCAGAAACGTTTAGTTGCAGTTATTGCTGCACAAGCGGGTCACACCAGATACTGAAAGCAAAGGTTCACATACTTTTGCCACTCACAGATATGTAATATTGCATCATTTTCCTCAATAAATGAATCACCAAGTATAACATTTTTGTCTCATTTGTTTACTTGGGTTCTTTTTGTTTAATTTTAGGACTTATCTGATGATGTTTTAGGTCATATTTATGCAGAAATATAGAACATTCTAAAAGGTTCACAAACTTTCAAGCACCACTGTGTATATATATATATATATATATATATATATATATATATATATATATATATATATATATATATATATATATATATATATATATCTCAAGATGTATCCCCAGATGGGGAACTAGTTCGTTTGCTCTCAAAATGTGGTGCATACAATGATAAGCCTATACATAATTGATCCCAATTTAGTTGATGCTTAATATGTGTGTGTGTGTGTGTGTGTGTGTGTGATGATGAAGATAATGGTGTGTGTGTGTGTGTGTGTGATGATAATGGTGTGTGTGTGTGTGTGTGTGTGTGTGTGTGTGTGGGTGTGATGATGATGATAATGATTATGTGTCATCCTTACAAACAAGCAAGAACTCTCAGGTCCAATGGCAGTGGCCGTTTAACCATCCCTTGTGCTAGATCTAGAGCTGGGGAAGCTGCATTTTCTATTTACGCCCTAAGTAGATGGAACGCCCTGCCTGAGGACCTGAGAGAGGCCCCAACATGGGACACATTTAAAAGCAGGTTAAAAACCTTATTTTAAAACAGCTTACAGCTTAATTCATTGTGTGCGTTTTATATATTTTGCTAATATCATAGTTGTTACTTTTAATTAATCAGTGGTCATGGCACTTTTATTTATTTTACTAACTCAGTTTTAAACTTGTCTGTACTTTTGTAAAATTGGCCTGTACTTCTTTTTTTGGGGGGGGGGGCTATTATTTTCTTGTGTGAAGCACTTTGTGTTACATTTGTTTGTATGAAAAGTGCTATACAGATAAAATCTGATTGATTGATTGATTGATTAATTTATGTGTGCGTGCGTGCGTGTGTACATTTGTTTGTCACCCATCCACACCTGCATTCAGCCTGGTTAATGCTACTCATACAGTAGCACATGGCAGAGTGACAGTGAAATGTTGCAGCCAAATCAAAACTGTGTACCACTTGAAATTTGAAAAAACACAGATGCATGCCCCATCATTTAGCTCTTTAGCAGTATCAGCCTTTAGGGTCTTCAACCAAATGTCCTGTTTTATTAATTGTTTAATGATTGTTTTTGATAAAATATTTTAACCTATCCTGTAAACATAGTGGCACTGCTGAGAATGTTTCCTCCATACATCAACATGCCTCTTGTATTTAAATCTTGCAGTTGCCAAATTATCTTCACTAGTTTTCCTAAAACTAATATTTCCCTCTATCTCTCCCCTTCCTCACTGTTTTTTCTAACCAAATCCCATCACTTCCTCTTCCTCTTCACTCTTTGTATGTTCTTCCTCTAATTTCCACTGTGTCACCCTGTCTTTGTGTTTTGTCTCTGCCTCTAACCATCCCTCTTACCTTCCTCTCCCTGCCTCCTCCCTCTTCTTCTTTGTTGTTCGTCACCTACCTTAAATCTATCCACCAACTCTTCCTCCCTTTAGGTTATTGATGGGAAGCTTGCTCCTTTCCTGTCCAAAGTGATCAAGTTTGCCAGCTCACATGTTTTCAGCTGTAGCTTGTGTCGAGAGAAAGGCTTCTTCTGTGAGCTCTGCAGAAATGGACAGGTCATCTACCCCTTTCAGGAGAGCGCCACCAAGAGGTACAGGCCCAAAGTGACTCCAATAGAACCATTTTTGACAGATGGGATGAGCTGTGTATTACATGTGTGTATTATATTAAACACTGCACAGCATGATAAATGATCCTGAGTATATATAATCATTTTCACAAAAAGGTGCACAGGACACTTACAAACTCTAGGGCTGCAATCAAATGATTATTTTGAAAATCGACTTACTCTGGCGATTATTACAAGGATTAATCTGCTTTTAGATTGAGATTGTTATGGCAACGGCCGGAGCAGAACCAAAAGAGGCAGTCCAGAGGGAGCGGAATCTTTAGCCGCCGGGATGGTGGATTTATTGACAAAATTAAACAAGGAAAAACACAAGAATAAAGTGTTTAGTGTATGGTGCGTTGTTCATCTTGTTTGTGGGATGTGCTTCTAAACTGTGCAATGACCAGCTGGTTGTGTGTCTAGGCTATATGTAAATATTTACTCTACATGTGATGCAGTATGTAAATGGCATGTCCAATGTATGAAATGTGCGAGCAAAGGTGTCCGTGATCCAAGAGAGAAGTCCAAGAGAAGTCCGAGTGTGGTTTTCCAGGGTCCATAGTCCGTGAGAGAGAGTGAGTCCTTTAGAGGTCCAAATCCAAAAGCTTGGAGTTCCAAGTGAGAGGTTAGGGTCCGTGGGAGAGGGCAGAGCTCTGCCCTCTCCCCTTGAGGACACAGGGAAAACAGAATTAAACAGGGCATCAGAAGACACAAAGGAAACACGAAGGAAAATGTGGGTTGACAATTTGACTAGAAGGCATGACTAAACTCAGTAGGCTAGTTACTGACTGTCGCTTAGGCACATTCTGGTGACGACACAGTGGGTTGGCTGGGCTCTTGTAGCTTGGTGATGAGCTGATCACTCGCAGGTGTGGTGGTTGTAGATTGTAGACAGGTGGGTTGTTGATTGTGACTATACGACGCTCTATGAGCGCATGCAGACGTGCCTGGTGTTTCAGAGACAAATGATGGAGATGTGCTTCGTGACCTCACGGTGGAGCCAGAGGGCCGAGCAGGGGGCTGAACCACAACAGTACCCCCCTCCCGACGGGAGACACCGGGCGACTGCCCAGGACTATCAGGGTGGGCGTGATAGAAGTCGTCCAGCAGGGTAGGATTGGCCAGGTAGGAAGTGGGAACCCAGCTCCAGTCCTCAGGGCCATAATCCTCCCAGTCAACTAGATACTGGAAACCCCACCCCCTACGACGGACTGCAAGTACCTACTTGACCAACCAGACTGGGTCACCGCCCTTCAGAACACGGGGAGGTGGAGGAGCTGCGACAGAGGGAGACAGGGAACTGGAGGAGACAGGCTTGAGTGTCGAGACATGGAACACCGGATGGACATTCAGAAATGGTGGCAGAGTGAGACGTACCACAGAGGGGTTGATAATGCATTTGATAGGGTAAGGCCCTACATAGCGGGGTGTGACCTTACAGGAGGGCGTTTGGAGGAGCAGGTCCCTGGCCAGCAGCCAGACTCGCTGTCCCGGATGGTAGGCAGAGGCTGGACCCGACGCCAGTTGGCGCTGCGCTGGGACCGCTCCACAGATCTATCCAGAGCAGTACGGGCAGCCTTCCAGACGCAGCGACACAGGCGGAGATCAGCACTGGTGGACAGGACCGCAGTCTTCAACTCCAGACGGGGAAACATAGGGGGTTGGTAACCAAGCGAGCACTCGAAAGGACACATACCCGTGGCTGTGCTGTCATGGAGTTGAGGGCGTACTTCACCCATGGCAGATGTTTGCTCCACAAGCCGGGGTTGCTGGTGGTCACACAACGCAGGGCCGCCTTGAGGCACTGGTTCGCCCACTCCGCCTGCCCGTTGGTTTTGGGAGTGGTACCTGGAGGAGAGGCTGACCGTGGCCCCAATCCCCTTACAGAAGGCCTGCCACACCCAGGAAGTGAACCGCGGACCACGGTCAGAAAGAATCTCCTTGGGGATGTCATGTAGGCGGACAGCATGGGTGACCAGGAGGTCCGCTGTCTCAACTGAGGATGGGAGTTTGGGGAGAGCCACAAAGTGAACAGCTTTGGAAAACGAGTCGACAATGGTCAAAACGACGGTGTTACCTTGGGACACGGGGAGTCCAGGGTGATGTGGGACCAGGGACGACTTGGAACTGGGAGGGAATGTAGGAGATCCGCCGGGGGCCGATGCGTGGTCTTACTGCGAGCGCAGGTGGTACAGGCATCAACAAACTCCTTCGTGTCCACCTCCATGGAGGGCCACCAAAAGCGCTGGCAGATGAAGGACAATGTCCTGTGAGTGCCAGGGTGACAGGCGAAGCGAGTGGAGTGGCCCCACTCGAGCACCTGGGAATGCACCGAGGTGGTCACGAAGAGGCGGTGCAGGGGTCCGTTGCCCGGCTTGGGCCCGCTAGGCCATTCTTATCATGGAGTCAGTAGCCCAGGTGACGACACCCACCACCCAGGCCAGAGGAAGGATGGTATCAGGAGTGCCCTGGGCTTCCCCCATGAACAAATGGGGGAGCATGTCAGCCTTGGTGTTGCGGGAACCCGGGTGGTGGGTGAGGGGGAAATTGAACCAGCTGAAGAAGAGGTCCCAGCGGACTTGGCGGAAATTCAACCTTTTTGCCGTCCTGACGTAGATCAGATTCTTGTGATCAGACCAAACAAGGAACAGCTGTTGAGCCCCCTCTAGCCAGTGTCTCCATTCCTCCAAAGCCGCGAAGACAGTCAATAACTCATGATTCCCTATTTCATAGTTGCGTTCTGTGGGGGTGAAGCATCGAGACAGGAAGGTGTATGGGTGGATCTTCTGGTCTTCCTCCGATCGCTGGGAGAGGATGGCTCCAATGCGTCCACCTCCACAATGAACTGCCGAGATGGATCTGGGTGAATGAGCACTGGAGCCACCATGAACAGGCTCTTCAGGGCCTGGAAGGCGGTCTCCACCTCCGGGGTCCAGGAGAAGCAGCGGAGGGTGGAGGTGAGGGCAGTGAGAGGAGTGGCCACTAGGCTGAAGCCCCTGATGAACCGACTTTAAAAGTTGGAAAACCCCAGGAAGTGTTGTAGCTGCTGACGATCGTTGAGCCTGGGCCACATCTCCACCGCCTTGATTTTCCTTGGGTCCGCATGGGTCTGCCTCATCTCCACGATGTGCCCAAGGAACGCCATGGAGGCAGCATGAAACTCCAATAGTGGTCTAAAGCTCCAATAGTGGTCCCACTGTCCATGATGCCTCCCTGCCAGACGAGCTAAATCATTTCTATGCCCGCTTCGACAAGGACAATACTGACCCAGCCACAAAAATGCCCAGCCACCCAGAAAACCAGGTGCTCACTCTATTGATCGCAGAGGTCAGAGAATCACTGTGCAGAGTGAACACACGGAAGGACCGGACGGCATACCGGGTCGGGTCCTCCGGGAATGTGCTGACCAGCTGGCTGAGGTCTTCACAACTATATTTAACCTCTCACTGTCCCAATCCATAGTCCCAGCATGCTTTAAGACCACCTCTATCATTCCTGTCTTCAAGAAACCAACATCCACATGTCTGAATGACTACTGACCCATTACACTCACCCCCATTGCCATGAAGTGCTTTGAGAGACTGGTTCTGGCTCACCTCAAAAACATTATCCCCCACCCACATTCAACCCACATCAGTTCGCCTACCGTCCCAAAAGGTCTACTGAGGATGCCATTGCCACTGCCCTGCACTTTGCTCTGGGCGGATTTGATAACAAAATTAAACAAGGAAAAGCACAAGAATAAAGTGTTAAGTGTATGGTGCATTGTTCGTCTTGTTTGTGGGATGTGCATCTAAACTGTGTGTGATGACCAGCGGGTTGTGTGTCGAGGCTATGTGTAAGTATTTACTTTACATGTGGTGCGGTATGTAAATGGCGTGTCCAATGCATGAAATGTGCATGCAGGCAAAGGTGTCCGTGATCCAAGAGGGAAGTCCAAGCGTGGTTTTCCAGGGTCCGTAATCCGTGAGAGAGAGTGAGTCCTTCAGAGGTCCAAATCCAAAAGCTGGTAGTTCCAAGTGAGAAGTTAGGGTCCGTGGGAGAGGGCAGAGCTCGAGGCGTTCATGAGGAGATGGGGAAAACCAGGATTAAATAGGGCATCAGAAGACACGAAGGAAACATGAAGAAAAACTTGGATTGACAATTTGACTAGAAGGCACGAGTAAACTAGGTAGGCTAGTTACCGACTGTCGCTTAGGAACGTTCTGGCGATGACACAATGGGTTGGCTGGGGTCTTGTACCTTGGTGATGATCACTCACAGGTGTGGTGGTTGTAGATTGTAGACAGGTGCGTTGTTGATTGTGTCTATGCGACGTTCTATGAGCACGCGCAGACGTGCCTGGTGTTTCAGAGACAGATGATGGAGCTGTGCTTCGCGACCTCACGGTTGCACCAGAGGGCTGAGCAGGGGGCTCAACCACAACAGAGATGCTGGTTGTGATGCTCTGTCAATTAACAAAATAATGTCAAAGAGGCCCAAGAAAATGACCATGCCAGCGGTAGGGCTTTATGGATTTGGCTGTCTTGATAAATGAAAATTTCCAGCAAGACTGTGTTGAGTTATTTTATATAATTGTTTGCGGGAACACTCATTGGAAATCCTGTATTAGGAATAACTCCTTGAGATGTACCATCTCGTTTTCAAGGGGGTCCTCAAAACACCCCAATGTTGATATGTTTTGGGGCAAAGTGTTCAAATAATGAAAAAATAAAATAATTTATATGGTAATAATTATCACCTACACCATCAGTATCAAACCACATTAGATGTTCCGTTGTTAAAACAAGTGCCCATATGTTTTTCCTTTGTCTAAATAATGATGAACTCTTTGTTTACAAGTTGCTACCGCCATTTACTTCCTCCTTCTGGCTACTCCGATGGTCTGTTAGCAATGCAGATTTAAGGAAAATCCAGCATATACGCCATCTGTTGGTCACCAGAGCCAATGGCCACAGGGGGTCAGTAAATCCGTTACTGTTTGTCAGTCGGCCACCATTCCAATGGCACTAAACAATGGATGTGTTCACGTCATCACCATTACTGAACAAACGGCCATTTGAAAATTTGAAGGACTAGTCAATATAGTTTATTTTTGCCGACAGTTTATTTATTGTCGACATTATTGATAATATTGAATATCCGTCTCAGACCTAACGCACATCTCATCTGATTTTTTTGATGTTTCAATGAATCATGTAACGGAATGTTAGGTTAACTGATAGCCCCACTTTGATAAGACTATATCTACACAATGCAATGGATCAAAAAGAATGTTCACACTACTTAGCTGAACCTATTGGATCAGTGTTAATAGGACATATGTGGACAAGGCCAAGGGTGGACTGGGAATGAAAAGTGGCTCTGGCCTTTTGACTCAGCCCCCCCCCCCCCAAACGATACACCACCACCCACACAAACCACTGGGAAAAACTCCCAGTGCTCCAGATGGCCAGTCCACCATTGGACAAAGCTTACGTGCAGTGTTTACTACCACACTGTAAAAGGAGATACTCCAGTCTTGCTTTGACTGTTACGTCTGTACCATGCAGAGTTTTTTTTATTTTTATTTTCATGTAGATAAGCCAAACTTATCTACATGAAAATAAAAATGGATGATCCGCTGTGGCGACCCCTAACGGGAGCAGCCGAAAGTAGTAGTAGTAGAGATAAGCCAAACTTATCATGTCAGAATGGAAGTAATGTTGTGCCCAAATTTTGAGCTAATCTTGGAAAAATTCTTGGTTGCGCTTTTTACAGGTCAGAGGCCCAAAGGACTGACTTGTCCTTGAGGGTGGAGAATATTTCACGTGTTTGGATTTTTTGGGTTTTGATGGCCCTAGTAGTGTGAATTGGCCCATATCCAGTCATCACTGAGTTATGAACTGTTTGGCTGTTCTCGGCAACTGACAGAGTGAATTTAGCCTAATGGCAGAAAAAGGAAAATGTTCACATTTAGAAATTGGTTTTAAAGACTAATTTAATCATGGTTCAGATTGTCTCTACGTAGTACATACAAAAATGACAATTTGTGGATTGGATGAAGTGGGAGATAAGGTCTGCCTCTATACCCTGTGGCATGGAGATGCCCAGTGATTACTGACTACCTCAAAATCTTAAGTACAACATCACCAATTGAGGTGGAGCGGACAGTAAAACATGGTTGAAATTATCAACAGCAAGAATGCTGCACAAATGTAGTTTTCTTTGAAAGTGGTTTGGTAAAGTTATCTCGGACAATATTGAAATTATGCCCAGTACTGGTAGGATTCATGAGGTAAAATATGTAAAGACCTGTCTACTGCTCAAAAAAAGGATTTAATGTTTAAGTACACATTTAAAGTTTATAGTCAACTGTCAAATGGTCAAGAGTTGTTATTTTAAATGCATATAGAGTTTATGGATGCTGTTTTGAGAGAACAGGCTGAGAAAATAACTCCTATTCATGCCTAACACTGCATATTTCCTTTCAAGGTAAGAATTTACTCAAGACCTGTCATTTAGTCTGTGATGCGTTTTGTGAGCAGAGCACAATTTGAAAACATTTACATTTTTTGAAAATGTGAAAATTCAGTTTGAAATCTTTTTCACTATGGTTCAGGCAGCAACAGATTAGAAATGTCTCTACCGCTCTCACATTCATTGACACAAAAGCCATGTTGGCTGATCCAGTGTGTTTGTGCGTTTGTACAGATGTGAAGTCTGCGGGGCAGTGTTCCATGCTGAGTGTCGTCAGAAAGCTCAACCATGTCCGCGCTGTGTTCGTCGGGAGCTGCAAAACAAGAGGCCCTCTTACATCTGTTCCCCTGATGAGAACAGCCTTGGCTGTAACCACCTCCCCTACCAAGACATCTGAGATATGAACACATAGGTGTACAAATAAACACATTTACCTACACAAAGAAAGAGATGCGCACACACTTGAGCACACAAGGCATCTGCTGACAGTAAAGTTTGGTAATACATGTTTTTCTGTCTTCTTAAGAGGTTTTTTCCATAAAGCTATCTTTTCAGTCTCAAAAGAACACACTTAAAAGCTAAATATCTGATGCAAGGTAGGATTCATGTGTGTGAATCAAAATAGTCATGAAATTTACAAGCTAACACAGCTCAGAGTGTTTCTGCTGTATGAATACAAAGAAAATCATCCTTGGAACTGCTTTGCTCCACCTGTAGGATGTGGCTTTATCGCCCACTGAGCAGTGACAGGTACATGTAGTTTTATACTGTGTTGTGATGTTTAGAACTAAATCACACACACACACACACACACACACACACACACACACACACACACACACACACACACACACACACCTGAATATTGGGCTAAGCTACCCTACTCAATCACACACTTGACAGATGAATCAGAGGAGAGAAAAGCATCTGTTGCCACAGCAGGTCTGTTGTATGACATCGCTGCCATCCTCGTCCCCATGATAGCCATCATCATCTTCTGTCTATTAGGCTTGTTTTCTGCATTCAGTGCGGTTTCAATGAGTAACCGAAGTACCACATCACATTTTTAATTTCAGTTGCTATTTTTGCTGGTTTCCTATTACAAATTATCCCTTCCACAGTCTCCTGTTCCTTCCCACTATAACTGTTCTTCTCCCTAAAATTTTGCATTTTTCTGAATGTAAAAAGATATCAAACTATAAATGGAAGTTTAATCAGTAATATAAAATCCAAGTAGCATTTTAGTCCAAGTTACTGTTCTCACCTATTTACTGGCGGTTGTCCTTTAACCCTCCCTGACATTAATCTATATCCCACAGTGCATAGAAAAATTATATTTAAATGAACTAAAATTTTACAGGATTATATTTGTGTGCATTTGTGCATTATGATTATTATTTTTTTAAAGCTTGTGTGTGCATATGTGCAGTGTTTGTGAGGGTATGTGAAATCACATACTGTATGCAAGTCTCATTTCCATTAAATTTAAATTAAATTTAAATTCATTAAATTAAATTTTAAAATATATTTTAAATAAATTCAATTAATTTTAAGCTGTAAATTAAGTTGGCGATAAATTGAGCTTATGTTTTTCCCTTCAACTCCCCCTCTCTTCTTTTACAGTTTAGTTATTATTTAACATTATTAATAAAAAAAAATCTAAAAAAGATAGCAGCTTTAGTGTTTTTGTCTTCCCCATGTAACCAAGGGTACCTTTATAATACAACACTTTCCATTGTGGGGCCCCGATTTTCACCGTGTAGACACATTTCTATCTACAGTGCATCTGGAAAGTATTCACACCCCTTCACTTTCCCCACATTTTGTTATGTTATAGCCTTATTCCAAAATGGATTAAATTCCTTTTTTTCTCATCAATGTACACACAATACCCCATAATGACAAAGTGAAAGATGTTTTGTAGAAAATTTTGCAAATTTATTAAAAATAAAAGACTGAAATATTGCATGTACATAAGTATTCACACCCTTTGCTATGACACTCAAAATTGAGCTCAGGTTCATCCTGTTTCCACTGATCATCCTTGAGATGTTTCTACAGCTTGACTGGAGTCCAACTGTAGTAAATTCAATTGATTGGACATGATTTGGAAAGGCACACACCTGTCTATATAAGGTTCCACTGTTGACAGTGCATGTCAGAGCAGAAACCAAGCCATGAAGTCAAAGGAATTGTCTGTGGACCGCCGAGACAGGATTGTATCAAGGCACAGATCTGTGGCAGGGTACAAAAAAATTTCTACAGCTTTGAAGGTCCCGAAGAGCACAGTGGTCTCTATCATTTGTAAATGGAAGAAGTTTGGATCCACCAGGACTCTTCCTAGAGCTGGCCACCCAGCCAAACTGAGCAATCAGGGGAGAAGGGCCTTGGTCAGGGAGGTGACCAAGAACCCGATGGTCACTCTGACAGAGCTCCAGCGTTCCTCTGTGGAGATGGGAGAACCTTACAGAAGGACAACCATCTCTGCAGCACTCCACCAATCAGGCCTTTATGGTAGAATGGCCAGACAGAAGCCTCTGCTCAGTAAAAGGCACATGACAGCCCACTTGGAGTTTACCAGAAAGCACCTAAAAGACTCTCAGACCATGAGAAACAAGATTCTCTGGTCTGATGAAACCAAAATTGAACTCTTTGGTCTGAAGGCCAAACGTCACGTCTAGAGGAAACCAGGCACCTCTCATCACCTTGCTAATACCATCTACACAGTGAAGCATGATGGTGGCAGCATCATGCTGTGGGGATGTTCTTCAGCGGCAGGAACTGGGAGACTAGTCAGGATCGAGGGAAAGATGAATGGAGCAAAGTACAGAGAGATCATTGATGAAAACCTGCTCCAGAACACTCAGGACCTCAGACTGGGGCGAAGGTTTACCTTTCAACATGACAACGACCCTAAGCACACAGCCAAGACAACGAGGGAGTGGCTTCGGGACAAGTCTGTGAATGTCCTTGAGTGGCCCAGCCAGAGCCCAGACTTGAACCCCATTGAACATCTCTGGAAAGACCTGAAAATAGCTGTGCAGCGACGCTCCCCATCTAACCTTACAGAGCTCAAGAGGATCTGCAGAGAAGAATGGGAGAAATACCCCAAATATAGGTGTGCCAAACTTGTAGCTTCATACCCAAGAAGACTTGAGGCTGTAATCGCTGCCAAGGGTGCCTCAACCAAGTACTGAATAAAGGGTGTGAATACATGCAATATTTCAGTTTTTTATTTTTAATAGATTTGCAAAAATTTCTACAAAACCTTTTTCGCTTTGTCATTATGGGGTATTGTGTGTAGATTGATGAGAAAAAAAAAGGAATTTAATCCATTTTGGAATAAGGCTGTAACATAACAAAATGTGGGGAAAGTGAAGGGGTGTGAATACTTTCCGGATGCACTGTATATTATATATATTATATACATTATATATTTAGGTGACATGGTGGCACAGTAGTTAGTGTGGTCGTCTCACAGCAAGAAGGTCCTGTGTTCGAGCCCCGGGGTAGTCCAACCATGGGGGTCATCCCGTGTCATCCTCTGTGTGGAGTTTGCATGTTCTCCCTGTGTCTGCATGGGTTGCCTCCAGGTGCTCCGGTTTCCTCCCACAGTCCAAAGACATGTAGGTCAGGTGAATCGGCCATACTAAATTGTCCCTGGGTGTGATTGTGTGTGTGTGTGTGTGTGTGTGTGTGTGTGTGTGTGTGTTGGCCCTGTGTGATGGCCGGGCGGTCTGTCCAGGGTGTCTCCCCGCCTGCTGCCCAATGACTCCTGGGATAGGTTCCAGCATCCCCACAACCCTGAGAGCAGGATAAGCAGTTCGGATAATGGATGGATATATTATATATTATATATTATATATATATATATATATATATATATATGTGTGTGTGTGTGTGTGTGTATGTATATATATGTGTGTATATATATATATATATATATATATATATATATATATATGTGTGTGTGTGTGTGTGTGTATGTATATATATGTGTGTATATATATATATATATATATATATATATATATATATATATATATATATATATGATATATATTAGGCCTCTGCAGCCAAATTCTGTTTAACCCTCGGTTTATTTTTATTGGTTATTATAAGCTCATATGAGTGCTCAAGATTATCCTCTTTTTTGGCTAGCCCCATGCACACAGATGTCTGTTTTTGAGGGGATGTATGAATCACTTGCCATCAGTTTCAACACTTGACTGAAAAATTGAGTTTACAGAAGATTTAACATGTGTGAGATCAGACTTTGACTGTTATTTGTTAAGTTTGTATGGTTAAACTGAGTTTTTACCCGTCGTATTTCAAAACATGTCTATGAATTGATAAAAAAAGGGAAATGTATTAGGTGTACTTGTTTGTCATATAATTTCATTTTGGTTGAAAAGTAATCTACCGGAACATCTATGTCAAAACATCTTAAGTCAAGAGAACACACATATCTGCTGTTAACCCAGGCATATAAGATAGTTAAAACAAAATAATTCTTATGTTCTTTTTGCAATTTTTTCTTCTATTTTAGTGTTTTTTAACCTTCTCATCAGAATACTATACAAGCACTATAGCCAGTACTATCTTGAATTTTTTTTCTTGACATTACTATACAAGCACTATTGCCAGTACTGTACACATTACTTTTTCCTTTTTTTTATCACATTATACAAATTACAATAGTATTACTTTAGTGCTGAAGTGCTCCTAGTATTTTTCTGTAGTATTGCATTTTGAAAGTGCTATATGGCTATAGTGTTGTATAGTAATGTGACGAAAATAAAAACACAGGAAATACTACAGTTGCATTCTATTTTCATTGTCCAACATAAGTAGATGTTGAAATTTAATGAAAGAAAATACTCAAATTTAATTGTGATTATTCGTTGGCACTTTACAACAGTGATCGGCAGAGAGCTGGGTTGATAGATGTGCCAGTTCAAAAGAGATAAAAGGTTAAAATACCTTGGCCTTTTTTAGAGATGTGTTTTAACCATGCACATTTTCTGGTTTTAAAAGTTTTGCTATCATTTTCAATTTGTTTCCCAATTAATGGTGGCTTTATATATGTTGTAGGCTTTGTGTATAAACTTCATGACTTGCTGTGACAGTGTGTGTTCACCTTGCCTTAACTGAAAAGCCAATCATACACATGCTGCTATCCATGCATGTTCGCTCTAATTGAACTTTCAATTATATTACTCGGAAGACTTTGTTGTTTTTTCTCATATGAAATCAACATTTGAAATCCTGAATGTTGGAATTAAATGTATAAAGATAAAAGATGTAAAATATAATATTATTTAAATGTACTATTATGGCTAATGTTACTGTCTCCCTGCCTATATTTTAGGGAGTACTAAAAGAAACCTGCTTGCTTCTGGGTTCTTCAACTGTCACATGATAATTCCAAATAGACTCTGGGATCAACTTTAAGTTCTCTCAAACCAAAACCTCTAAGATGGAATCAAAACTTGTTGCATGACTGAAGCTTTGTCACACTCTCAATATCAGGATAACATTACTCATCATCTGGGTATATGGAGATTGTTTTTAATCATATGAAATCAAAATCTTTGGCCAGGTAAACATTCACTTACTGTAACCTTGTCAAATCCAAGGCATCTGTCATTGCTCTTCATGTTCCAGACTCCATTTTTATTCTTTAATTTTTCTGTTAGATTTTCTACTCACTAGCAGCTGGAATACTTAATGTGATTACTTGGAATACTTGACTGGTTTTGATGGCATTGCTATTGATGTTTAGTGTTTAAAATAATTAGAATGAATCTTGTGTTTCTAGTTTGTGTCTTATTTATTATCATTATTGTGGCAATTAATTAATTCCACTCTGACAATAAATGAGCGAGACAAACAGTATTGTCACAATTATGTTCATGAACAGACGCACAAAGCATAGATACTAAGTGTGTGCCCTGATCTCAGAGCGCACTCCCTTTATACCTTGCAGCCCAAACATGCTTATTGTCACGGTCACGGAGTTTCTCCCTCATCCTGGTTGGAGGATGTAGCTCATCTTTATTGCTGGACTGCTATCCTAATGGATAACAAAATTTGCTCATAGCTAAGGTCTCCTCTTGTCTCCTCCTCTCCTTACTTTCCAGCTCGTAATTCTCCAGGCCCGTTCCTTCAGACCTTGTTAGACTCGAGTGAGCTTCCCATAAATTATTCTGTTATCAGCCAACAGTTAACAATAGGTATTTATTGATTCACATAGGAGGAGACACTTTATAATGTAGCCAGGTGGTAAATTTCAGTATAAAAAAGAGAATAGATTTCATTTTTGTTTAACTATGTACAAGGGAAGAGGTATTTACAGTTATTATTATGTTAAAATATAATTCATATGTACAAACCATTTTAAAAAGTAAGATTGTACCTAAGGGAACAACAAAGATAATAAAGTGTTAACTCTTAGCTGTTACAATCTGGTGCCACTAGAGGGCGAGATTGGCGATTTTCTTCTTGTGCTCAGGGGGTTCTGGTCCTTTTTCCGGTTGAGTAAGCTGAGAGATGCAGCCGAAATGCATTCTGAGTCCATCTAATGAAATTCATGTGTAAATATGCCTTAATGATGCATCTCTCTATCAAATATAGTGTGGAGGTTAATAGTTGTATCTTATATAGTAGTTTGACTGTCGTTTTGTTTTAAGGTGCAGATACCGCGATTAATGTCATGGAATGTACAGACTGTTTGAGGAAGTTCAAACGTGATTAGCAAGGTAACCAAGTCTACAGTATAGCCTCCTTAGCTAATTATGTATTTGGTTAAGTTGAATTAATGTTTCATTTCATGTAGATATTGGGATTTTTCTATAAAGCCAGAAGCTCAACATGGAGGTCCCTGTGAAGGGAAATGGAATGTGAGTGTGCTTTAAGTATTACTGCTGATTTGAATTCTCACATTTTTCATTGTTGCTAGTGGGGTTAGAGGGCATGTATGTTTATTTTGTACATTTCGTGTTTTCTTTTAGTGATAAGCCCACTGCCGTATTTTGATTTGTTTTTTGAGTTGTTTTTTTTGTATTTGTTTTTCATTAAATCTTTCTGCCTAAACTATAAAGACGGAACTTAATTACTCAATTCAATTTAGAGTGGGAACACAAAAAAATAAAGAACCCCAAAAGTAGTGATTGTGTCCGGTGTGGTACCTATTTCCACGGGTTACAATAACACTACCTTCGATTTACTACACACGAGCTTTAAACACTAGAACGACCAAGACGGTAATTATAGCCGTTTTGGATTTTCAAAGTTTGATAACTTTGTGAAAAAGATAGACCTGTCGCTCCTAAAATTGAATATATTTGCATTAAAATGAATTTTAAATCAACCGCACAAAAAAAAAAAGGTGACGATAACCTCTACCTAAAACGACCATGGACGGTCAACACGGCCGTCTCGTACTTTGCGCGTGATCGTGCGCGTCGTGTTTTGGTCGCATCATTTCCTTCGCGAAGTTCATTGCTCTGTCTTAGAAAGAAAAAAAATCTAGCCTTCCCCGGTGCAGAAAAATTGTCTAAATTGGATTTTTGATTATTGCCAACATGTCTGGTTGCAGACGCTGTTAAACTGCCACCAACTACCACCAACGTATTGCAGTATTTACAGACGTTGGACAGCGGCCATTTTGAATTGTTTGAAAAATAGTAAAACTTGTTAAAATGTTAATTTTGGTGTCAGTTTCCTGATAGAAATACTAACATATGTAATGCATTAATATCTCAATTGGGTATTTATCTTGACAGAATATAGAGTTTAAAAACCACGGCGGTCAAAATGATCGCCCACGGTCGTTCTAGTAGTTTTTAAGTTCCGGTCGTTGTTTGGGACGGTTTAAATATCTATTTTCAGTTCTTATTTATTTTTATTTTTATTCTATTTATTTTACATTTCACGTTTTATAGACCTTGTTAGATTTGTTAGATTAGCTATATGTGTTTTCCGTTTTGTTTTTCAGGTAATATTTTCAGTTTTTCAATTTTGTTATGCCATATCTCTGTGAAATTTAAATTGTTTAAAAATAGTTTTATATTTGTTAAAATGTTAATTTTGGTGTCAGTTTCATAACAGGCATACTAGCATATGTAATGCATTAATATCTGAATTGGGTATTTATCTTGACAGAATATAGAGTTTAAAAACCAGCGGTCATTTTGACTGCCCATAGTCGTTTTAGGTAAGAGTGAAATCCCGGTCGTTCTAGTTTAAGCGTCTATCCAAGCAATACAGATTAAAGTTAAACATGGTATATGTCATACATGGTCAAATATTACAAGTAAGCAAACACCATATATGATTATATGGCATACAAATTGCCTTCACAATTGTTTTATTTCCTCCGCAGTCAAACTTTTTGAGTTTGTCTCAGAACTTGATTTTTTATGGCATCTATTCTCCTTCCTGGTTTTATTCAAGTTTGTCTGTAAGCCACTGATGCCAATAACATTTTTTTTTTACAAATTTCTTAATATGAAATATGGCAATTTAACTAGTGATGTCTTTAATATTTTTTAAAAAAAACCTTAAAGGTTTCATGTATTTGTAAATCGCAGACTTTTTCTCTGTTCAATCCAAAAAAAGGAAGAAAATTATAAACGAATAAAAATCCAAAAACTGAAATGGCAACCACCGCCTTCAACTCCTGAGCCCACAGCCTCTCTCTCCTACCTGCCGCGTAAATGTGGGTGGGCCCGGGCCCACCCCCTTGGCATCCATGCCCACCCAATGAGAAGCCTTCCTTTTTTGCTGGCTCATTCAGTGGATAGCAGTCAGTGAATACTGTTTCAATTATCTGACTATTTGACCAGTAAAAATAAAACAATTATTGTTTCATGCTTTTTATTAACCATTTAATGATAATCGGTAAGGTTTTCTGAGTGGCAGTATGTAGTGTTGAGTGTTGCACAATCACGAGGAGGCAGGTCGGATTAGAACGGCCGTTTACTTAACTCAAGGATCATGTAGCCAGCCATCATTACATTCTCTTTCACGTCAAAACAGGAAACAGCTTATTAACATAGCACCATCTAGTGGTGCAAGAGGGTAACACGAATATCAATATAAACCGAACACAACATCTCCCTCACTCTGTAATAGAATGTTACTTCCAAACCAGCATCAGAAAGATTCTGTAATCACTGCTTATTATTTTCCAAAGATGACTAACCTTAGGTAACAGTAACAAAACATTTAATGGTATGTAAACAATATAGCTTAACATTTCTAATCCTACAATAACATTACATTTCATTTACCATTTTTATGATACTATCTTTCTCTCTAGGCCATTGTCAGTTCTTCAAAACCAGAGTATACATCAAATAAAGCTTTGTCAACAGTATGTTTCCCTTATAACAGGCTTGCTTGTAATATTATTTTTTCCTTTCCCGTGCGTTTTTCTAGCCATCCAACAGCTTAAATTTACAGTCAAACTTTCAGTACGGGACATAGTCCGTATGCCAACTAGGTTGTTTCTTGCACGTGGCTGGATGTGGGGAGTGTACGTGTGATGTGATTTTGGAGCAGGATTGTTGACAGGTTCATGCTCAGCTGCAGCAGGGAATGGAGCCAGGTGAGATGCATTCCATTTTTTTCCATCGCTAAGCAAGAAGGTGCTTGTGCTTACCTTCTTTTCCACAGTCACTGGTCCACTGAATCTTGCGTGTGCTTTGGGGGCATGGTGAGGTATTCTTATCCTAACCCCCTCTCCCTCCTGAAAGGGCGCCACGTTTGGAGTCACTGTAGCACTTCATCTTGGCCAGTTTTTCTTGGACCATTCTGTGCACAGAATCACCCTGTGCTGTCAAAGTAGGTTGCAGCTGCAGTATGTCCAGTTTAGTGCACATTCTTCGGCCATAAAGCAGTTAATGTGGTGAGACGGTAGTGGTGGCGTGCGGAATGGCCCTGTAGACTTGTAGCCAATCTAACACAGCCTCTTTTCATGGTCGAGACTGCTGGATTGCAGTCTGGATGCAGCTCTTCAGAACACGGTGGAAACGTTTAACGGCCCCATTGGCCGCCGGATAGTAGACTCACACCCGATTGTGGAGGATGCCCCTTTCCTCAAGAAACTCAGCGAAGGCTGCCGACATGAATTGAGCTCCATTGTCTGTAACAATGCTTTCTGGGTCACTGTGTCTGCTAAAAACAGAAGTTAAAAACTATATTACGTCAGCAGTTGTTGCAGTGTGGGAAAAGGCCAACTCAGGCCACTTGGAGTAGTAGTCCGTCAGCGTAATAGCATAACGGCAGGCAGGCACAGCTGTCTCAAAAGGCTCTACTATGTCAAGACCTAGCTTTTTCCATGGGCCATATGGCAGAGCTACTGGTTGTAGGGGTGCAGAACAAGGCTTAGCAGTTTTATCATTAGACTGGCAAGGGACGCATGTGGCTATGCAGGCTTGGACCTGAGAGCCCATCTTCAGCCACCAGTAAAGGTCTCACAGGCACTGCTTAGTTTGTAGAACCCCCTGGTGACTCTCGTTGGCCAGAGTGACCAGTGCATGATGTAAGGTAGCTGGTACAATAAGGCGGTTGCCTCTGAGGACATAGTTGTCCTTGACTGAGAGTTTGTTTGTGATCTTGTGGTAGGCAGTTAGATTTTGACTCACTGCTTTTATTGAAAGAGGCTATCCCCTGTCGATCTGTTCACACAGTGCAAGTCATTTCAGGGCAGGTAGAGCAGGCTGCTTCAAACTCAGTCACCGAGCTGAGTGTAGAGGAGATCTGGGCAACTATCTCGGGCTCCATATCCATTGCAGGGTCAGCAGAAGTAGGTAGGAGAAGGCATGAAAGGCAGTCAGTCAGCTGTGAAGTTTTGGGAGCCAGGTTGGTAGATGACATTATAGTCAAAGCAGAGAAGGCGTGCTGACCACCAGGCGATACGCATCCCAGCACGTCCCATGCCCTGTGTTGTAAGTAGTGTGGTGAGTGCCTGATGGTCAGTATGCATGCGTCAGCATGAAGCGACGGCCCCATAAGTATGTTCACCATTTTTCTGCAGCCCACATGCATGCAAGTGCTTCTTTCTCGACAGTAGAGTACTTGCGTTCTGTCGTTGACTGTGTACGAGACGCAAAAGCCCCTGATTTCTTGGTACCATCCATTTGTACTTGAGTGAACACAGCCCCCAAACTGTGGTCACTCGCATCAGTGGAGATTACTGTGTGAAGGGTGGGGTCAAACAAAGCGAGTGCGGGGCTGTCTATCAGGAGCTGTTTGACTTCATCAAAACTGTTTTGTAAAGCATCAGTCCATGTAAACGTGTCTGTAGCACTAACAGTGTCGCACATTGGAGCTACAACTGTCGCAAAGTTGGGCAGGAACTTGGAATACCACGACACCAGTCCTAGGAAAGAGCGCAGCAAAGCAGCATCAGTTGGAGTAGGAGCCTTCAGGACTGTGTCGGTGTGCTCTCTGACTGGTAGGATACCATGTACAGTGATGACATGTCCAAGGAAGTGGAGGGAGGGCTTGTTGAAGTGGCATTTATCATCATTAAGCACCGAGCAGGCCTCTTTTAGCTTTTGCAGCACGGTCTCGAGGTTTTGGTTGTGTGACGCAGTGGTAGGACCATAAATAATCAGGTCACCTAAATAGTTTTGAACACATGGCAGGCCCTGGAGGATGGTGGCCATCATTTTCTGGAAGGCAGAGGGTGAAGATGCCAAACCATATGGCACTCTACAGAATCTGAAAAGGCCCTTATGTGTAATGAATTCCGTGAAGTCTCTGCTATCCTCATGCAACAGCATTTGGTAGTACGCACTTGCCAAATAGATCATAGAGAACACTTTTGCTCCCCGCAGGCTGGCGAGCAACTCAACCATGTGTGGCAGTGGGTAGCAGTCTGTAATCACGGCCGCATTTGGTTCACGGAGGTCCACACACATACGGATTCCAGCTATTTTCTTTTGTGTAACCACTATCGGGGACACAGACAGAGGCATCAACCTTCTCTATGACACCCGCTTCCAATAGGCACTCAAGCTCAGCAGAGACAGCATCCCTGACTGCAAAGGGCAGACGACATAGTTTTTGGTGCACTGGTTTAACAGTAGGGTCGATCTTAACTCAATGCACAAAGTCCTTTGCACAGCCGATGGCAGGGTCAGTGGGAGCGGTGAGAGCAGTGGTCATCACAGGAGCAGATGTAGCTGGAGCAGAAGAGGGAAGGACCGGTATTTCCATTAATACAGAGGAGTAGAGCAGTCATCAGGTCCATCCCAAGCAGTGGGGTTCCTTTATCCACTACAAAGAACGTGTCAGGGGCAGTGATGTCATCTCTACTCACTTGAGCCTGTAGGCACCCCAGAACAGGTATGTAAGACCGGGTGTATGACACAAGGCGAACAGCAGGTCCAGAGAGTGGTGTGGTAATGAAGTACTTGTCGTAGGTAGAGTGTGGCATTATAGATACTGCTGAACCTGTATCCACAACCAGCTCAATTTCCTGGGCAGGAGTAGTTGGTGAGTGGACATGAACATTGCACAGAATTTTCTTTAGAGCATAGTCAGCATCAACTAAGTAGAGCACTGTCAGTTCAGGGAGTTCAACCTCATGCACAGGCTGGGTTTGAGTAGATCTGCAGACAAAAGTGTCCTACTTTGTGGCATGCATTGCAAGTGGCATTTGCAGCTGGGCATTGTGGAGAGTTAGCCAAGTGACTGTCAGAGCCACATCTGAAGCAGGTCAGGCTGTGAAGTAGCAGGTGGCTCAGCTGAGTGGGAGGGCTGTCTGTCCCGCTTCCTAAAGGCACGTGACCTCGAATGTACAGCCTGTAATGGGACACTGTGGTCTGGTGCCATTACTTTAGCTTGTTCAATAGCAGAGTGAATCTGTGTTGCTATAGTGATAGCCTTATCTAGCGTTAGATCAGGTTCAAGTAGCAGTCGCTCTCTTATACGCTGGCTAACTACATGCTCAATTAACTGGTCGTGGACCATCTCAGCCATTTTATCAGCAAAGTCACATTTAGTAGCCAGTTCACGCAAAGCAGCAACGTATTGCAAAATAGTCTCATGCGGTGCCTGTGTCCGCTTCCTGAAAATATGCCGTTCAACAACGAAGTTGGTCTTATCCAAAGGAATTGAATCAAGTGCAACTGGACTTGGTTATATATCCGTGAAGACGTTCGCCTCTCATCCAAGAGGCTTCATCAGTTTGTGCCTTTCTGACTAGACTAAGCTAGTCTGACTGGCTGGTGATGAAACTCAGATATTTAGCCTCTTTGGAGTCGTTATCAGCGCAATTGATGTCAATGGCTCTTTTGTGTTCCGATGTTTAGCAACGACAGTCGTTGGAAGTGTTAGTTTCGACTTCGTTAGTGCTCCATTCAGTGGTCATGCGTCGTTGGAGCCATTAGTGACCGACTGTTGTTCTTCGAGGCTAAGCTTTTGAGTCTCCTGGGTAGAGATGAAAGGACGGCATTGTAAGTGGGAGATAGGTGGTGTCGAAGACCTCCTCCTCTGTTGAGGGATGGTTTTTCCAGTTTCGCATAGATGGCTTCCTTCACCCCTCTTTCAAACCATCTATCTTCTCTGTCCAAAATGTGTACGTTGCTGTCCTCGAAGGAGTGTGTCTTCTTCTTTAGGTGTAGATAGACTGCTGAGTCTTGTCCTGAGGAGTTTGGCCTTCTGTGTTGGTCCATCCGTTTGTGTAGTGGTTGTTTGGTTTCTCCTATGTATAGGTCAGTGCAATCCTCATTACATTGTACAGCATACACCAGATTGCTTTTTTGGGTGTGTGGTACACGGTCTTTGGGATGAACCAGTCTTTGTCAGAGTGTGTTGCTGGGTTTGAAGTATACCGGGATGCGGTGTTTGTTGAAAATTCTCCTGAGTTTCTCGGAGACCCCAGAAACATATGGGATGACTGTGCTATTCCTTCTGTTCCTTTTCTCCTCGTCGCTCACCTGGTTGGTCCTTTTGGAAGGTGTTGCAGTTTTCGCAAAGGTCCAACTGGGGTAGCTGCAGGTTTTTAAAGCTCCCCTCGGGTGTTCATGTTCTTCTCGTTGGGCCTGAGTGCTGCTCGGCACATTGTCAGCTCTGTGTTGAAAAGTTCTGATGATGCTCAGTTTGTGTTCCAGAGGGTGGTGTGAGTCGAAAAGTAGATATTTGTCTGTATGTGTAGGTTTCCTGTAAACCCCAGTGTGGAGGCTCCTGTCTTCCCCAATGTGGACGTCACAGTCCAAGAAGGGCAAACTGTTGTTCTTTACATCTTCCCTTTTGAACTTAATGTTCTTGTGCACTGAGTTGATGTCTTTGGTAAACGCTTGCACCTCTTGTGTTTGGATTTTGACCCACGTGTCGTCCACATATCTGAACCAGTGGCTCGGAAGTGTTCCTCTGAAGGAGTTCAGGGCCCTGTGTTCTACCTCTTCCATATATAAGTTGGCCACAATGGGAGATACTGGTGAGCCCATTGCACAGCCGTGTTTCTGTCTGTAAAACTGGCCCCTGAATTGGAAATATGTAGTGTTCAGGCAAAGGTCCAGTAGTTGGCAAATCTGGTCTGGGCTGAGGTTGGTCCTATTGTGGAGGGTGTTGTCACATAGCAAACGTTGCCTCACAGTTTCCAACACCTCCATGACTGGGATGCAGGTGAATAACGAGGTTACATCGTAGGATACCATGGTTTCATTAGGTTCCAGTTTTATGCCTTGGACCTTGTTCACAAAGTCAGTGGAGTTTTGGATTTGGTGAGGTGTTTTGCCCACTAAAGGGGTCAAGATGTTGGTTATATGTTTGGCAATGTTGTACATGACCGAGTTTATGCTGCTGACGATGGGCCTGAGGGGGGCTCCATCTTTATGGATCTTAGGGAGTCCATATAGTATGCATGGAATGTTATCTTGTGGGTAGAGATGGTGGTATTGTATCCGGTCAATTGTTCCTCCTTTCTGTAGTTTCTGTAGGTACTCTATTATTCTCCTCTTGTAACCACTAGTTGGATCGCGTCTCAGCGGTTCATAGGTGTCGGTGTCGCTGAGTAATGAGGTGATCTTGGCGTGATAGTCTGTTGTGTTGAGGATAACCGTGCATCTCCCCTTATCTGCTGGAAGGATAGTGATGTTTTCATCCTTGCTCAGGGCTGTCATGGCTTTTCTTTCCTCCATGGTTAGGTTGGAAGGAGGGAGTTTCGCATTGGACAGAGCTGCTGATACCTTTAACCTAAGCTGTTCCGCCTCAGTTTCCGTTAGCTTGTTTTTCCTTATGGCTGATTCTGTGGATGTGATGAGGTCAACTATAGGTAGTTGTTTGGGTGTCATGGCGAAGTTCAGTCCTTTGGCTAAGACCTCCTTCTCTTCATTGGGAAAGTACCTTGTCCAACAGATTTTTGATCCATCTCTTCTGCATCTCGTTTTGTGTGGGATGTTCTGTCTTTTGTCTCCAGGTAAGTATATCTGCTTGGCTAGTGTTGTTGGTTCGTTGCTGTAAGTTTTGAAACTTCCTTGTCTGCCTTTCTTTGGTTTTGTGGCGTTGAGCTAGTTGGGCTTTCTTGGTGAAATCAGTGATCCTGTCCAAGACTGCACCAGGCAAGTGGGATGTTAGTTGCTGGAGTAGTTGGTCAGATTTCCCCCTCAGCCCTTCAATAGTGAAATGGACCTGTCTCACTCTTTCATTCAGGAGTTGATTCTGTGCCTTCTCTATGATTCTGTCTGCTCTATGTCCTTTCACTGTGGTACACAGGCGCAGGCTAGTGGGTATGAGCCTGTATTGTCTGCATCTCAGATTAAATCACAAGTGGTTTCTGTAGTCTGCAATCTTCCGAAGTCGAAACTAACACCTCCAACGACTGTCGTTGCTAAACATAGGAACACAAAAGAGCCACTGACATCAATAGCTCTGATAACGACTCCAAAGAGGCTAAATATCTGAGTTTCATCACCAGCCAGTCAAACTAGCTTGGTCTAGTCAGAAAGGCACGAACTGATGAAGCCTCTTGGATGAGAGGCGAAACGTCTTCACGGATATATAACCACGTCCAGTTGCACTTGATTCAATTCCTTTGGATAACTATGACCTGGATGAATGAGAACATTCCCAGAGACGTTGGTCTTAGATGTAATGTAAGCCTGTAAGGCAGTAACGGCAGAAGAAAATGTCTCACCTGTATCTGGTAATGTGTTAAAAATCCGTTGTCCTTCTGTGCCCAGACATTGTAGCAGAACAGCTCTCTTGCGAGCCTCAGGCCAAGCATTTCCAGTTGCATTGATCAACAATAAGTAATTGTTGAACATCCGTAGCCATGTATTGAATGGCATTGCAGGTTCGCCCGGGCAAGGCAGGAACATCGCGGGAGAAGGCACGTTCACAGACATTTTCAGAAAATATCAGCCAAAAGCATAAAAACAATCTTTGTGTTCACTCGTCACCAGTTTGTAGTGTTGAGTGGTGCACAATCACGAGGAGGCAGGTCGGATTAGAACGGCTGTTTACTTAACTCAAGGATCATGCAGGCAGCCATCATTACATTCTCCTTTTCACGTCAAAACAGGGAACAGCATATTAACATAGCACCACCTAGTGGTGCAAGAGGGTAACATGAATATCAATATAAACAGAACACAACATAGTACATTTCACAAATGCCAGATATTGAGCAGCCCCTCCTCTTTCACTCAGTTTATAGTGAGCACATTGCACGGGGGAACAGAAGCTACTTTCTGCTAGCTAGCTGCTTTAATGTAAGTTAAGATATAAATCATGGCTAAACAAAGCAGTTTGCTTAAGTTTGTGACAAAAAGACGTCACGAGGAGCAGGAGGAAGAGAATTCAGCTCAAGTTCAGGCATCATTCTCAACTCACCACACACATCAAGCCCCATCCTCTCCTGCTGTAATCACAAGTAAGCTATTGTACAACTTCACACTAGTAGTATATTGCCTATGTCAATATTATTGTTTATTGGGTATAGTTTTTGTTGGATGTACAATTAGATTTTATGCTGATGCTGCTGCGTCAACTTTGTGTGTGTGTGTGCGTGCGTGCGTGCGTGCGTGTGTTCACGCGCGGTGTTGTGCAGGTTTACACTTCACAAGAACTAGCTCAAAGTTCAGTTCACATAGATTAAGTCAAGTCAATTTTATTTGTATAGCCCAATATCGCAAATTACAAATTTGCCTCAGGGATTAAAAGGAACTAGTTCACGTTCATAGTTAACGGTATTGAATTTTGAAATAAGTTCACAGTCCCAAAAAACGAACTAGTTCTTGTTAATTTCTTCCGGGTTTTTTGTTTGTTTGTTTGGGGGGGGGTTGTTGTTTTTTTTTTGGTTTTTTTTAATGAGCTACTCCGATGGTCGGATACTTCAACTCAGTGTCGTTTCAAATTCATTGCCGATGTTGCTGACGTTCAGACTTGTTTTTTCAGACCCGGCGGGCACAATTTGCATGAATATGTGACTTTTTTCTGTTGTGAGTCTCTACTGATTTGTTCATGAAACTCCTTCAGATATTCAAATGAACTTCAGTAGTACCAGTAGCTGTCTGAACTGCCAGTTGCACCAGCCATGCTGGCATGCCGCGTACCGTAAGACATCGCGCTAGCGTCGTTCACTGCTCATGTTCACGTTCATTAGTTGCAAATGGAAAGGTTCAGTTCAACAAAAACATGTTCACGTTCAATGAGTTCATGCACAACGCTGTGTGCACAACGACAGTGCGTGGCAGCAGTAACTTTCCATTAGGTCTCGTGAATTCCAATATAATAAATCAGCACTGCTTCTGTAATCTATATACTGTAGCGAATGCGGGGGGCAACCACAGGAACTGCCTCAGCCGGGACGCGAACCCATATCTCCCGCACCGCTGGAGACATCGCTAACTGCTTGACTAAATGGTCCGACCCGTTAGCCAACGTGTCTACTTATCCATGCACGTTACACCCTCCTTCGGGAAAGCGCATATCCCACTTCTGACACCAGTGTAGTGAATTCGGGGGGCAACCACAGGAACTGCCTCAGCCGGGACGCGAACCCGTATCTCCCTCACCGCGGGCGACAATGTTAACCAGTCGACTAAAGGGTCCAACCCGTCAGCCAACGTGTCTACTTATCCATGCACGTTACACTATTCCCCTCCTTCGGGAAAGCGCGTCCGCGCGTATCCCACTTCTGACACCAATGTAGCGAATTCGGGGGGCAACCACAGGAACTGCTGCAACCGGAACGCGAACCCATATCTCCCGCACCGCGGGAGACATCGCTAACCGCTCGATTAAAGGGTCCGACCCGTTAGCCACGGACCAACGTGTCTACTTATCAATGCACGTTAGACTACCCCACTCCTTCGGGAAGCGCGTCCGCGCGCATCCCACTTCTGACACCAATGTAGAGAATTCGGGGGGCAACCACAGGAACTGCCACAGCCGGGACGCGAACCCGTATGTCCCGCACCGCGGGAGACATCGCTAACCGCTCCGGTCGGACCCTTTAGTCGACTGGTTAACGTTGTCGACCGCGGTGCAGGAGACACTGGTTCGCGTCCTGGCTGTGATGGTTCCAAAGTGCCCCCTCCCGGATTCGTTACATTGGTGTCAGAAGTGGGATGCGCGCGGACGCGCTTCCCGAAGGAAGGGGGTAATATAACGATCACGGATAACTAGGCTGGCTAGCCCTTGGCTAACGAGTCAGACACTTTAGTGGAACGGTTAACGATGTCTCTCACGGCGGGGGAGATACGGGTTCGCATCCCGGCTATGTCAGTTCCTGTGGTTGCCCCCCCCCCGAATTCACTACAATACTATCACGTGCACGAATAAGTAGACTTGCTAGCCCTTGGCTAATGGATCGGACCCTTTAGTCAACTGGTTAACGTAGTCGCCCATGATGTGTGAGACCCTGGTTCGCGTCCTGGCTGCGAAGGTTCCCGGGCTGCCCCCTGAATTCACTACATTGGTGTCAAAAGCGGGATGGTGAGACCGTGAGGCCATCGGAGGTGCGTGCGCCCAGAGGCGCGAGGGAGCTGGTATGCTGAAGCGCGGGGACGTGCTTCCTGAAGGACGGGGGTAGGCTAACATAGTCACCCGTGTCTCCTGCACCCACGGGCGACTACATTAACCAGTCGATTAAAGGGTCCGACCCGTTAGCCAAGGGTGAGCGAGGGCGAGCGAGTCTATTTATCCATGCTTTATACGCTTCAGCATATCAGCTCTCTCACGCTTCTGGGCGCATGCGCGTCCGGTGGTCTCACGGTCTAACAACCCACTGACCTGTGTAATTAGCACTGCGAAAATCAATGCAGCTGGGCAATGCTGGGTGGGAGAATTATCAGATTTTCACTTCAACGTCAAGTACAGGCCTGGGAAAACCAATATTGATGCAGATGCACTCTCCTGCATCCCTCTGGATATTAACAGCTATGTCGCAACATGTACGGAGGAGCTGTCACAGGACATGTGGTGCCCAACCTGGGAAGGTAGCCAAGCAACTCAGAGAAAATATGTGGCCTGGACAGCTGCCCTCTACACCTTGTCTCAATGTAGTCCCACAGCCCCGTATACTCCTGCCTGAAATCATCCATGATGAACTTGCAAAAGCCCAACGAAAGGACCCTGCCATTGAGGGGATAATAAGGCTGAAAAAGGCGAGTGGCGTTCTGACTGATGAAATCCAGAAGTTTGTGAGTGGGCCCACCTGAATGCTCCTTTATGAGTGGAGTCAACTACACCTTGAGAATGAAATCTTATACTGACAGACACCAGAGAGGAAACAAATAGTCCTCCGTGTCAAGTACCAATCTGTTGCCCTGAAACACCTCCATGACAACATGGGACATGTGGGTACAGAGAGAGCGAACTGTTTCCTCTCTGGTGTCTGTCAGTATGGGATTCCATTCTCAAGGTGTAGTTGGAATGGTGGCCCAGTGGTTAGCACTGTTGATCTTCTTGTTGCGAGCAAGAAGGTCCTGGGTTCAAACCCCAGGCCATCCCAGGTCCTTTCTGTGTGGAATTTGCATGTTCTCCCCCTGTCAACATGGGTTTCCTCCGGGCACTCCAGTTTCCTTCCACCATCAAAAATACACGTATGTTAGGGTTGACACTCCTGTCGGTGCCCCTGACCAAGGCAATAAGAAGAAATAACTGGAGTTGGTCCGTGGATGCTGCACGGTGGCTGCCCACTGCTCCTCGCTACACAGCTAGGATATGTTAAATGCAGAGAGTGAATTTCATTGTATGTATGTACAAATGACAAAGTGTATTCTATTCTTTCTATTCTATTCTGTTGTACTCTATTCTATTCTATTCTCTATGAAAAGTTGTATAGAGGACTATGTTACAAGGAAATGTTGCTGCATAAAACAAAAGAAGGCCACAATGCATGTGCAAACACCTAAGGGCAGCTTGACATCTAACTCTCCCCTTGAATGTGCATGCATATGCATCTGGAAAAGAGCAAAGGAGGCTACGATTACATTTTGTTGGTCATTGACCATTTTACCAGGTTCGCTCAAGCCTACCCAACCAAAAATAAATCTGGATACACTGCAGCAGAGCGGTTGTACAAGGACTTTGTGTTGTGGTTACACCGCCCCGAGCTGCCTCCCCGGCACGTTCAAGCCACTCCCCCAGCTCGGACGTGCCGGAAACATCCGAGCGCTCGGCTCGCGCTCTGAGGAGTCGAGCGCTGCACTGCACCAGGTGTTTGCCATCATCCATCAGGCGCACCTGTGGCAATCAGGCAGCCTTCTACAAGAAGCCTCCCAGAACGTCTGTCTGTGCTTCGACGTACTGAACCCTGCGGTAAAGTTCTGACAAGCCCTCCAGCGTTCCTTGCATTCTGTTTATTCCCCAGTGTCTTATCTTCGTGTCTCTGTTTCCTCCCAAGACTCTCCCTCCGCGATTTCCACGGCTCCCCGCGTCTCCCTCGTCCCCAGCGACCTTCACGTTTCTCCCCGGACCTCTCCTGCGATCTCCCCCCTTGTCCCTCTATCTGGGCCCCTCCTTTCGGACTCGACTTTTTTCAACACCTCCTGGTCATTTACATACCGCACCACACATTGGCTAAAAACACTCACACATAGTTATACACGCAAACCACGGGACACCACACATAGTTTATTCACACATCCCACTAACAGAACGCCTTTTTTCACCATACATTTCCCTCCCACAATAAAACCTCCCTTTGTAGATTTTGAAGTCATCTCGTGTCTGTCTGTCTTGGGTTTCGCCACACGGGTCAGGTTCTGGTGCACGAGCATAACAGAACGTCGGAGCCATTATGGACCCAGGCAAACCCAAGGAGCGGACGGTCCCTGTGACGCCCCAGAGGCCCGTCCCCCTAGAGGCAGTAGTAAGAAGTCACAGTTGCCAACTTGCCTCTCTCCGCTTAGAGCTTACTACTGCTTTCACCCGTGTCACCGGAGAGATCAGCGATCTTCAGTCCGGCTCCCAGGCCACGACAAGCGCGTTAGATGCCCTCACCGCGCAGATCGCTGCACTCTCCACAGCGGTCTCCAGGATGAGCGACCACCCTGCTCTGGCCTCGGTCTCTGCCCCCAGCTCGGCCTCCGGTTTCCCCGTTTCTGGTCCCGACGTTCCCCCTCCTCCGAGTCAACCCCCACTGGACCCCCGGTGCGAGCCTAACCTCCCCTGCCCCAAGGCCTTCGGTGGGGAGTTCGAGCTGTGCAGGGGTTTCCTTGGTCAGTGTGAGCTCCTGTTCAAACACCAGCCAGCTAGGTATAGGACAGGAGAGACCAAGGTAGCCCTTGTCATGTCCCTCCTCACCGGCAAAGCCCTCAGCTGGGCCATAGCGGCGGTAGGCCATACCGAGCAGCTCGCCTCGGACTATGGTGCCTTCTGCCGCAAGTTCAATCTGGTGTTCGACCACCCAGCTGACGGGCAGGACGCTGCCGGCCGCCTCCATTCCATCCAACAGGGAGCCAGGTCGGTGGCAGATTATTCCTTGGAGGTAAGGATACTCGCGGTAGACAGTGGGTGGGGTGACACTGCGCTCAAAAGCGCGTACAGGAGGGGGCTGAGCGAGCCCATCAAAGATCTCATCGTTCGGGACCGCCCTGCCTCCTTCAAGGAGCTCGTCACCCTCGCCCTCCAGATGGACGAACGGCTGCGGGAGCGGCGCCAGGAACGCGCCCCGCGCGCTGGCCCCTCCCATAGACCAACCCCCGTCCGTCCTACCGGTGCCTTCCCTGGGTCAGCGTCCCGTGGGCTCTCTCCACCCTCACACTCCCCCTCGCAACCCTGGGTGGCTTCTGGATCCAGGCCGGAGGAGGAGCCCATGCAGTTGGGTCGGTCACGGCTCCCGCTGGAGGTAAGGGAGCAGAGGATGCATGGCCACCTCTGCCTCTACTGCGGGAGGTCGGGCCACTATATCAAGGCCTGCCCGACTCGCCCAAAAAGACCAGGCTCACTAGTGAGGGGTGTCCTAGTGAGCCTGACGACCCTTCCTCAGCCCCAGCCCAAGAAGGAGCACAACCACCTTTTTCCGGTCACTCTCACCTGGGGTAACCACTCACTGTCTGTTGGTGCACTCCTGGATTCGGGGGCGGACGAGTGTTTGATGGACATCTCGCTGGCCCGGCAGGCCGGCATTCCACTCGTCCCCCTAGACACACCCCTCACAGCCCAAGCCCTAGATGGTCGTTCACTTGGTAAGATCACACACAGCACTGCTTCCCTCACCCTCACTCTTTCGGGTAATCACGTGGAAGCTATCCGTTTCTTGGTTTTGCACGCCCCCACAGCGCCCCTGGTGTTAGGAAGACTGTGGTTGGAACGGCACGATCCCTACATCTCTTGGTCTACTGGGCGGATTTTGGGTTGGAGCGTTGCGTGTCATGCCAACTGCCTTCGCTCCGCCCACTCCCCGTCCAGCGGCCTCAGACCCGTGCCTCCTCCCACGGATCTCACTGCTGTTCCTTCCATTTATCACGATTTAGCCCCTGTATTTAGTAAAGACAGTGCACTTCCCCCCCCCCCTCACCGCCCCTATGATTGTGCCATAGATCTCTTTCCCAGGGCCGCCCTTCCCACCAGTCGGTTGTATAACCTCTCCGTCCCGGAGAAGGAGGCTATGCGCAATTATATCAGAGTCCCTGGCCTCAGGAATCATAAGGCCCTCGTCTCCCCCGGTGACGGCGGGCTTCTTTTTTGTGGCAAAGAAGGAGGGCAGCCTGAGGCCTTGCATAGATTATCGAATGCTAAATAATATCACGGTGAAAAATAAATATCCACTCCCCCTTATGAGTTCCACGTTCGAGCCACTCACTCACGCCACGGTGTTCACGAAGCTGGACCTGCGCAGCGCGTACCACCTGGTGCGCATCCGGGAAGGGGATGAATGGAAGACGGCCTTCAACACCCACCTAGGGCATTTCGAGTACCTCGATATGCCCTTCGGCCTCACCAACGCCCCGGCTGTCTTCTAGGCATTGGTCAACGACGTGCTCCGGGATATGCTGAACACGTTCGCAGTGGTGTACCTGGATGACATCCTCGTGTTCTCCAGGACTGAGGAGGAACACCACCAGCATGTCCGCCTGGTCTCCAACGGCTGCTGGAGAACAGGCTCTTCGTGAAAGCCGAGAAGTGCGTGTTCCACTCCGCCTCCGTGGAGTTCCTTGGCCACATCGTGGAGAAGGGGCTCGTCCGCACTGACCCCAGGAAGACCCGAGCGGTGGAGGAGTGGGCACGGCCCACCAACAGGACGCAACTCCAGCGCTTCCTGGGGTTTGCAAACTTCTACCGGCGCTTCATCAGGGGGTTCAGCCGTGTGGCCCCCCCCTCACTGCACTCAGCTCCAACCTCCGCCCCTTCTCCTGGACCTCGGAGGCAGAAGCCGCCTTCTTGGCCCTGAAGAGGCTGTTCACAATGGCTCCGGTGCTTGCCCACCCGGACCCGTGAAGGCAGTTCATCGTGGAGGTGGACGCATCGGACACGGGCATCGGGCCGTCCTCTCCCAGCGGTCGGAGGAGGACCAGAAGATCCACCCGTGCGCCTTCTTCTTCGGGCGTTTCAGTCCTGCGGAGAATTATGACATCGGCAACAGGGAGTTGCTGGCCGTCCATGCCGCCCTAGAGGAGTGGAGACACTGGCTGGAGGGGGCAGGGCAGCCGTTCATCGTATGGTCCGATCACAAGAACCTGACCTACGTACGGACGGCTAAGAGGCTCAACCCCAGGCAGGCGCGCTGGGCTCTCTTCTTCAGCCGGTTCGACTTCACCCTCACCTACCGCCCGGGCACCAAGAACGTCAGGGCAGACGCCCTCTCCCGTCTGTTTCCCAAGGGGTCCCCTGACGCTCCAGACACCATCCTTCCCCCGGCCCGGGTGGTGGGTGTCGTCACCTGGGCCATCGAATCAGTGGTGAGAAGGGCCCAGCGCGCCCAGCCCGACCCAGGCAATGGACCCCGGAACCGGCTATTTGTGCCTCCCTCTGTCCGGCCCCAGGTGCTGGAGTGGGGCCACTCCAGCCATCTTGCCTGCCACCCCGGTGTCTACCGAACGGCGGCCTTCATCCGCAGGGGTTTTTGGTGGCCCACCATGGAGGCAGACACCAGAGAGTTCGTGGCTGCCTGCACCACCTGCGCCCGCTGCAAGGCTCTCCATCGCCCTCCAGCAGGTCTCCTGCGCCCCCTTCCTGTCCCCGGCCGACCTTGGTCCCACATTGCCTTGGACTTTGTAACTGGCCTCCCCATGTCCCAAGGCAATGACACCATTCTGACCATTGTCGACCGGTTTTCCAAGGCCGTCCACTTTGTTGCCTTACCAAACTCCCCTCTGCAGCCGAGACGGCGGAGCTTCTCGTCTCCCACGTCGTCCCACCCCATGGGATTCCCCTGGACATTGTCTCTGACCGTGGTCCCCAGTTCACTTCGAAGGTATGGCAGGCCTTCTGTAAGGGGATTGGGGCCACGGTCAGCCTCTCCTCCGGGTATCACCCCCAGACCAATGGGCAGGCAGAGCGGGCCAATCAAGCCCTGGAGGCGGCTTTGCGTTGCGTTACCACCAGCAACCCCGCCTCCTGGAGCAAGTACCTGCCCTGGGTGGAGTACTCGCTCAACTCCATGGAGAGTGCGGCTACCGGTTTGTCCCCCTTCGAGTGTTCCCTGGGCTATCAACCCCCTCTGTTCCCCCATCAGGAGTTGGAGGTGGCGGTCCCATCCACGAGGGCCCATCTCCGCCGATGTCGGCGCGTTTGGAAGACCGCCCGGGCCGCTATGTTGCGAGCTACAGAGCAGGCCCGGCGCAGCGCCAACCGGCGGAGAGTGCCGGCCCCAGCTTATCGACCTGGCCAGAGGGTATGGCTCCTGGCCCGGGACCTGCCCCTCCCTACCCTCAACCGGAAGCTGGCTCCCCGCTAACGTCGGTCCCTACACCATCGACCGCATCGTCAACCCTTCGGCGGTGCGTCTCCATCTCCCTACCTCACTCAAGATCCATCCCGTCTTCCATGTCTCGCGCCTCAAACCGGTAGCCACCAGCCCCCTATCTCCCCCTGTCCAAGCTCCTCCACCCCCCAGGGTCCTCGACGGTGGTGACATGGTCTGGGATGTCGACCAGCTGCTCGCCGTACGCCGCCGGGGGCGTGGGTACCAATACCTGGTGGACTGGGTTGGCTATGGGCCCGAGGACCGCAGCTGGGTTCCCCGGTCCTACCTGGCCGACCCCGCACTCCTGGAGGAGTTCTATTGGGCCCACCCCAACGCCATCGGACGGTCGCCCGGTGTCTCCCGTAGGAGGGGGGGGTCCTGTTGTGGTTACACCGCCCCGAGCTGCCTCCCGGCACGTTCAAGCCACTCCCCCAGCTCGGACGTGCCGGAAACATCCGAGCGCTCGGCTCGCGCTCTGAGGAGACGAGCGCTGCACTGCACCAGGTGTTTGCCATCATCCATCAGGCGCACCTGTGGCAATCAGGCAGCCTTCTACAAGAAGCCCCCCAGAACGTCTCTCTGTGCTTCGACGTACTGAACCCTGCGGTAAAGTTCTGAGAAGCCCTCCAGCGTTCCTTGCATTCTGTTTATTCCCCAGTGTCTTATCTTCGTGTCTCTGTTTCCTCCCAAGACTCTCCCTCCGCGATTTCCACGGCTCCCCGCGTCTCCCTCGTCCCCAGCGACCTTCACGTTTCTCCCCGGACCTCTCCTGCGATCTCCCCCCTTGTCCCTCTATCTGGACCCCTCCTTTCGGACTCGACTTCCCGGATCTCGGACCTGGACTTTCTCGGACAACCCCTCTTGGATCACGGACTGGACTTTCTCGCCAGGTGCACGCACATTTTTTCAACACCTCCTGGTCATTTACATACCGCACCACACATTGGCTAAAAACACTCACACATAGTTATACACGCAAACCACGGGACACCACACATAGTTTATTCACACATCCCACTAACGGAACGCCTTTTTTTCACCATACATTTCCCTCCCACAATAAAACCTCCCTTTGTAGATTTTGAAGTCATCTCGTGTCTGTCTTGGGTTTCGCCACACGGGTCAGGTTCTGGTGCGCGAGCATAACACTGTGCTTCATTTTGGATATCCAAATAAACTCCACCATG